>NW_027185694.1:32290636-32358385 GCF_028583685.1 Petaurus breviceps papuanus | reverse complement strand
GAAGGAAGGAAGGAAGGAAGGAAGGAAGGAAGGAAGGAAGGAAGGAAGGAAGGAAGGAAGGAAGGAAGGAAGGAAGGAAAGGGGAGAGGAGAGGAAGTAAGGTCATTCCCCAATTAATGGGCAACTAGATTGTCTTTAGCTCTTTGATACTATAAAAAATAGTGCTATAAACATTCTGATGCATATGAGAACTTTTTTTCTGTTTTTGACTTCCTTGGGGTTTGAACCTAGCAGCGGGATCTTTGGATCAAAATATATGAAAATTTTAGTCACTTGCTTAGCAAAATTCGAAGTTGCTTTCTATAATGATTGGACCAATTCACCCCTCAATCAACAATGTATTAATGTGTCTGTCTTTCCATAATTCCTCCAATACTGACTATTCCCACACATTATTATCTTTTCCAGTTTTATGGTTGTGATCTGAAACCTGAGTGTTTTGATTTGCATTTCTTTTATTATCAGTGAATTGGGGCAATCTTTCATATAGTTGCTTATCATTTTCAATTCTTTTGAAAACTGTTTGCTCATCCCATTTGACTACTTATCCATTGGAGAATAGCTCTAGGTCTTATTCATCTGTAAGTTCCCTATACATCTTGAATATCAGGTTTTTATTATAAATATTTTTCTTCCCAAATCCACAGCTTTGATTCTTATCTTAGCTATGTTAGTTTGTTCATGCAAAAGCTTTTTAATTTCATGTAATCACATTTATCTTCCATTCAATTAAACATTTAGTAAGTGCCTACTGTAAGTGCCTCAAGGTTCTGGGCTAGGCACAAGGGATACAAGGATGCAACAAGATACTGTGTCTTCCCTGAAGGAGGTTATGATCTAATAGGAAGTCCTATATTGCACCTGTAACAGCAGGGGGAAAGAAAATATCACACTCTCAATGTGGAAAGAAAAGGAAAAAGCTTTATAGAACATAACATACATCATCCTATCTGAATCTAGACACCACTTCACTTACCTCTGTCCATTAACACTCCCCCCCCCCGCAAAAAAAAACCCCACATGTCTCTCTCAAACTGATTTTATAACTCTAATGGAGGAAAAGCCTTTTTTCCCTCTTTTTTGATCTTTTTTCCTAATTTCTTCTACTTTTTAAAAATCATTATACACATTACTATTATTTGTAAGGGAGGGAGGGCAAGTCCCTATTCCCTTCCCCCAAGTGACGTGGTAGTCACTGAAGGCCCAAGAAATAACCACAAGATGTTAATGTGGTGATAAACTAACAGTAAGGATATGCCTATGCCCCGATCCCTTTATGAAGTGGGAAGACCTCTCTGATTGAATAAGGAAAGGAACAGAAGGATTGGCTGGGTAAACAAATTAGTCAAGTCTCTGGGGACCTGGAATAGCTAAATGCTGGACAAATACCAGCAACTGGAGAAAGATTTTAAGCTAAGAATTGCCTTACATGGCAGACATCTGTAGCATGGGAGAAGGAAATTTCATCCATATTGGTCTTGGGACACTGTATCAGTGGAAGAGCAGAAACACTCCACACAAGTAAAAATTTAGAGTTTCCAAGAGAGGAAGTAGCTTCAAAGAGAGGGCAGTAAAGAAAATAGCCAGTTATGGAGAGGAACAGACTGTGGGAGCCCAGGTGAGCAGCCTACCCAGCAGAGCTACTGTACCCAAGGGAAGCTGTATGAGGACTCCACATAGTCCCTACAGAACCAGGAGCTATCAGCTGCCTTTGCCACATATGTAGCCTACACATGTGACCTATAACACTGTACTTTAAATTTGGGTCCACTCTTCATGTTCTTTTTTATTTTTATTTATTGCATTAAATATTTCCCAATTACATTATTTAAAAAATTAACCATCTTTTTTTTTATTATTTTGAGTTCCAAATTCTGTCCCTCCCTCCCCTTCTCTGTCCTTAAGAAGGCAGGTGATTTTATATCAATTATACATGTGCAATCATGCAAAACATAGAACACATTCTTTCAAATGATGATATCTGTATTTGTTAGACAGCACACCCCAGGTTTATGGAAACAATATTACTGTTCTTCCTTTGCCATGTGAATAAATGCCTTTACTAAGAGAAAAATGAGTCTACTACTAACTGACTGTTATTGGGAAGCAAATGGTGGAGGGAGGTGAGCTGTATTATTTGGAATGTAGATCCACAGGGTTACCCTTGAAACCCAAGGCAGTAGCTACTTTCTGGGGCCTGAAAATGCAAATGCACATGTGAGTTGGAGGAACCTAGTGAGGGGCATGATTATTGCTATGCTACACGAAGAGGTAGCATGTGTCCTCAGAGTCAGAAAGACCTCTCTGACCTCTGACCTCTCTACTAGCTGTGTCACCCTGGGCAAGTCAAGGATTCTCAGAAAAATACAAGTCAGAAAGAAAGTGCCAATCTATACTGATAGAGGAAATTTCCCACCAGGAGTTCTGTACTCCAATCAAATTTACCATTCCAGTAAATTAACATATGTATATATTGATTATACTTCCATACTTCTCATGTTGATGAGACCTCCATCCAGTGGTTCTGACTGTAACCTATACACATCATCACTGAGTATGATTCTGGTTCAAGTCATTCCATAAAATTCATATAGAGGAGCCATTCATCATACCTGGGGCCTTCCTCTAACTAGAGGGTACCTTCAATTAGTGGCCATCTAGGTTAACTCCCTCATTTGAGGATGAGGAAAGTGAGGCCCATGAGGCAACGTGAACTAAGGTCACATAGGTAAGTAAGTGTCAAAGTCAGGATATGAACCCTGATCCTCTGACTCTGGACCCTGGACTCTTCCCACTAAATTATAGTGGGAATACTCAGATTCTAATACCATACTCAGAATATCCATCTGTTTCCCCTTATTCTCATGATTTGCCTTTCCCTTTCACAAATTACACTGACTTGCCAATACCTCTTATGCCACACACTATTTTACAAATAATCATTTACAATATGCTGCAAGCCTACTTACCACACATCTCTCCATTTCCCTTTGGGTAATAGACAATTTTGATTCTTTGGAAATCATGGTGTAGAATGATCTACAGCCATACAGCATCACCAGAAAAATAATGGTGTTAAGAGATGAGCTTTTGTATCGCAGAGTAGCTTGGGATGACTGAAAGTAATATATATTTCCCAAATATAATTCCATCTGTTCTCTTCCTCCTACTCAGTTCTGTACCCAGATCACTGTCCATCTTCAGTGCCTATCCATGGAAATTTAATGACAGACTAATTCAATGGGCTGTGCAGTACAGTGGGCAGAATACTGAAGTTGGGGTTATGAGACCCAAGTTTGAATTCCTGTTCTGCCACTTACTATCTTGGGAAAGTTATATAATCCCTCTAGGTCTCAGTTTCTTCATCTGTAAAATTACAGGTTTAGACAACACAGTCTCTGATGTCTCTTCTGGCTTTAGGTCTATGATCTTCTGTTGTAGCCTGGACAATATTCTTCATCTATTCGGTTTTTTCCTATGTGGATTGTTAGGTTCATTTCTTTTGAGTGTATGTGGATCTCTTTGAGAAAAACCTGTAGTATTCTAGAGTTTTGTGCAATCAGCACATCTGCAAAAGAAGCATCTGCAGGACCACTTCTCCAATCAATGGGGAATCCCTGTTTCATTTGTATTCTTTGCATGAGTGACAATATGGCTGTGCTAAATATCTCTGATGATTGCATAGTTCCCTATTTTATGCTTTGTTTTATATACTAATAAGATCATTGAACAGAGTAATTTTGTTGCATCTAACAAGAAACATTACATTCTCATAACATATACATGAGACAATTACTTGGTGGAGGAGAGTCTTTGAACCTGTTTTACTCTCCCAGGTCAAACATTCTTTTCCAATTAAAAACAATAAACACAGCAGGATCACATATTCTTTATACCTTTCAGTGAGTTGTATGACTTTGAAGATGTGATGTGCAATAGAAAATCACTTGTGAAAATCAGGCACAATAAGGCACTGTTGGTAGAGTGATGAATTGGTTCAGTTATTCTAGAAAGTGATTTGGAACTGCGCCCAAAGTCATTCAACTACCCTTTTACCCAGTAATACTGCTACTAAGTCTATACCCCAAAGAGATCAGAGAAAAGGGGAAAGGACTTATATGTACAAAAATACTTGTAGAAGCTCTTTCTTACCTTATAGCAAAGAACTGGATACTAAACTGGCCCCCATCATTTGGGGAATGACTAAATAAATTCTGGTATATGAATAAATATTTGAGAAATTATGAAAGGGACAATTTCAGTGAAACTTGGGAAGGCTTGTATGACATGATGTAGAGTGAAATGAGGATAAGCAGGAGAAAAATGTATGCTCTAACATTGTAAAACTGAACATTTTTTAAAGACTTAAGAACTTTGATCAACATAATGACTAAACATAATTCTAGAAAACCAGGGCCAACATTTGCTATGTACCTCATGACAGAGAGAGAGGTGACAGATTCAAAATGCAGAATAGGATATGCATATTTTGGGCCTGGCCAACATGGGAATTTGTTTTGCTTGACTATACACATACTCCAATCCAGTGGACTTTTGGCTGTTTCACAGAAAAGACACTCCATCTCTCTCCTCCAGGCATTCTCTCTGGCTGTCCCCCAGGCCTGAAAGGTTTTCCCTCTTCATCTCCACTTATTGACTTCCCTGGCTTCCTTTTATCCTGTTTTTTATAGGAACCCTTTCCCAACCCCTCTTAATTCTAATACCTTCTCTCTCTTAATTACTTCCTACTTATTTTGGATATAGCTTGCTTTGTACATATTTGTTTTTTGTTATTTTCCTCTTTAGACTGCAAACTCTTTTGAGGGCAAAATCTGTCTTTTGCCTCTTTTTGTATCCACAGTGCTTATCATTGTGTCTGACAAACAGCAGGCAATTAATAAATGTTTATTGATTGCTTGGTTGGGTATAAGGTTTGTTTTCAATTGGAGGGAGGAGGCAGGTGGAAGAGAAAGGAAATATTTTAGTTAATTTTTTTTTAATTGAATTTGAAAATCAGTGTGCTCTCTTCTCATATTTTAGTCAAAAACAGCCTAGATGCTGTAATGGGAATGTAAATTTTTAAGATCTTCCCTGCCCCTAGGCTAAAGTGCACCTGGAGCCTGGGGTGGGAGGCTTGTTTTTCAGTAGATACTTCTTGATTGGCCAGTGAGTCAATAAGGTTGTTACATTCTCTGAGCCAGAAGAAGGCTATATAAGCCCTGATGTGTAGCTTTGTTTTGGGGCTCACTTTGAGAAGTGTTCTGTGATTTGATCAGATGAAACTTTGGGAAGCCGTTGTTGAAAGTCCCCCGGCTTTGAAAAACCCAGATGTTGATTTGGTATGGATATAATGGTTGGACAGTTTGGAAATCTGTCTACTTGATCTGTTTCTGTCTTGATAATTCTGTCTGTATATTCTGAAGTTCGGGGTGCTGACCTTTTTCCCCTGAACTAGGTAAACGATATATATCTGACTGATTAAAGTAAGCTTGTTAACCCATTTTGAGTTGCTTTCCTTTATCAAAGCAGATCCAAGAACCTGTGTTGGCAGCAACCCTGAGGATGCTTGGGCTGCTTGCTGCTACAGATGCATATGCAGACCATTCCCTAAAGATTTTTTAGAGATGAGAGTGTAGGCATATGCACTGGAAGTTATTAATGGCTTTTCCATCGTCTTTTTTTTTTTTAATAATAGGCTGTTTTCCTATAAATCTAGTATCTTTCCCATCCCTGATACCTGGAAAAGCAGTCCCTAAATGTTGTTAATTATATAATTTCCCTACAAATTCTTTATGTGTGTGCCTGGTCTGACTCCTTTTCTTCACGGACCAGAGCTTTGAGAGTGTGAGTCTGAGAGGTAGGAGGGGTGTCACTGTCATTTATGATGAAAGTTATTTGTTACAGGCATTCTAGCATATCTGTTCCCTTTTTATGTGTTCTGTCTTCCTTTTAGTTTCATCTAGAAATGCTCTTGGGGGTGATCTGGAAGAATTAAGTATCACACAGCCCCTTGCTGTTTTATGAAACAATATTGCTTATGATAATAAGATCAAGGACTTAAAGCTGGAAGGCACCTTAGAGGCCAACTAATTCAAAGCCCCTCATTTACAGGTGACGAAACTGAGGAGCATAAAGGGTTAAGAAATGTGGCCACAGTCACAGGAGTAGTATCAGAAGCAGGACTGAAATCCAAGTCCTCCAAAAGTCAGTGATCTCAAAGTACCATAGTGCCTCCCACCATCCTTCTTTGTGACATTTTGCAAATAAGTTTATATTCTAAACTGGTATTGCCCTAGACTAGTCTGTATCTTTTCTTGGAAAGGAAATCCAGTATCTGTTGGCTAAGGCCATAAGGGAGCTATTCTAGCCTGGGGGGTGGGAGGGAGGCAGGGGTTATAGAGAGGAGGGTAAGAAATTGTAACTATAAGAAGCCATGTTTTTCATTTATTAATTTCTCATTTTAAGAGACATCAGCTCATTCGAATAGGTTGGGTTAAAGCTATTATAATGGTATAGTCTTTTCTTCATATTTGCTCCTTTGTCCTTTCAATTTGCTCTTCCCCTTTTTTCTCTAACTGATGTTCTGACTGAACAGATAGTTGATTCTCTGATATCCCTCCAGTATCAGTAGTCAGTCACTTCCTATATGTTAAGACAAAATCAGTTTCATCTTTTTGGTGACTGTGTTCACTATTCATAATGTTCACTGGCTTCTAATTTCTCCTTTTGAAAATATTCATGATAGACAGACCTGAGGATTCGAAGTAGTCTCCAAGTGTTTGGTCTTTTTAATCCCTTAATTTTGAACCATATTTTTCATTATCCTTCTCCTACCCTACCCTACCTCCATCTTCTTTCACACTGAAGTCACTGATTATAAAGGTATATGAAGACTTGGTTGGGAGGATGCTGTTAAGTCCTTTGTAGAAATTATTCTACCTCTGTCCTCTGCAACAGATGCTGGTACACAAAATGTAGCGATCTTTATGGTGGTCTTCTGGTTTATGTTTCTCACGAACATTGCAAAGTGAGATGGTCAAGTGCTCTATGAGCAGTAGGTATAGTAGAGTGCAGGACTTGTGGTCAAGGAGACTTGGATCCAAATCCTGTCTCATATGCTTTTGAACCTCTCCTAGGCTTCTGTTTCCTCATCTCTAAAATGAAATAGTTGGAATTTATGACCTTTAAGGTCCCTTCCAAGTCCACATCTTTGATCCTACATAAAAATATGCTGCCTTTGGGGAAATAGGAAACCAGTTCTATAAACTGCTTGATTTGCTTCACAAAGAAGACTTATGAGCTATCCTTCCACCTGGCTGCCAAGTTCTTTCTTCTTCCAGTTTCATCTCCAGTCAAAATGTCATCATTAACATGGTTCTGTTCTTCTAATAAGAATAGAACTAGCAATTTTGGCATCTAGTGCAAGCAATGCAAAATGTACCCACAAAACAACTTTGCAATGTCTGGTATAAAAGTGAGAGAAAAAGGAGAGAAGCAATCAAGACAAATTAAGTTAAGTAGTACAGAAAATTTATAATAGTGGCTCATAGATTGGGGTTACCAATAGTGCCCTAAATCTTGGTAGTTTCCTATTTTGACTAATTATTCTTGCTAACTAGGTGATAAGCCCAGTTATTTTTGAAGAAAGATATATGTTCATTTTTTTTGCACCTTCTAAATTTCAGTCCTGGGCAGGCGGCGGAGGGGAGTCCTCAACAGTCCTGCCCCAGTTACATTTCCATGTGCAGTAATACATCAACCCACTGGTACCAGACAAAACTCTCTCACTTAAGAGGACCAATAGCTTAATTGTCATATATGGACATTCTCAAAACTATATGACTCCTAGCTCCTTCTACTCCCTTTTCTGCTACTATTCTATTGTCATTACAAAAATAGAATGGAGATTCACAAGACTAAGGGCTCCTTTGTATTTTTCTTTGTTTCATAAGTCATCACGGTCAAAACATTAATCATATCTTGTGATGAGACTTTCTGCAACTAGCTAGGCTAGTTCCTGGACAACAGATGCAATTTGTCACTAGGAACATCCTCAAAGTTTTTCCAGTTTGGCAGAAGCTTCCAGAATACGCAATCCACTAGAATAGCTTTTGAGATTTCAGGGCTATTTCTATGTCATGATGAGGAACTAAAGCTAGAATTTTGTGGAGGTTAGTAATAATAGCAATAATACTATTGTTTAATGTATTAACATTTACTACTACTGCAGCTAATATTATTACACTGCAACTAATAACAATAATAATAATCAGATATCACTTCACTAAGCAACAGTAAAGGCTATTAACAGGTATATAACATCAGATATGTTGAAAGTAACCAAAAGTGGCTTACTAGATGGAACCTATGAAATGACAAATATCCAACAACAGAATAAAAAGTTCTTCGACAGATGACAACTTTATGAACTCACACAAAAATATGTCAAAAAAAAAAGGAATATTAAAGAAATGGCTGAGGCATGTGGATAGAAATGGAGCGGTTTATGATAGCAATTCAGGATCATTGCCATTAGAAATTACAGAAAGGTTATCCTTAAGGAGCCCAGATTTTTCATGTTCAATGTAAATTATTCAAGAAAATGGCAACAACACATCATTTTTGGCTATAAAAATTTTAACACTTACTGAATACCTAGCAAGACAAGACCTGGTAGTTAGTTATACATCAAAAGCTTACTATCTTCCATGTCAATGAATCCCCATTCTACAAATACAGACCCCAAGATATCCTGGAGAATTCAACCAATGGACTGTACTGAACAAAACTATTACTACAGACCAAATTACAGAGTTATTAGAACTGGACTTTAGATATCACCTGTTCTAGGCAAGCTTTTAAAGGGTTATACAAATATTATTGTCATCTTCATCATCATCATCTAATCCAATTCTCTCATTTTACAAGTGAGGATATGAGGGCAAGAGAGATAAAGTGTTTGCTCAAGGCCAAATATTAATTACTGGACGAATTGAGACTAGAAGCCAAGGTTCCTTTCTCCCAGACTAATGATATTTTCACTATACCATGTTGCCTCTCGCATCACATGATTCTCTTATGATGGCCTTCATGGCTAGGCTACTACAATACTCTTCCAACTGTTCTCCCTGCCTCAAGACTTTCCTACTTCTAGTCAATCCTGGAGAATCTTTCAGATTAATTTTCCCAAAATCTTGCTTTCACTGCATCAGCTCTCTATACAAAAACCATCAGTGGTTCCCTATTGCCTACAGGATAAAATCCAAACTCTTTAAATTTTGCATCCAACCACCCCCCCCCATCTTATTTCTTTTCACAATATCCTTGAGAAGCAGGGGATAAGGAAGTAATTTCATTTACTGAGAAGGAAACTGAGGTACTGAGAGGTTTGTTTTTAATGACTTGCCCAAAGTCACCCAAATCATTAGTGGTAGAATGATTTTAGAGGTTATCACATATCCACAAACCATTTAATTAAACACAAGCCACTCAATGGCTTTGGTTGAAAGCAAGCTCTTGTAGTTTTCTGTGATGGGTATTAAAGGCTGTTGGGTGGTGGTAGGTTTTTTTCTTAATAAATATAATAATTAAGCCTCAAATGTCTCCAGTACATTTGTATATTTTAAAATTGCAGGCTTATGATTAACGAAAAAAATTGAAAGATGATTATAAATGAGGCCTTTTTTGTTCAGTGCCCCTCATCGTCAGTGAAACAGGCCTTTAATGGACCTTCGAGACTAATAGCCACTTTGGTAATTCCCAGAAATGTGCAGCTTTAGCCAATGAAACTGCCTGAAATAAACAGGCCAGCATACAACCCCATCATTAAAGACATGCTTTGCTTTTTAAAAACATTCCATTTGCATCTCCAATTCATTTAAACTCCCCTGTTAAAAACAAAAACAAGCTAAAGAGGGTATTTGTCTTAGTCTGAGAGGGCAGCTTTTACCAGTAATTGGTTACCAGTTACAGTCTTTCCTGAAAGCCACTCAAGGGAAACATCCTGATACAGTGGAGAGAATTTTGGACTTGGAGCAAATAGACCTGGATCACAGGTTGACTCTAGCACTTATAAGTTGTGTGATCCCAGGCAAGTTCCTAAAACAGCTCAGAGTCTTATTTTCCTCATCTGTAGAGATAATCATACTTCATAGGTTTGTTGAAAAGCAAAATGTGTTGTAAACCATGAAGTACCTTATAAATGACTTCATTTTATTGAGAAGTAATGTAATATGGTATATTTGATGGTCTTAAGAGTCAAGAGAGACCCAGTTTCAAATCCCAGCTTTGAAGACAATATGCTGTGTGATCTTGGGCAAATTACTTCACCTGAATCTCAATTTCCTAATCTGTAAAATGCTGATCTGTAAAGTGCTGAACATTTACATATATGTATATATACACATATATGTATATATGTGTATATGTATATATGTGTGTGTGTGTATATACATATATATGGAGATAATGTTTGAGTTGAGTCTTGAATTTAGATAAGAGCATGGGAGGGGTAAAGTATTTCAGGTGTTGAATTATTTTTTCCCCAGATAACAAAAGTACTAAAGCAAAAATATGAAAAGCGTGTTCAGCCACACTGTGAATGGCAGACAGTTTGGCAAGATGGGATGAATTCTTGTAGGGAAGTAGTAAGAAATGAGGTTAACACGGTAAATTAGGATCAGATTATAAAGGGCCTTGAATGCTAGACTTAGGAGTTTGAAATTGATTCAGGAGGCAACAGGGAATCATTGATGATTTCTGAGCAGTGAAATGACATGATCAAATCAGTACATTAAGAAAACCGAACTGGCCACATGTAATAATAGTTAGCATTTACAGAGTACCTACTATGTGCTAAGCACTGTGTTAAGCACTTTACAAATATTTTCTCATTTGATCTTTACAACAACGCTGGGATGTAGGTACTAATATTACACCCATTTTTTTTTAATGAGGAAACTGAAAGCCTGAAATGAAAAGTCGAGTTTGAATCCTGCCTCTGATACAAGGGGAATATCACTGAGACACACAGAGGTTAAGTGAGTTGCCCAAGGGAACACAGCAAGTAAATATCTGAGGTCAGATCTACCTGACTTTGGTCTTCCTGACTCTAAGTCTAGTACTGTCTGTCTACTATGCTACCTAGCTATCTATGTGCAGAAGGGAAGGGAGAGAGGAAAGAACGAAGACAGGAAGACCATTTGAAAGCTACTGCAATAGTTCAGATATTGAGGGTTAGAATTGAAGTAATGGTGGTGGGAAAAGAGATAAAAAGGCATCAGGAAGAACTGGGGGGACTTTAGGACTGATTTCATTCAGGGATGAAAGAGGAGTCAATTTTCTTAATTAAGTGACTATTTTCACCTGGTAAATGTCAGAGGTGGGATTTAAACCTATGATGTAAGCCTGTTGTGGAAGGTAAATTCCGCACAGGTGTCTGAGCAGAAGTCGTGGGGGACCTTTAGCACATACTTAGAGAAATTGGGAGCTAGAAGGGGTCTCAGAGGTCACCTAATCCAAGTACCTCATTTTACACATGGGGAAACTGAGTCCCCTGTGAATGATCTGCCCAAAGGTACCCACCTAACAGGTGGAAGAACTGGGACTTGAGCTCAGTCTGTATTTGATGAATTTACCACTCCAAAGTGGTGCCTTCCTCCGCAGAAATCTCTCACATTTCTTTCTCGCAGCCCCCTTTCTCCCCGCCTCTCCAGAAAATGCTCCTCCCTCTCCTGTGCGGGAGGGGTAGGCTCCGCGAGGCGATCGATCGCTCGGTATTCTGCTAGGAGCGTAGCCCTGAGACGCGCTCTGAGTGATCGGTACTTTCAGGTGGTTTTTGGCCAGAAGGACGAAGGAAGGACAGCACCGTAAGGCCAGGAACCGGGTGAGGAGGATACAGTGAGGGTATCGGAGAAAAGCGTAGGGGCCACAAACCCACGAGGCCACAGGTGAAAGTGTAAACTGTCAGGAAATTGTAGATTGCGATGCGTGCCCAATACCTAAGACAAGCTTTGGGAAGGCTGCGGGAGATGCTGCGCCTGCGCGGTAATGAGGCTGCGTTAGGCGGGTCTTCCTGCTGCACCTGCGCAGTGTCATTTAGGTGGGGGTTGGTACGCCTGCGCTGTGTTTGTTTGCGGTGGGGGCTAAAACGCATGCGCGGCTGGTCTGCTTCGCGTTGGGTCCGCCTCTCTTGCTTGCGTAGTCTAGTTGATTCCCTTAGTGGACCTGGGTCTCTTCGTGGGGCCTGAATCCCAGCCCTGCGAAGTCGTAGCTGTGTAGCCTTGGCCAAGTTCCTTCCCCTCTCCGGGCCAAAAAGAGGAGGCGCTGGAGTTGATGGAGAAGGGCCCCTCCCATTTTGTGGTCTCCCTGGTTCCCCAGCCCTCCTAGCAGCCCAGTCTCAGGGGCCTAGGAAATAACTATGTGCCCATAAATTGGAACTGCGACTACGCGAGCACCCCGCGGGGCCCCGGGTTCTTGGGGGATCGTGGTTTGCGAAGTGATTGTTGAAGTTTCAGGGGCAAGGGATGTTTCACTTGGAGAAAAGGAGACTTGGAGAGAACTGCCAAGTCAGCAAGCATTTATTCAGTGTTTACTGTGTGCTGGGTATACAAAAAAAGGGGAAAAATACCTTAGACTCAAGGATCTCACTGCCCAGTGAGGGAGACAACATGTAAACAGCTAGGTATAAGGCAACAAGTGAGATCAACAAAGGGGTTATTAGTCACTTACTGTATACCAGGTGTGCAGAGCTGCAAAGGAAAGGGGAGGGGGACCCATTCCCTGCCCACACGTGTGAAGATCATAGTCTGGAAGAGAAAACATAAACAACTAGGTACAAACAAGATACACTAAGTTGGAGATGTCTTGGAAGGAAGGACACCAAGATTAAGGGGAGTGGAAAAGTTTTCCTAAAGAAACTTCAAGTTTTTAAAGTCAGGACAGACCTTAAAAACGATGTGCTTGTCCAGACCGTCTTCGACCTAAGGAAAAGTTTGCAATAACTTTTAGCTTTTTTTTTCTTCTTCTTCTTTTTGGAGGGGAAGGTAGGGCAGTTGGGGTTAAGTGACTTACTCAAAGTCACACGGCTAGTTTTGTGTTAGGTGTCTTGAGGCAGGATTTGAACTCCTGACTCCAGGGCCAGTGTTCTATTCACTGTGGCGCCTAACTTCCTCAATGTTTAGCTTTTGAAAAATGGAATGGGCTGCCTTAAGATGTAGTGGGTTCCCTCTTCTTAGGCAACTTTAGATAAAGAATAGCTACCCACTTGTAAGGGGGATTTCTGTATATATTGGGCAAGATGGCCTCTTTCTGTGAATATCATTGTCTTCTGGCTCTGTCAAGTTGGGGAACCCCATCTCAGATGCTTAGAACACCCTTCATCCTCTTCTCAGTTTATTGACAATTGGATTCTCTTATTTTAAGTTCTGGACTCAGCCCCACATCCATGAATGAAGTCACTCCAGAAACCTTTCCCCTCAGCTAAAAGTGACCTCTCCCATTCATTAAAGCATCTTGCCCTTTGCTGTGGTCAGGTTTTACCCAGAATCATACTTATTTGTGAATAGTTTCCATCCCTTCAGTGTTACAGTAAGCTCCTTAAAAGCAAAGACTGCCTTGTTTCCATCTTTTTCTCTCTAGCACCTAAGTAATTGCCTTTAGCTCCCCCACTGCTCTAGGCCATATACTCTAGGTTTGGATGGATTCTGTCCCTGCATGGGCTTTTCTCCTTACCAAACTTTTCCAGAGTGTTGAAAGTCAGTGAAAAGAAAGGTGGAAAGGGAAGAATAGGATGAATGAATTAAGGAATATAAAAGCACTTGTTAAGTTCTTACTACAGTGTTTCCCCGATAATAAGACACTGTCTTATTAATTTTTTTGGACAGAAAAACACCAGAGGGCTTATTTTCAGGGGAGGGCTTATTTTAATGAACATTGACAGCAATTTTAATAAACAGGTAAATATGAACCAAAAAATGTACCTTTATTCAATAATGATCATGTCATCTTCTTCAACAACATCGTCATAAGTGTCCATACCCTGAATTCCATCCTGGATGTCTTGCGCCTCCATTTCCTTCAGAAGAAGTGGACCCAATCTGTCATGTCCAGCAATATAGCTCTCTTTCAATGAATATATCTTGTCCAGGTAACCTCGTAGTGCCTTGGCGACACAGCTGTCAGTAATTTTATCCCATGACTTCTTCACCCAAGTCACTACTTCTTGCAGACAGGGCTTCACAAAGTTTCCACGCTGATTTCTTTCCATTCTATTTTCAATGTAGTCATTGACTTCCATGCGCAAATGGACCTTGAATGGCTTCTTTATTGCAATATCAAGGGTCTGGAGATAGGCAGTCATTCCTGCAGGAATCATTACTTGATCTATTCTTCTCTCTGCAAGGAAGTTCTTTGTTTCTTTAGCGTGGTGAGTGCTGGCTGAATCCCAGACTATCAGACCTCTTTGGTTACCTCGCATAACAAGTGGCAGCATTAAATCAACCCACTTTCTTATAACGGCTTGTGTACACCAGGCTTTTTCGGTTTCAAGAACGTAAATGCCAGATACACGTTCAATCTTATCTTTCTTGCCCTTACTGATGATTAGAGGTGTGGCTTTCTTTCCATCCAAACGAATTGCCAGAACACAGGTGACCTGTGCACTTTGATAGCCAGTGGTGGGAATGTAGATTGACATTGCACCCCTGTGATGAATTGTTGTTTGAGATCCTTGTCCCATAAACACTGCAGTTTCATCCATAGCAATCATATTGCAGGTTTGGTACTTGGAAATGTCGATCCTATCAATAAAGGACTTGAATGTAAGTGCACATTTAATAACTTCAGCATCTTCCAGCTTAAACAGTGTTGTTGATCTTCTTAGGGACAGTTCATACCGTTGAAGGAAACCGTCCAACCATTGTTGTGATGCTTTGAATCCATCTGAGACCATTTCAAACTCTGGTGCCATTGAAAGGGCAAATGCTTGAATATCAGCCCTGCGCACAGCCAAGGCCTTTGCTCTCCTGTCAGCAATCCATTCACCAATGAGGATCTCCAAGTCAGGATATAAGGGCTGACGACCTGATCCAGATCTGCGCTTTTTCCCTTTTCCCTCATCCACCTGTTGATTGAGGTTATTATAATCTGCTCTCCATTTTCTGACCATTCGAAGATCCAAAAGTTTTTCTTTACAGAAAACTGCAAGATTCTTGCCATGTGACTTCTCTACAATTGCTTTCTTATACTCAACAGTATAGCTCTTCCTTTTTGTACTCATGTCTGGGGGTCAAAACAGACAGAATAATAAAATTATGACCATCAGTCCTTCTTTTCACTCCATCATGCCCCCTGAGTTCTTCTTTTTTCCTCCATCATGCCCTTTTTATCCTACATCATGCCCCCTCACTCCCGCTTACATACCAGGTTTTTATGTTGTCCTGCCTCAGCTCTCCTCCGCGGCACTGCTGTCAATGGCGCCAGCAAGCAAATCATTGGGGAAGAACAGGATGACGCGCTCCCTACTGCAGCTCTGATTGGATGCAGCTCGGAGCGCGGCGTGTGTTTCACGGGGAGGGGGTCGGGGGGGGAGGGACGGTGCATACAGAGGGTACCGTAATGTAGCTTGTAGCGCAGGGGATCACCTTCACTACAGTAGCAATCTCAATAGGGCTTATTTTCAGGGGAGGGCTTATTTTAGAGGAATCTTACACAGTAAGGGGAGGGCTTATTTTCGGGATAGGTCTTATTATCAGGGAAACATGGTATGTACAAAGCATTGTGTCAAGTGTTGGAGATACAGATAAAAAAGCAAGACAGTCCCAGTTCTCAAGGGATTCATGTTCTAATAGGGAGAGACAGCACTTTTGTGGTGGGTAATACGGTATAAGGAGTGTTACAAAACTCTAAAGGGAGCATGATAATAGCAGGTCATGTCCATGTACAGCTCTATAGTTCACAAAGTGCTTGCCTCACAACAACTTCATAAGAGAGCATAAGTGTTACACTCCCCATTTTACAAAGGAGAAAACAGACTTCTTCATGTTGCCACAGAGGACCAGAGCTCAACTTCAGAGAGAGAACTGTGAGACAGCATTAAACTTGGAATCCGAAGATCCAGGTTTGAGACCTGGTACCAACTGAAGGAACCCTGTATTTGAAACGAGGAAAACACTGTGTAAATAAATCACCATATAAACATGAACTATTATAATATAGTAAATGAATGCTAAAATTGCAAATCTTAGTAGAGAGAAGTGCTTTGTAGATAGATGTTAAGATGCTGTGTAAATGAAATCTGCAGTTGGTATTCTGGTAGGGAGTAGGCTGTCTATAGAATTCTGTGGCTCAGAATATTAGGACTCTTCGTGCCTTCTTTCTTGTCCACTGTTTGATTTCTTTCCTCTGTGCCAAACTATTAAATACAAATCATTTGTTTTCCTTTTCCTTTTGCCTTGGATTTGACAGACTCTAGATCCCAAGGTACTCTACAGTTCTTAATATGGAAACGATATGAGTTTCTATCTAGCTCCCATATAAAATGTAAAACTTAGAAATCTACCCCTTCTTGCAAACATCTGCCTCTTATCAATCCAGGAAATCTAAAGTCATTCTCCTGAATATCCCTTCGCCTAACTTCACTTCCAAATTGTGATGATCTGATGAAATACAATGACTGAGAATAAAATGTTTGGGGGTTTTTGTATTTCTCTATTTTTAGGTTTTCACAAGACAAATTGTAAGGATGAAAAGGTATTAAGTGCTTACTGGGTGCCAAGTTCTACACCAGGAAGAGGTCAGTCATAGTAAAGTTATAATGAAGACATTAGTTAGTGTGGAGAATGTTTTTTTTTTTTTATGGTTTATAAGTTTTCTTTGTTTCCTAACAGTAAATTCATGAAGATCGTTGCTGAGAACAAAGTCTACCAAGCAGACTCAGCCATCTTGTGGGTTATATGTCAGAAGCCAATCTTTCTGACAGTAAGATGTCAGCAACACATTCCCTCTCAGAAGAACTCAGGGCCTTGCTTCCCCAGGCTAAAGAGGGCTTCAAGCTAGAATTCAGTGAGAAGGTTGAAAAAAGTGTAGTAGTATTACTTCATCAAGCTAGAGAACTTTTCTATGAAGGAAAAAAGAATGAATGTCTGAAGACAAGTGAAATAATAAGAGATTACTCCTGGGAAAAACTTAATTCTGGAACTTGGAGGGATGTGGACAAAGAATGGAGACAAGTTTATTCTTATGGGTGTCTTTTGAAAGCTGTTTGTATGTGCTTTAAAACTGATGACATAGCAGAAGCAATCAGAGTCTGTGACATGGGTCTCTTGATGGGAGCAGCCATACTGGGGGACGTTCTGGTTAAAGTAGTCAATGTCCTTCAGAAGCATCTTCAACATGGGAAAAGACCTTCTGAAACCAGGATTGAGGAATTGAGCAAAAAGGTATTAGTTTGAGAGACTGTTACTGAATTACATGTAATAGATGCTAACGTAGTGGTTCCTAGAGACACAGAGTCCCAGATTCCTTCCAGGCTGAATGTCTGTGACCCACTGACCTGAGCTGTCCATGGTTGATGAACTATAGATTATGATGTTTTGAGGCAGACATTGATTTTGCAAATGGAACATTTCAGTCCATTTTCTTGGTTTATTTGCAATTTCTACAGCAGTAATTTTCCATTACTTTTTTTTATGTAGCATTTATGGTCTCAAAGAGAAACACCTCAGACACACTGTAGGAGTAAGTTGCAGCTGCTTTTAGTCCATTTTGTGCACCTCTTTATTGGTCAGCTAGCTGAATTATCACTCACTTTTCCTGTTACATCTGCTTCTATTTTGTTTCCTGTTGTTCAGTTTGTAATGAAAATTGCCACAAACTAACTTTTTCTGACTCATGGTTTGAGTACATGGGATTTTTTGAGATGCTTATATTATTGCCCCAGACATGTTACCATCTGTATCTTAAATGTGTTTTGCCAAAGAATACCTCCAGGCAGGGTTTTTGGGTTGTTTTAAATAAATCTAAGTTGTTTAAAAGTATCAGAATCAACCAGCTTACGTTATTTTCCTAACCCTCCATTAAAACTGTTGTAGGTATTGTACCCACATCTGATGATACTACTGCTTGATGGGTCTCAGTTAAAAAGTCAATTGTTCATTCAAAAAGTATTTTAAGTTCTGTGCTGTGAGAAACATGAGAGGAATGTACATGTTCCTGCCCTTAGGGAAAGACAGCAGAAATGAAAAAATTAAATAATAGCCTCAGTCAGAATATGACAAAGTGCTGAAGTGCATAGTATAGATTATAAGTGTAATAGGAATTCAAAGAAAGAAAACGTGAATATTGACTGGAGCAGTAAAAGAATTCAGCCATCATTTATAATTAATTGCCTTCTATGTTACTAGAACAATTCTAGGTGCTGAGGAAGGTACACTAAGAAATGGTTCCTGCTGTCAAGGAGCTCATATCTAGTGGTAGAAATGGGACTTGAAGGATAGATAAGGTAGTAGAATAATGAAAACTTACATTTATAACAACAGCAACAACACTGGGAGGTAGGTGCTGTTATTGTCCCCCTTTAACAAATGAAGAAACTGAAGCAAGCAGAAGTTAAGTGACTTGTTCAAGGTCACACAGCTAGGAAGTGTCTGAAGAATTTGTACACAAGTCTTCCTGACTCCAATGCTCTAACCACCAAACAACCTGGCTGCTCAGCAGAAAGAGTTAGAAAACCTAGGCTGGAATTCTGACTCTACTATTTACCTTTGTGACCTTGGGCATGTTAACTTCACTGGGCCTCATACTATGTATGTAAAATGAGGGAGTCTTAAAATCCTTTCCTAAATTCTGAGGCCTGTAGGAAGGCAGAAAGGACATGAGAAGGCATTAGAAACAGGAGCATAAGCAGAGAGATTGAGCTGATCCAAATGAAAGATGTATATCATAGAGGAAAATCCCTCCTTTTTAATGAACTTTTGATTCTGAATATTGTTTGTATCTCTGACCATTGGGAAAAAATGTAGGACATCTGAAATATGTATATCTTGGGAAGTTTGTATAGTAATTTCCCTTAGAAATTACCTTTTCTTTACCTTCATTGCTATGAAATAGGTACTTTCTAAAGTTTGTATGTTGTGACTTAAATTCTGTCTTTATATACAGAAAACCAAGAGTGACCATACATTGGCTCCAGCTGTGGAATTAGGAACTGCAGTTCCAATACTACAGTGCCCTTCACTTGAGTTTTTTAGGAAAAATTATTTGGTTCCACAAAAGCCTGTTATTTTGGAGGGGATTGCTAACCACTGGCCCTGCATGAAGAAATGGAGGTAAGTAGCAAAAGTAAGTAAATTGATGTAATTTTCCCCATTTTGTGCCTCCTAGGCAGGTTGATGAATCCTTAGTCTATATACCCAAACCCTAAAAGTCTCGAGAATTTATGTTTGTGATTAGAAAAACCATTTGGTCCTCTTATTCTATAACATAGGCTGCAAGATTATTTTAAAATTTTTCCCCCTCCCCATAGAAATATTTCTTGTAGATGTTTACATTTTAGATCTCCTTTATACTAACTCAGACATCTATTAGCACTTCACTGCTCTGGGCCTTAATTTCCCTAGAATTTCCTAGAAGAGAGATAATAGTACTTGCACAGAAGTGTTATGAGGAAAGTGCTTTGTCAACCTTAAAACAGTATAGAAACATGAGTTATTATCTTCGTTATTTTGAGGGACTTTATGGTACAGTAGAAAGAATTATTATCACCATAGAATGTCTAGCAACAGACTGAGTCTGCATACTGAAGACTAGCTTACCTAAGTATGGAGAAGTTTCTTACCTGTAAAGCAGCTACTTGGTGATGGATTCTTTGGCCATGGAAACCCATGGAACAAAGAAAAATACAAAATAGTCCTCCGTCCCCTGTGGTCCTCTTCAGCCTCTGCAGTGACAGTGGCACAGTAGCAGGGAAAAGGGTAGAGCATGCTAAGAATCACTTTTTAGACCATCTGTAAATATTAATTAAATATACTAAATGTGAGGTACTTGTCCAGTGACCAAAGGGTGGTCCTGCTGAAGGATCCAAATCATACACATTTTTATATGCTCTCTATAAATGGAATCAGAAGGATCAAATAAATTGCAACTAAATAGAGGAAGGCTTATAGTTATTCTTTGGAGGGGCAATAAAAGGAATTGCTGGAGTTGGTTTTATCTTATACCCAAAGGCAACAGGAAACATTTTTTCTTGGGATATTGATCATCTCATATTGCAGTACTCATGATAAGTATTTGCAAAGAAACTACCATAAAAATAATTATGCCTTACATACAGACATTATTATAGAGAACAGAAGTAGAAAAATTATGTGAAAAACTATAAGGATTTCCAAATTATATCAATATACACTTATATGACCACTAAAGTTATTGCTTCAACACAAAGATTAGAAAAATTGAGGTTAGTAAGAAATATGGTTCAGTGAGGAGTGAGAGAAGCCAAAGATTTACACACTACATAGAAACTTCATCACTTTATATCATGAACACTTCAAGAAATAAATTTATAGGTGCTGGACACAGCATCAAATAACATCTCAAAAAATGAAATTCATTTTATTTACAGACAGTAAAAGATTATCATTGTATGTTATTTTCCTTCCCTTTCTGGTGGGCCATCTCCCCACCTCCTACCTACTACTCACCCTGGAGACCCATACAGTCCTTGAGAATCATAGTACTACCCTGTGATTTGGACTTCCTTTGGAATAGAAATGAACTTGGGGTTTCTATATGTTTTGGGAATTTTTCCAAAAAAGGGAACTTAGCAGTAGGGCTGCTAGAGTTTCCTACCACAGTTAGGGACAAATACAGTCTTCCATACCTACAAAAAGAATTTGCATTTGCTAGGAGACAACTCTCTCTGCTTCCCATTGGGAATTTACAGTCTGAATAACTAGCTGATCGTTATCTCCTCTAACTGATAGAGATCCTGGTTTACTTCCTTCACATCCATTACTGCTACTCTGACTCCAGAGCTATGTACTTGCCTGTCTTCTTTCTGGAAGGCTAAATCTAGGAACTCTTGATGTCCAGGGATTCTTATTTCTCCACTGTTACAATATAGTTCCATCATCCTAATGGTTAGAGATAGAGGTCCCAGTTTGCTCTTCCAAACCATGGATTTGCATTTTGTAGCTTCCCTATCTCCAGTGCTAAATGTTTGATCCTCTTCTAAGAGAATGAGGCACTAATGTGTCTTAATGGATAAAGCACTCTACTTGGAGTCAGGAAGTCCTGAGTTTGAGTCCTGCCTTACACATTTACTAGCTGTGTGATCCAGAGCAAGTCACAAATCCTTTCTCTTGGCCTCAGCTTCCTTAGTTATAAAATGGAGATAATAGCACGTACCTTCCCATTTTCTCACTTATCTTCAGTCTTTCCCTGTCTTTCGGCTGCTTCCTTATTATCTACAGACATGCCAATGTTTTCCCCATCCTCAGAAAACCCTCACCTAATTCATCCATCTCTATTAGCTGTCACCCCCTATCTCTCCTCCCTTTTATGGCTAAATTTCCCTGAGAAGGCCCAACTATAATAGGTGCCTCCACTTTCCTCTCCCTCTCTCTCCTGTGGCTTCTGTCCTCATCCATAAACCAAAACTGCTCTGCAGAGTTACTGGTGATCTCTTAATTTACAAATCTCATGGGTATTTTTCAGTCTTCATCCTTGACCTTTCTGCAGTCCTTGACACTGTTAATCAGTATCAAACCTCTTCTCTTTGATACTTTCTTCTCTAGGTTTTCATGACACTACAAACTCCTGGTTCTCCTACCTGTCTGACTGTTCCATCTCAGCTTCCTTTGCTGGAGCTTCATCTAGGTAACACCTCCTAATTATGGGTGTCCTACAGGGCTCTGTCCTAGGACCTCTCCTCTTCTCCTGTACTATTTCACTAGGTGATCCCATCAGTTCCCATGGATTCAGTTACTATTTCTATGCTGATGATTCTCACATCTACTTATCCAGCTCTGCCCTTTCTTCTGACCTCTATCTCATATCTCCAACTGCCTTTTGGATACCTCTAGAGAACTGGATACTTTACAGACATCTTAAACTTAACATGTCCAAAATTGAGCTTGTTATCTTTCCCTTTATCCCTCCCCTCTTCATAACTGTGGAGAGCACACCATCCTCTCAGTCATCTAGACTCACAACCTAGGTGTCATGCTCAGCTCCTCATTCTCTCCCACCACCACCCCATATCCAATCTAGTGCCAAGGCTTGTTGGTTTTACTTTCATAACATATAACAATAATAATATAATGATAATATTTAGCATCTGTGTATAATGCCTACATTGTGCTAAGGACTATCTTTTTTGATCCTCATAGCAGCCCAGCAGGTGGTATTATTATTTTACCCTTGTATATTTCCTCCTCATCTCTGACAGTGCTACCACTTTGGTGGTGGTATTCAGTCATTTCAGTCCAACTCTTCAAAACCCCATCTTGGAGTTTTCTTGGCAAAGATACTGGAATGTCTGCCATTTTTCCTTCTCTAGCTCAAATTTTTTTTTTTTTTGCTTTTTGCAGGGCAATTGGGTTTAAGTGACTTGCCCAAGGTCACATGGCTATCTTGCTCATTTTTTACTGATGAAGAACTAAGGCAATTTGGGTTGTGACTTTCCTAGGGTCACACAGCTAGTAAGTGTCTGAGGCCAGATTTGAACACGTGAAGATGAGTCTTCCAAGCCCACTTCCACTGATTCCAAGCCCAGTGTTCTGTTTCTACTGTATCACCTAGCTACCTGGTACCCCTCTGGTACAGGCCCTCATAACTTCACCGCTAGACTATTACAATAGCCTCCTTGCCATAAATCTCTCCTACTCCAGTCCATCCTTCACTCAGCTCTGCAATTAATCTTCCTGAAGAGAAGAGTTGACCATGGCGCCCTGCTACTCGGTAAATTCCAATGGCTCCCCATTATCTCCAGGATCCAATATTAAGTCTTCCTTTTGGTTTTTAGAGCTTTTTATCACTTGCCTCTCCACCATCTTCCCTGTCTTCTTATACTTAACACACACACACACGCACACCCTGCTCTAAGCTCTAGGTCTGTTAGGATCACCAGTTGAGAGAAGGGAGGGTGGGTGGGTGGGGGCTAGTAGAACAGGACAGTGATTAAATTGAGTATTGAAGAAGTAAGGAATTCTCTAAGATGAAGGTGAGGAGGGAGTGCATTCTAGCTATGGGGGACATCAGAGACATAGACATGGGTGATGGAATGCTTTGTGTGAAAACCAGCAAGAAGGCCAGTTTGGCACTACTACGGAGTATAAGGAGAATAAAGTACAGTCAGGCTAGAAAGGTAGATTGGGGCCAAATTGTTATGGACTTTAAATATAAATGTAACCTTTCTATAGCAAATCATTTTTCAATGTACTAGGAAAGCTAGTAGTAGAGTGGGAAGATTACTGAATTCCAAGGGCTTGGGTTAGGATCCCAACTCTGCCACTTACTACGTATGTGACAGGTTTTTCTTCTCTAGGCCTCAGTTTCTTCATCTGTAAAAGGAAAAGGTTATATTAGAGGATCTCTGAAGGCTTTTCTAGGGCTAAATTCTGTGATCATATAAATCCTATGCTTCTCCATGGACAAATGGAAGCAAGGAACCCAGGATATAGAGGAAACAATCAATCAAAATTTATTAAGCATATATTACGTGCCAGGCATTGTGTTAAGCTCTGGAGATACAATAAGAGGCAAAAGAAAGTCCCTTAAGAAGCTTGCATTCCAGTGGGAGAGACAACATGCAAACAAATATATAAAAAGTGAGTAACTAAAAGAGGGAAAGAATCAAGAGGGTCTAGGGAAGGCTTTCTATGGAAGATGGAATTTTAGTTGAAACTTAAAGGAAGCCAGAGAGGTCAGTAGTCAGAGTTGAGGAGAGAGCATTCTAGGCCTGCTATGTATGCCAAACAGCCAGATAAAATACCCAGAGCTGAGAGATGGAATGTCTTCTTCATGGAACAGACAGGAGGCCAGTGTCACTGGGTCAAAGAGTACCCGAAGGTGAAAAAAACCGGAAAGGTAGAAGGGTACTAAGTTATGAAGGGCTTTGAAAGCCAAGCAAAAAAATTTGTATTTGTTCCTGGAGGCAGTAAGAAGCCACTAAAATTTATTGAATGGGTAGGGGTGACACAATGACATAATGACAAGTATAAACTGAAAGGGGCACAATTTATTTGAAACAGGGTAGGGGGAAGAGGGGACAGGCGTGGAGAAGAGGGGAATGGAGTTGTAAGGCATATAGGACATATCTATGGAATCTTATTGACTGGGGAATTCAGAGAAGTAAGAGATATGGTAAGGAATGTAAGATAATTTTGAGCTTATAGGATTATAAGCCCCTCAAGAGCAGAGACTATTTCTTATTTTTGTACCCCGTTCTCTAGTACATAGTAGGCACTTACCAAACATTTTTTGAATTGAGTAGAGGAAAAATATTATATGGTATGTATGCCAAATAAGTGATAGGGACAATGGGCACAACTACAGGGTTCAGAAAAGGCTTTATTTGAGGTGGCTTTGAAGGAAGGACAGATACTTACATAAACAAGAAAGTGAAGATAATTCAAGTGATGGGGAGCATCGTGAACATGAATAGGGCATATTCCAAGAAAGAATGAAGTGAACAGCTCGTGAAGATGAAACTAAAAGAAATGCCACCCCAAATTGTACAGTGATCCTGTTCGTAGAGTAAGGAAACCAAAGCACAGCATAACTCAGTGATTTCCTCATCACTAAGTGTTTTCTAAGAGTGAGAGCAAAACTGGGATCTTCATGGTCAGTCTTCTTGTTTCAGTATAAACAATATAAGTCTGCACCCTTACTTAATAATATACCCTGAAATCACTGTATCCACATATTTCTTCCTGATAACTTCTATCTACATCTTTATATTCAGAAAACATAAACTGAACAAAAAATGTGGCATGAGTTAAAGCCTTTTCCCAGGTCTTTCATCAAAAGACTGTGTAAGGATAAGACAAACTTGTCAAAAGTGTTGCAGATGTTGAAATAAAGCCCCTTATTTAGTTTCACTCCAACCTAATTAAAGAATGGTTAGTAGTGGTCACAGGTCTAGCCTCTTTCATTATATGGCTTTTTAACAAGTAGCTACTTAAAAAAAATGAATTTTCATGTGTCAAAGCATAGTCACATGGCTACTCCTTCTGTACACTTCTCCCCTCCAAGCCCAGGTGTCAGGTGTTTATTCTCAGCATAGCAGTCTACAGATTTTCAAGTGATGATTTTTAAAGGAACTAGCCCTTAAGGCATAACATTACGAATAACCATCAGATTAGGTCACTCTAGGAAAAGATTACCCTGTCCTAAGCAGGTTCAGAGAACTAGTAGTTAATAAAGAAAATATATGCTGAGGAAGAACTAAAATCTAAAAAGTTGGGTTGTCATATAGGAAGTTATTTCTATTACTGCTATAGGAATTTATAATAACTAATAATATAGCTTTATTGTTCAGTCGTTTTCAGTCATGTCCAACTCTCTGTGATCCCTCTTTGGGTTTGTCTTGACAAAGATACTGGAGTGGTTTGACATTTCCTTCTCCAATTCATTTTACAAATGAGGCAGTTGAGGCAAGCAGGGGTAAGTGGTTTGCCCAGAGTTACACAGCTAGTAAGTGTCTGAGGCTGGATTTAAACTTAGAAAGATGAGTCGTACTGATTC
Source organism: Petaurus breviceps papuanus (assembly GCF_028583685.1). Classification (NCBI taxonomy): domain Eukaryota; kingdom Metazoa; phylum Chordata; class Mammalia; order Diprotodontia; family Petauridae; genus Petaurus; species Petaurus breviceps. The sequence continues at coordinate 32,332,639 of NW_027185694.1, read as the reverse complement.
CAAGTCCAGTGCTCTATCCACTGCACCATCTTACTGCCCCACATAGCAATAGGGAATAAATAATCTAATACTTCAGTTAGGACTAGGTCAAGGACATTAGGTAATGACAATTATGACAATTAGGTAATGACAATGGTAAATATGAGAAAAGACAGTAAAAATTCTGTGTCAGTTGAAGTATACACATTACTGAAGAAGGAAGGTATGCTGAGGTCAGAGAAACAATACTCTCCTGCCAGTTGGGAGGATTAATGTCCTTGAATCGTACATGATAAAAACTTCCTTAGACTAATAAAGGTCTCCATTATCGTAACCCTGGCTATATTTGTGCCTTGAGCTTATATTTCCCCAGTCTTTTCCATCAAGATTGAAAGCAATAGGGGCAGCCAGGTAGCTCTTACAGCGAGTAAGAGCACCGGCCCCAGTGTTAGAATGACCTGGGGATCAGATACTTAGCACCACACCCAGAAATAACTGGCCGTGTAACCTTGAGCAAGTTACTTAACCCCAATTGCTTTAAAAAAGAAAAAAAAAAGATTGAAAGCAATAAGGGAAGTGACCAAGAAATTGAACAAAACTCTGCAAATATTTGCTTACCCAGGATCTAAGTGAAATTGGATTGGTCCTGGTAGAAATTATGTAGCATATTTAAAGAAAGATGAATAAATTTAGCTTCTTGGTTTGTATTATACTTTCATTGATATTTGTGTTGGGGGAACAGTGTAGAATATGGAAAACACTGGAAAAAGATTGGTAGGTAGGAAAATTTGTTAGACTGATGAAAGTCTTTGCTGGCCTAAAGATTTTTAGAAATAAACTCCAAGCTCATTATGTTATATGTATTTCTTTCTAATAGTGTGGATTATATTCGAGAAATAGCTGGCTGCCGTACTGTCCCAGTGGAAGTAGGGTCCAAGTACACTGATGAAGAATGGTCTCAAAGCCTCATGACTGTCAATGAGTTTATCAACAAATATATTATGAATAAGGTCTGTCCTTTTTTTTCTCTTAAGTGCTTATGAAAAAAATAAATATTTTTTGATGAGTGTTCCCATGCACTGAAACTTAAGAGACTTATGGGAATAGGACTATAAGTGCCACAGGCAGTCAACTTCATAGTCTCAGTGGGGTAGATTAGAGGTAAGCAATCAGACATACCAGGATATGGAAACTGGAACGTTTGGAAGTTTTGGGAACTGTGTGACCTCTTTCCTCCATAAAGGCCTCCTCTGATATTTACATCTTTATGCCATTGAGTTGCCCCTGGGTTCTTTAAGGCTTTGCCAGTAGAGCACAAGCTATGCCAGGTCCTACCATGTTAGAAAATTTTTGAGTGCAATCCCTGTAATAGACTGTATCTACCTTCCAGAGACAAGTATAGCTTAATATGGAGAGGCTCATAACCAATAGATGGATTATATGGAGATGAATTCTTTGACCATTGCAACCCATAATACAAGTAAAAATACAAAATGGCCTTCAATCCCATACAGACACCTATGTTTCTACAGTAATGGTGGCAGAATAAAACCAAAGGAGGCAGAGGATACTAAGAATCATAGTTTTTAGGCCATCTATAAACACTAACTTAGCTTCTGGTAGTCTAAATGTGAAATGCCTGTCCATGGAATCATATTAATCATTACACTCTCCTTATAAATAAAACCAGAAGGGGGCAGCCAGGTAGCACAGCGAGTAAGAGCACTGGCCCCAGTGTCGGGATGACCTGGGGATCGAATCCGGGCTCAGACACTTAGCACCCACCCAGAAACACCTGGCCGTGTAACTTTGAGCAAGTTACTTAACACCAATTTCTTAGGGGTGGCCAGGTGGTACAGTGAGTAAGAGCACCGGCCCCAGAGTCGGGATGACCTGGGATCGAATCTGGGCTCAGATACTTATTACCACACCCAGAAATAACTAGCCGTGTAACCTTGAGCGAGTTACTTAACACCAATTGCTTTAAAATAAATAAATGAAATAAAACCAGAAGACAGTAGGAAGTTACAGCTAAATGAAGAGATGGCTCACAGGTTCTCCTTGGAAAGGCAAATAAAGGAGCTCACTGAGTTTGCATTTGTGTATCCAAAAACAGTAAGTGACATTTCATGGGATATTTGGTTATCTTGTGTATGCTCATGATAATTATTTCCAAAAAGATCACTATGAAAATAATTATACCTAATGTCACTATTTCAGAAGATGAACAGCTAGAAAAAATAAGACCCTTTAAATTAAATCAACATATAATTTTCATACACACAGACTTTATTGGATAGGTGTTGAAAAATATGGGAGAAAATATGATTTCAAGAATAAGAGGAGTTCAAAATGTATATTCATCACAGAAGTCTCACACATATACTTCTTTGAGTAAAGAATTGAGAGGTGTTGGACATGGTGAGCACTGAATAATATCACACTCAAAAAATAAACTGGTTATATTTTAATTGGCAGGAAAGAACTTATAACAGTTTTAAGATCCCTTCCTGAATTAGCTGTCTTTATGAAGGGAGACTAGCTTGGGCTAGTGACAATCACTCTAAGGTTAACTTTCATTTACTTTCTTTATCTTGTGTATTGCCTCCCTTATTAAAACATAAGCTCCTTGAGGCTGAGTCAAGATGGCAGAGTAAGAGGAAGCAGTCTAGCCTTGTTCCTTACAGTTATCAGACCAAATTCTGATTGGGAAGGCCAGAAGGAAATCACAGGGAGTCACTTTTCCAACCCAGGATGGCCTAAAGAGACAATCATAGTGAGGTTTGTAGACACTGGGGATGGGTCTGGCTAGGAGTATGCATAGTGTGGAGCCTTCCAGCACATAGGTACTGCCTGAAAGAAAGTCAAGACAGGGCACCAAGGCAGGAAGAGATGCCAAGGGAGCCCCGAACTAGCACTGAGTGCAGAAATATATACTGTTTGGCAGTTCTGTTGCCTACTACCCTGTTCCAGGTCATAGATCCAGGGCAGAGAAAAGCAGTCTTAAGTGTTGACCGTAGCTGTGTGCTGATCAAGGAACAAATTCCAGAATCATAATTTTATGGCTTTGATCCCAGGAGATACAGAAGCTCACTGAAGAAAATAACTCCTTAAAAATTAGAATTGGCCAAATGAAAGCTAATGACTCCATGAGATGCCAAGAATTAATAAGGCAAAATCAAACATCTAAAAAGAGAAAATGTGAAGTATTTCATAGGAAAAACAACAGACTTGGAAACCAGATCAAGGAAAGATGCTTCAAGAATCAATGAACTAGGGGCAGCTAGGTGGCACAGTGAGTAAAATCGCCAGCCCTGAAGTCGGGAGATCCAGGATCGGTTCTGGCCTCAGATACTTAACACTCACACAAAAAAAACTGGCCGTGTAACCTTGAGCAAGTTACTTAACCCCAATTGCTTTAAAAAAAAAAAATCAGTGAACTACCTGAAAGCCATGAAAAATTTAAAAAGAACCTAATCATTATATTTCAAGAAATCATAAAAGAAAACTGCCCAATTATCTTGGAACTAGAGAGCAAAGTAGAAATTGAAAGAATCAGCTGGTCATCTTCTGAAAGAAACCCCAGAAGAGGTAGAGTAGCCAAAGTCTAGAACTCCAAAATCAAGGAAAAATATACTGCAAGCACCAAGAAGAAAGAATAAAAGTTATGAGGAGACACAGTCAGGCTTACACAAGTCACTAATTACCAGTCACTAATTCAAAGGACAGAAGAACTTGGAACATGATATTCCAGAAGGCAAAGGATATAGGCTTATAACCAAGAATCACCTACCCAGTAAAATTAAGTATAATCTTCAGGGCGGAAAAATGGATCTTTAATGAAACTAAGGACTTCTAGTGAAAAGACCAGAGCTAAGTAGAAAGTTTGAAATATAAACACAGGACTCGAGAAGAAAAAAAAAAAGTAAACATGAGTAGCAATCATACGGGACTAAAGAACAACTGTTTACATTTTTATATAGGAAGATGATAAATGTAGCCTCTCTTTACTCTATCATAATGGGGCATAGAGGGAATCAAATTATTCATAGAATCTGGGAATGATTCTGTTATGTTTTGATGGTCTCAAAAGGAAAATAGAAAGGATTAGAGAATAGGGAGAGATCAGCTCTCAGAAGAGTTCTTAGGGTTTCTGAAGGAGTGGGGGGAAGCTGCCAAAAGTATGAAGGAAAATATCTCTCAGTCCATACTATTAATTGTCTTCCCACCAAAATAAAAAATAAGGCTACCAGGAGCAAATCAATAATTCTTCATTTCCATACCTACTTTTCCTCCTACAAAAGATGTTTATGCAAATAATCTAAACATGCATTGAGCGGGGCAGCTAGGTGGCACAGTGAATAGAGCACTAGTCTTGGAGTCAGGAGAACCTGAGTTCAAACTTGACCTCAGACACATAACACAAAACTAGCCATGTGACCTTGGGCAAGTCACTTAACCCTGATTGCCCTAACTTTCCCCCTCCAAAAAGCCAAAAAAAAAAAAAAAACCAACATGCATTGAGGGCATATTTGTTGAAGATATTTTAAGGGAAAAGGTAGACTTTCACAAGCAGTATTTCAGAACATTATACAGTTGACTGAATTTTATAGATATCTTAATGTACTTATTAAGTTTGTTGATTACAAGTAAAAATTGTATTCAGTAAAGCAAAATGCCATTTTAAAGGCATTCCTCCAACTAGATGTGTAAAAACTATGCATGCATGTGTCAGAATTATACAAGATGTGTTAAAAGATATAACAACAGATAACCTTGTTTGATAGTCTTATTATTAATATAAAGCAGGGCTTAAAACAGGAAGCTGTAAGCTCACCAAAGTTGTTCAATTCAGAATAGAGTCCAAATTGAGAAGGAATTCCTATAGATAGTAAGGTCTTCCAGATATTCTTGTATGCAGGTGACATTGTCCTTAATTTATTAAGCTCTGGAACAGATAGTACTAACAGGATGGTGAATGGCTTTGATATCAGTCTGCATTTGATCTATTGAAATAATGGGGAATTTTTAGCCCAGAAAGATGACTTCAGAAAGACATGACAGCTATCTTCAAGTAAATAAAGGGCTGTCAGGTATAGTAAGATTAGACTACTTCTGCTAGGGTTCCCCACCCCAGAGCAGAACTAGGGTCAGTAGGTTGGTGTTGCAAAGAAGCAAATTTAGAGTTGCCATAAGGAAAAACTTCCAATAAATAGAGATATCCAAAAGTATAATGGGTTGCCTTGGGAAGTGGTAAATTCCCTTTCACTGCAAGTCTTCAACAAGTAAAGGCTAGATGACGATTTGGGTATGTTTTTAGAAAGGATTCTTATTTATGTAATGGGATACACTGAATGGCCACTGAGCTCCTTTCCAACTTGGTAAAATTTACCGGATTTGTGTTCTATTAGCATTAGCCTTCAAGAACCCAGAGCCATCAGCACACCATAATGAGACATCCAAGTAGGACTTCTGTTGAGGATATAGTTTATAATGTTTCCATATCTTACTCTTATCTTCCAAACAGGATCATCACTTCCAAGTGACTGTCAAGTAATATTTTTGTTGTTGTTGAGTTATTACAGTTGTGTCTGACTCTTTGTCAGACTCCATTTAGGGTTTTCTTGGCAAGGGTACTACAGTAGTTTACCATTTCCTTTTCCAGTCTACTTTACAGATGAGGAACTAAGGCAAGCAGAGTTAAGTGACTTGCTAGCTAGTAAGTATCCAGGCTAGATTTGCACTCATGAAGATGTCTTCCTGATTCCAGGCCCAGTTCTCATTCCACTCTTTCAGTATTCCAGAGGCATTGTTTGATATGGTAGAAAGAGCCCTGAATTTGATGTCAGGAAGACCTGGGTTCACCCAGTTCTTATACTAACTATATGACCTTGGATGAGTCATTTAACCTTAGTATCAGTTTCTTCATCTCTAAAATGTGAACAAGACTGCTTTATAGGCCTATTGTTGTAAAAAAAATTCATTCTAAACTTTAAAGTGATATATATGCAAATGTAAATTCATTCTTTTCACAGATTTTAGATCCCATGAATGCTAATTTAAAACACCAGTGCAAAAAATGAAAATTGATTTAGGAACATTAAGATCACTAATTTTTGTCACAAAAATATCAGAACTACCAGGATCAACCATGGTCTGAACTTGTGATTCTGTCTTTGACCTTATCACAAAGAGGTATATTGTGGGTGAACATGGTTATATTCCTTGATATTAAGCTTGGGACATGAAATTAAGTGAGTACTTCTATTAAAGTTTTTTTTTCCTAGAGCTTGAATGAAATAGCCATTTATATAATGCACTGATTGGGAGGACTAAAAAATGGCAGCTGCTGATTAGAAAGCAAACATAGTGCCATTAGGGTTCACTCCATTAAGGAGCTAACCCATCTTATGCTGTAACACCACCACCATCTTCCACCCCCATCCCCAGTAAAGGACATTCATTCCCAGAACAGTAAGTTATAGTCCAAATTGATAATTTAAAAAATAATAGCTTGATCACACAGTGTGATGTATAATATAGTCAAATTGATTTCTACATGTCACCATCCTCTCTCTTTGTTCTTCCTCCCTCAAAATAGCAGAATGACATTGGATACCTTGCTCAGCACCAATTATTTGATCAGGTAAGTATGGATTGCATTTCTTATTTCTGGATTCAAGTCTTGACTCTAAAACTTAACTCTTTGTGACCCTAGGCAAATCACTTAACCTCTCAGTGAATAGCTCACTCTCTAAATTGCAGAGCAGTTAATGAGCTGCACTAAGAGAAGTTTCCCCACAAGGGTATACTAATAAGATCACAGATCTAGTTTCTTAAAAAGCAACAATAATAATAATAAATATTATATGGTAAGTTCTAAGTGGATAGTACAGATAAGTGCCATTGGAGTTAAAGGAACACTGTAGGGTAGGTAGGGATGGCTTTCTGGAGCAGAACAGAACTAAAGTCTTGAAGGATAATTAGGTTCAAAAGGATAGGAGAAGGAAGTACATTCCCAATGAGCAGAACAGTGTGCAAAAGGAAAAAAAAGATAGCAAAAGACACATGCAAGATGTATTCATGAGCAGTGAGTAGACTAGTATGTTAAGAGAAATGATAGGAATTTGAACCATAGATAGATTTAAGCCAGGTCATAGATGCCTTGAAATTCCATGTGAACGAATCTGGACTTTAGTGCTATAGTTGCTGCAGATACCTTTTTGAACATGAGCTGTAGTTAGCAAGCAGTAGGCAACCAGTGAATTCTTTGGACAGGAGTATAACATGGTGAAAGTAGTGTTGAGGAAAGCTTAAATCTAGAAGGGACATCTAGAATGTATCTGTATGATAGGGATGCAGTAGAAACACCAGAATGTTAGAGCTACTTTTAGAGGGACTTTTGGGATTAGTTGGATCCATCCCCTCATCTGCAAAATGAGAGGCCTGACGGGGTAGGTGATTTATGTTTCCAAGGTCAAACATCTAGCGGATGTTATAAGCAGAGCTATAACCAGTAGCAAGATTGCCCGATTTCCAATCTTTGTGTTCACTATACCATATCTGTAAGTGGGGAGTTTCCAAATTTTACTATTGTCCCCTATATTTTGTAGAGAATTTTTATGAAGCTATGGGAATTTATTGTGAGACTAACAATCTAATTACAAAAAAAAGGATGTTCCATTCGCATTCTGCAGTTTCTGTCATCTGAGCAGGCCACAACTCCAATATTTTCCTAGCAAATACTTTCTTTGGTACTTCAGATATTTGTAATTTTGTCCATGTGGATAGACATTCCACCACAAGAGATTACAGTACCTTTATTCCTTATTAAATAGTTTCATGAATCACTCTGGCCAGAATAATTCATGTCTTTTCAGTGTAGTGAGGATGCTTCTCAAATGATATACACAAAGTCCATCACTAGGCGCAAATTAAAAATCTTTACATCTTGGTAGGATCAGTCATACCCTTCAAGAAAACAGAATCACTTCCACGTAACAAGGCCATCAGAATAGTACTGTGGTAGAGTCAGAAAATAAATCAATTGGTATTTAGTATTTTATGTTTATAGATTTCATATATCAAAGCGTTTTACAAAAAGATGAACACATCTTGCTAATTTTTCTACTAAAAAACACAAAATAAGAGTCATACCTCGAGAAAGAATCCAATTTCCCAGATAATGGGAAGTTTAATACAAGGGTAGAAGAGATTTGGACTCTATCACAATAGCATGAAGCTGGGCTTGGTGATGCTAAACATTCCCCTGAAATGCCAAAAGTGTAGTTTCAGAGATGGGAGTTGACTGGAGTATTAATTTTTATAGTCATCTCTTCATGTTGGAAGCTTTGTTGCAAATGGTTAGCCATTCCCTTAGCCAGAACAAAAAAAAAAAAACCTGGAGAGATTGTAGGTGAAAATGAGTAGAAAAGAAAACCTTCTAATACAATGAAGAAATACTATGGAACAGTAGAATCCCTGGATAAAATTCCAAGAGAAAATAATTTTGCATTATCTAGAACTCTAGAAAAGAAAATGGAGTAAACACAGGAATCCCAAGTGTGGTTGGGAGGTCTAACTTAAAAATAAAACAAAATCTGAAGGAGAAGGGAAGGAATGAACAAGATAGTCCTAGAACAGAATCTGGAAAACCTTGGCAAAGCATTAGACATTTTGGGGAAAAAAAGGAAATACATTATTTAATAAGACATCAAAAATACTAGAAGAGCAGAGTCAAAAGACAGAAAAATTGGAATAATCTTTTGTCAAAAGCAATTGACTTAGAATACAGTGCAGAGAAATATCCTAAGAATCAGGCAAAATAAGTTAAACAATTTGCCAAAGGTGACAGAGGTAGCAAAATGCAGTCCCAGGATTTGTATCCTAATCAGTTCAATAAACATTTATTAAGTGCACATATTTACTATATGCTACATACTATTAGGTACTTGGCCCTGGGGATATGAAGATAAATGAGATACTCATATATAAATGAGATTTTACACACACACACACACACACATACATTCACATTCCTATATATGAGAAATTCACACATAAATATGAGATTATTCCCTGCCCTCAGGAAGCTTACATTCCACCATAAAGAATAGCTGACACAAGATAGCACTTTAAGGTTTACAAATTGCATTCTGATCCTCACAGCAACTCTGTAGTGGACTGTGCAGAGCAAATATTGTATTATTCCTGTTTTTACATCTGGGAAAAGTGACTGGTACAGCTAGGAAGTGTGAGACCTGGGATTTGAGCCCAGGTCTCACCATACTGCCTCTTATGGTCTAAATACAAAGTAGAGCTATTGGAAAGAAGGGACTAGCTCATTTTTGTCTTTGCAGTCCCAATCCTAGTTCATTGTCTTTTGCATAGTAGTTGCTTATGATTTTAGAAATTGAATTCAGATGGAATTGCTCTTTCCATTGTACCATACTACACCCAAGAAATGCAACTCTCTTTGGTAGCAGCACAGCAGTCCTACCCTTACTGCTATCTTAGCAGCTTCTGATTGGGGGGCTTAAGGATAAACTGATGTATACCAGGTAATAGATTTAAATTTGCAATTTTCCAAACCTTACTTGGTAATTACATTGTCTAGGTACAGCCACTAATGTAGAGGTGAAAATAAGCAAGGCCGAAGATGTTGTACCAAGCAACACTGGGAAATACATGAATTTGATCTTCAATTCCCCCTCACCTGTTTACACTCCCCAGTTTCCTTTCAGCATCTCACACACACACACACACACACACACGCACCACACACACAACATACACACTCCACACACACACCACACACACACACGCACCACACATACCACACACTCCACACACCCTCAGGAAAGCATTGGTTGTATACATACTTCTCCAGCTGCTCAGTGTGTCTCTTGTGTAGTGCTTGATTGACACCAGTTCTCCCTTAGCCCTCTTCCCCCACTTTTTTAAAAACATTAATAATGTATTCACTTTTGCATAGTAGTTTACCGATTACAAAGCACTTCCCTGGCAACAGTGCTGTAATATAGCGACAAAATCATATTATTCCCATTTTACAGACAAGGAAAATGAAGCTCAGAAATGTTAGGTGATGTGCTCAAATTCTTACAATAAATAAGTGGCAGAATCCAGGACCTGACTTGATATTTTAGCTGCAATTGTCTCTTATTTACAAAGCAACTAAAATATAAATAATATTAAATACAAATGCTTATTCCCTTCCCCTCCTTCCTATGTAAGTGATACTCTGCACTAAATTATTATTAGCCTTGCCTACTCTCAAGACCAGTCAAGACTTTCTATCAATAATTTAACATTTTGAACTGAATGTCCCCTGTGTATCTTAAAACTCAATATGTACAAAAGAGAATTTGTTATTCTTCCCCACAGACCTACCCCTTTTCTATTAGATTATGAGCCCCTCTGGAAGGGCAGTTTTTTGCCTTTCTGTGTATCCCAGTGCTTAACACAGTACCTGGGATATAGTTGGCACTTAATAAATGTTTATTGACTGACGTACTTTTCCGTACTTGCCTTTTACTACCAAAGGTACCATATCCTTCTAGTCACCCGGGGTCAAAACCTCAGTGTCATTCTTGATTCCTCTCTGTCACTAACCCCACATTTCTAATCATTTGCCAAATCTTGTTGTTTCTACCTCTACAACATCTCCCATATATATTCCCTTCTCTCTGTTCACACAAAGCAGGCCTTTGTCACTTTTAGCCTGTACTATTTTAAAAGCCTCCTAATTGATCTTCCTGTGTGAGGCATTCCAACTCATCCTTTGCTACTGCCAAAGTCACATCTAATATCACAGTACAACTGTGATACTCCCCACTCAACAGATTCCAGCAGTTCCTTATTACTGCTAGAATAAAATAGAAATTCTTTTTTTTTTAAGTATTTAAAGCTCTTCACAACTTTTGCTCCTTCCTGTCTCTAATTTTTGTACACATTACTCCCTCCCACCCCCCTGTAAGTCAGGCAGGTAGGCACTATGCTAAGCAATGGGAATACAAACAGAAGAAGCAGAAGGAAATATAGTCCCTGTCCTCAAAGAGCTTACATTCTAATGGGAGAAGACAGTACTAAAAAGGGGGCTGGAAGTGGAGGAGAGAAGGTATAAGGTGCAGGAGCATGGTAGAGAAAGTCCTCTGGAAGTTAGGCAGCAGCACAGCCTGGTGATGGAGTGGGAAGAAGATCTCTTTGCTCTGGGCCCCCTCCTTTAATTGGAGATTCCGAGAGGAACCATCCAATCAGGTGAGGCCACAGAGGTGGAGAGTTCTTCCAATGTGAGGCAAAATGAACTTCCAGGTTCACTGAAGATGTTTCTGTATAAAGTCCTGTGGGGAAAACAGCAGTGCAGACTGGAGAGGGCGGAAGACATCTTTGACCTGGGCCTCTTGCGTAAAGTGGAGGTTCTGGAAGGAACCATTATAGTCTGACCATAATAGCCCAGTTGCTCTTCCTCACACATGATGCTCTGTCTCCTGTCTCTCTGCCTTTGTGTTAGCTGTCCTCCAGGCCTAGGATGTATTCCTTCTTCACCTCTACTTCTTAGAATACCTGGCATCCTATAAGATTGAAATCAAGTGTCACCTATAAAAGAGACCTTTCACACACACCCTCAACTTCACTAGTGTTCTCTTTCCCATCTTCATATCTACTAATGTACATGGTTGTATCCCCTGCTGCAATCAAATAATATTACATATGTAAAGACTCTATAAATGTTAGCTCTTATTATTATTAGCTATTATAATGTAAGCTCTCTAATAACAGAAACATGATAATTTTTCTTTATATCATCAGCATTCGGCACAGTACCAAGAACCTAAGTGCCTAATAAATGCTTATTATAATAATAGTTCAGTTGAACTATTAGCTTTAATTACACTCAAGATCAGTCAAGACTTCTAAAATAATGGATCATTTATTAAAAAGTAATTGAAAACAACATCAGTTATCTTCTCTTACATTTTTTTCTTTTGGTCCATACTTGTGATTTAATTGATATAAGGAACTCCTGATGGGGAAATCCTCCCTATTAATTTAGACTAAATTAGTTTAGACCAAAAGTTCTGTGACTTTGAGTCTTAAAATTGCCATAGTCACTGGGAAAAGTTTCTCTTGTACTTTTATGTAAACCTTACCACTGCTATGCTAAAAGTTAAATCATTTCTGACTCTTATGTGATCAGGAATATTGGAAAATTAAACAAATTTAATTACTGAAATATTACCTATCACATAGTACTTTTTGACGTTATGACTTACGTGATGCTTTTGGAGAATTGCTTTCTTCTTCCACAGCTCTCCTTTTTAAACTAATTTTCAGTTTTAACATAAAGAGAAAATGTTTAGTATATGCAGAAATCCAAGTGTAAATCTGAATATATTTATGTTATTGTGGTCTATTTCCCAGACTAGCAAAGTGTCTGAATATATTTGTTATACTCAGAAAATAGGTTAAGTAAAACAGAAAACTTGGTTTCCTTAGTGACCCCAAGTGGCTTAAAATTAGTATAGATTTGTTCTTAGTTTTTTGACTCTTGTTTAAAAATTGAGCATATTTGTCAAAGGTTAACATCCAAGATTGCCTGATGGACTCATGAAACATCCCCTGAACTTAATGAAAATTTTATGGAAGCTTTGGTTTTGTACCTAAAAGAAAAATCTCTTAGAACCATAAACCTAGGAAATTAAATGCAAAACACCATGTTAATGCATAGTCTGGCTATGAAAGTAAAACAAAATTGAGATAATGAAAATCTTAAGTGGATATTAACTCACCCACATGCCACATTTATGGTATTTTGATTATAAGTTAGCCTGTTGAAAATACCTTTGCAAAGCCTTAGATAGGTAAGCTAATATTACTCCAAAGCCTTTAATCTTGAATCATATAGCTCCAACTTTATTTTAAATTTTCATAATTGAAACTGATTCTTGTCTTAACATATAGCACCTGACTGTAATCTTTTCTAATTGGTTTGACTGGGACAGATTCCAGAACTGAAGCAAGATATTTGTATACCAGATTACTGCTGTCTAGGTAATGGCGAAGAAGAAGACATAACTATTAATGCCTGGTTTGGTCCAGCAGGAACCATCTCTCCTCTTCACCAAGATCCACAGCAGAATTTTTTAGCCCAGGTTTGTGCTGTTACCACTATCATAATCAAATCAGCATTCTAAAGAATTTAAGTTTAATTTTTAAAAATCTTTATTTTCATGGGGTCAGTGTAATCCTATAGCTATATCTATCTATAAATAGATGTAGATATATATATCAGATAGATAGATAGATAGATAGATAGATAGATAGATAGATAGATAGATAGATAGATAGATAGATAGATAGATAGATAGATGGATAATCTGTTTTTTGGGCCCATCTCATCCACAGAATTTTATTCTTTTAGAATTTGGATTATCCACTATAATATATTGTCTATCCCTGGGCTTTCAGTTACATATTGGCCGTATTCTATTCACTAAGTCATTTATTCCCCCATAACTTAAAATACTTTATAGTTACATTAATTCTTGTAAGCCAATAGGCTACATTTGGTTCATTTAGTAAATTACTGTTCCAGTTTCCTAGGTGGCCTAAAAGAAATATGCCCTCTTAGGTGACTAATGGTCAGGGAATAATTTATTCACTCAGCAATAACTGGCTTACTAATAAACCATCTAAGTTGGAAAGAGCACATGTCCTACTCTATATATTTTAAGTACAAAAATTCTCAGGAAAGAACACAGAAAATCGTGACCCTCACTAAGTGCATCTACCAGATTGTAGTCTACTAAACTAAATTTCTTGAAGGCAAAGACTATGCCAATTATTTTTGTGTTAAGTCTGCACCTAGTGTGTAGTACAGTGTACAAAGTAGGGGCACTTAAATTTTTGCTGAAGTAATATAAATTCTTAAAAAAAACTTAAATCAGTCAGAATCACAGTATTGAAAACTTAAAAGTACAGAGCAGTTTTTAACTCATTATAAAATGGCACTAAAGGCATCTATATTTTTATTAGAAAATATTTGTTAAGGTAGCTGTCATTCTTTTGTGGTAACAGTAAATAGAAGGACATGCTATGTTCAAATGCTATTTATTTTCATAGAATTATCTATATTAATTTGGTGCCTTGTACCATTAAGTGTTCATTAAATGGAGAAGACAAATTAGTTATGACTAAGTTTCATGATAAAACATATTTTACCAATTTGAGTGAATTCACTTTTTCTCTAATCCCATAATCCCATGGTCTTTATTTCAAATGTACAATGTAACAAGTTAAATTAGTACCAGTGACATTTGGAATTTTTAAAAAGACAATTCATTGGTATTATATGTGCTTTTTTCATTTACTATGTCATGCCCATATTATTCATTAGATTTGAAGCCGATTGTGACTGCCCACCATTTAATTTTAATTCTTCCTTAAGCTATTTAACTGGAACTTTTAAGAAGAGACAATTGTATTCTTTGTTTCAGGGGTACTAGACATTGACCTTCCTGACTTGCACAAACCCAGCAAAGTCTGGAGAGAGGTTTTTTTTTTTTATCATAATACGTTAATTATAGTACCAAACTAGCAAAAATCCTGCTAAATTCATTTTTATGTGTTCACCTTGATTATACAGGGTGTCCCCAAAGCTCTAATAACTTAACACTTCAGTGAGACTTTGAGGACACCCTATATTTCTACTACTTGGTCATTGTACAAATAGCATATTATTAATTACTTTAAAATTAAATTCTTTCTACAACCAAAATGCCAAATGACAGAGAATCTCTTTCCAGGTACTTGGAAGAAAATATATCCAGTTGTACTCTCCAGAAGAATCAGAGGCTTTATATCCACATGAAACACAGCTCCTTCACAATACAAGCCAGGTGAAATATTTATGGTGTCGTTTCAACTGTTGTCACTTTACTTTCAATAATTGTAGCACAGCTAACTGGGTGTTTTTGTTTGTTTTTTAGGTAGATGTGGAAAATCCCAATTTAATTAAATTCCCCAAATTTACTGAGGCCTCATATCAGTCGTGTATTTTGAATCCTGGGCAGATTCTGTTTATTCCAGTTAAGTATTGGCACTATGTGCGAGCTCTGGATATCAGCTTCTCTGTCAGTTTCTGGTGGTCATAACCATTATTAGAAGAGGAATTAAAAGCATCTGTAATGCAGACAACTTGGTCTTTTCCTGAGGAGAGAGTGAAAATGTAATCTAAGATCAATAAATCTGTCCTTGCATATGGCAAATCCCAAACTGGAATTGCAAGAAAAGGTACTTCACTTGTTTTATGTATCACAAATTGTTTGAAATTTATAAAAATATATCCAGTAGGGGCGGCCAGGTGGCACAGTGAGTAAGAGCGCCGACCCCGGAGTTGGGAGACCCAGGATCAGTTCCAGCCTCAGATACCCAACACCCAACATAAAATAACTGGCCATGTAACCTTGAGCAAGTTACTTAACCCCAATTGCTTTAAAAAAAAATTTTATATATATATATATATATCCAGTGTTCCACAAAAACAGAATACTTAGTGGATATCAGAATTGTTTCTCTTTATATTTGACATGACAGGCAGTATTTATCTAAATTTTTAGATGACAAGATTCCTATTAAGTCACTAAAGGTACACTGACATAAGAGGTAACATAGGAATCCTATCTCATCATGCACATCTAACATTAAGGAGGGATAGACTGAATTCATCAAGGCAGAATGTAATTAAAAGGGAGCTTAGCTATATAATGTGTGCTTTTCCCCCTCTAGTTCAGCGATAGGCTATTTGGCTATAGTTCCTATCAGCAGCTGATCCTTCGTGATCATTCCTGTACCAATTTGGCAGGTTCTGCTTTTGCTCTCAGCTAGAGTTGAAAAACATGTACCTTTGAAATATGATATGATTTTTTTCAAAGTTCAAAACTACAGGAAAAAATCACTAAAATGTAATATTTAAAACCATGGACATTTCCATGGCCTTATTTCCCTCAAGCAGGTGTTTCCATCAGCTCAGCAGAATACTGAAAATGAAATCTTCAGATCATACCATTAAATCTCCAGTATTGTCAGAAATCCAAAATATTGAGTTTATGATTCAGTTACCAAACATTTTCTTTGGATGGAGACTTCAGAGGAGGTCTGTTGTACTGAGCCAGTGAGGGTTAGCAGATTTGAATAAAAGTTATTAGTTTGTTGTTTATTCATTAACCAGCTCCACACAGTAAGTATTTAGATGTAATATTTAATGGATAAGTAAATTGACTGGTAGGCATTTGGACTGAATTTATCACACAGACTTTATTGAACAATAAAAATTAGATGTCTCACTCCTCACTTCAGCCACCTGTACCTACTTGCCTCTGCCACTTAAGGCCTTCCATAGTCTGGCTCCAGCTTACCTCTCCAGCTATAAATATCACATTCTTTTCCTTTATACACACTAGGTTCCCATCAAATTGGACCAGGTTTTCCTTAATCACATGCTACTCTCTCCCTCCCCTATACAACTGCACAGGCCTATCCTGAAGTCTGGGATGTACACTGCCCTTATTTTTACTTTTGAAATCCCTGTTTTGCTCCAAAGCTCATCCTAGATGCCATGTCATCCATGAAACCTTCCTTTTTCCCCTCAAATGAAAGTGTCCCCTCCTTTGCCTAATGAAGGGTGCTAAAGCCTGCCCATGTTCTAAAACCATCTCTAGCCCTAAGAAAGAAGTATGTGGAATGTTCCAGACTTAGAAGCTGTTGGCCCAGCCTCAAGCTCTGTTGTAGTCATGAGGGTCCCTGCACTCCTTACACCTGGGTAACTCTGACTCTGACCTGGGTCTCTGACTCTTTGTTGTCTGGTTCCATTGTTGACTCCAGCCCTTGACTCATTTTTTCTTGGTCATTTAGTTCGGTCTTTTTAGTTAACTCCTTGCTGCCTGACCTCTGGATTCTGAACCTTACATGCCAATGCAATTCAACAAATGTTTATTAAATGTTCATAGTCACAGAAAGAGATCAAAAGCATTGATTAGCCACAGTTCCAGCATTTGTGGAACTTACTGTCTGGTACAGAAAACACACAGAAAACAAAAACTAAGCAAAGATGTATGATGAGGGAGGGGCTCCTGAAGAGGCTAGTATTTGAGTTCTGCTTTCAATGATAGGTAGAAATATAATAGTTGAGCAGGGAGGACATTCTAGACATAGAGAACAGAACAAAAGTATGGTGGTAAGGAAAAAAATCAATAAATATTCAGTACCCACTATATGCCAGATGTTGTACTAAGCACTGGGGATACGAAAGGAGGCAGAAGATGATCCCTGCACTCAAGGAGCTCACAGTCTAATGGGGGAGACAACATGCAAACAAATATATACTAAACAAGCTATATACAGGATAAATAGGAAATAATAACAGAAGGAAGGTACTGTATTTGAGAGGGAATGGGGAAGATTTCCTGTAGATGGAGCATTCTAGGCAAGGGGGACAACCATATAAAAATGTCCAGAGCCTAGAGATGAAGAGTCTTGTTCAAAGAACAGCCAGAAGACCAATGTAACAGAATCAAAGAGTACACATCAGAGAGTAAGAGAAGGTAGGTTATTAAGGAGTTTGAATGCCAAACAGCATTTTTAATTTGATTTCAGAAGTAATTGGGAGCCACAGGAGTTTATTCAAGTAGGGGAGTTATATAATCAGACGTATACTTTAGGAGAATCACTTTAGTAGCTGAATGGAGGCTGGGTTTAGAGTGGGAAGAGACTTGAGACAGACCTACCAGCAGGCTGTTGGAGTAGTTCAGGCATGAAACTTTTGAGGGCCTACAGTAGGGTGGTGGCAGTGTCAGAGAAAAGAAAGGGGAATATTTGAGAGATCCTGCACAGGTGAAATTGATAGGCCTTGGCAACAAATTCCATAAGGAGTGTGAGACATCCAGAAGGACTGTTTGCAAGCCTGAGGGGCTAGGATGATAGTGTTGCCCTCTACCATAATAGTTTGGGTAAGAGGGGAAAGGGCTTGAGAAAAAAGATAAGTTCCATTTTGAAGATATTTGAGTTTAAGATGTCTACTGAACATCTAGTTCAATATGGCTGAAAAGCAGTTGGAGATGTGACATTGGACGTCAGCAGAAAGCTGGGGTCAGGATAGGTAGGTTTGAGAATCATCAGTACAGAGATGGTAATTAAATCCATGGGAACTGATGAAAGCATGTTTTAGGGGAAAGATGTTTTAGTTATGGCTGTTTTAAATATGAGGTGCTAATCAGACTGCTAGGTAGGAAAGACCTTTATGTGGGGGTTTGGGATGCAAGTCTAGAAGGATCAGGGCTAGAAATATAAACTTAGCAATCGACTGGGTAGAAGTGATAGCTGCGGGGTGGCTAGGTGGTGCAGTGAGTAGAGCACCGACCCTGGAGTCACGAGGACCTGAGTTCAAATCTGGCCTCAGACACTTAACACAAAAACTAGCTGTGTGACCTTGGGCAAGTCACTTAACCCCAATTGCCCTGCAAAAAAAAAAAGAAGTGATAGCTGGCCACTTTTTGTGATAGCTAAGAATGGGAAACAAAGTAGATGGCTATCACTTGGGGAATGGCTAAACAAATGGTAGTACAGGAATGAAAGGGAATGTGTGCTATAAGAAATGAAGTGTGTGAAAAATACTGAGAAGAAAAGATCTATATGAATTGATGCAAAATGAAGTTAGCAGAGCGCAGAAAACTTGCACGGTAAATGCAATGTAAATGGAAAGAACCACATGCCAAAAAATCAAAAGTAAGTGTGAAAGAAATAAAGATCAAACAGGACTCAAATGAAGAGGGATGAGGGGACATCCCCAACCTACCCTTTGGTAGAAGTGGGAGGTCCAGAAGTGTTACACATTGTACTTGTTCTCAGACTTCTTTAGTGCACTGAGCAGTTGTGCTGACTTTTTTCTTCCTCTCTAAAGTAATACCATTTATTGCATGGGATTACTCTCTTGAGAGAGGAAGAGGGAGGGATATTTGAGATAACTGTGGGGATATCAGAAATAGAAAATGAATAAAAAAAAAACTTTTTTAAAGCAATACCTGGCACTGTGAAAGTGAATGCATTAGTCAAGAAGGGAATTATTAAGAGAGGGGCAAAGGGCAAAGCCAGAGCATTGGGGAACATCACTTTAAGGGTATGGGAAGAGAACAAGCAACTGAGAACTTATTCAAGAGGTAGAAGCACCAGTAGTGTTGTATCTCAAAAGCCAAGAAATAAGTATCTAGGTTAATATGTCCAATGCTGCCGAATGAAAATACAGGCTTAAAAAAAGGCCACTGGGGTTGACAACAGGGAGGCATTGCTGACTTTTGAGATAGATGTTTCTGTCACATGATAGTAACTGACGCCATATAGTGAAGGACTGAGGAGTAAGCGGGGTAAAGAAATGGAGGCACTGGAAACTACTTTTTTTTTAAGAAGCATGGCAATGAAAGGAAGAGGAAAGGTCTCTGGATAGCTTAACAAGGTAAAAGAGTCAAGAGATAAGGACTAAGGATACCTGTTCCTGCAAAATAGGTGGCAAAAAGAAGAAAACGGGTGATGTTGAGAAATTCTGAATTACAGAGGAGGAAAACAAAAGGTTCCCATTGTCATAGCCTCATGGAAGTAGGAGGCAATGTTCTCTGTTGTTAAATATGGGCCATGGCAATGTGGTTGGAAGCTTGAGGTATAAGGAAACAGTTTGGAACAGTTGCAACATGGAATAGGATAAGAAGGCAGCAAGAGCAGAGCAGGATTGGCAAGTGGCAATGAAGGCCTCACTTAGTTATTACCATGATATTATAGAAGGAGAAATCAACTTTTTTTAACTTCAGTCAAAAAGTAAAGGACAAGAAGGTGGTGGCTGTTGAATTATAAACACTGTATACTGTGCAGTCAAGCCCAGGTACAGAGTGAGAAAGATGGACTGGGAAAATAGAGTAAGAGAGACCAAAGGACTGGAGGTTAAGATGGCTCTACAGTACCTCTCTGGTTCACCCTGCCTTTGAGGACTTCTCATAATGACTTCTAACTTCACTCCTGGCCAAAGTCTCAATCTTAGCTAGTCAATAGGCAGCCACATCCAGATGCCACCTTTGACATGATGTAGCATCAGGAAAAACAGGGACAAGAGAGATGAGACAGCTTATTAAATACTGAAAAGGAACAATGACTCAACTGAATAAAAACAAAGGATTTAAAATGTAACACTTCAATTTTAGTTAAATTAAATTCAAATATTTATTTAACCTCTGATGTACAAGACACTCAAGTTTAAATTTTAATTATGAAAAGCAAAACAAATTCCTATTTCATTCTATTATAAATTACCAAACAATACTAATATCAACAGTGCCAAGGTATAGACCAAGAAAAATGCCAAAATCACCATCTCATTAAAATTATTTTACTTAGATTGCAAGTCAATACAAATAAGCAGGACTAATTAATATAAAATTGTTAAAAATGGATTAATCGGTTCAAAAGAGGAACTTTTTTTTTTTTTGCTTTTTGGAGGGAGAAGGCAGGGCAATTGGCGTTAGTTGACTTGCCCAAGGTCACACAGCTAGTAAATGTTAAGTGTCTGAGGCTGTATTTGAGCTCAGATCCTCTTGACTCCAGGTCTGGAGCTCTATTCACCGCGCCACCTAGCCGCTCCCAAAATAGGACCATTTAGTAAATGGTATCCTTTTGAACATATTTGCATGTTTAACACCCCTGCAGAAAATCTTGACTCAATATTGAACTCTTAATATCACTTTGTGTCTGAAGATGAGACTCTTCTAGGTGTTCTTGGGGTATCTGGTCGAACTAAATCTGCACAAGGAAGAATACAGAAATGATTAAAAAGCTGTTTTCACATACAGAAGCTGTTTCTGATACTTTCTAGTGATGAACAACATTCCTAGGTACTATATTAACATATAAAACTGGTTTTTAGCTCAAGTCTAAAAGTTTCAGGGAAGCTTCAGATTTTCAGTAGGTTCCCAATAAACCACTGGTAAAGTTAGTGCAAGGCATCCCCAAACTCCTTCCAAAAGAAACTTTGGAAGTAATAATACCAAGGCAAAGAAATTTACATCTCACTTAAAATCTTTAGCATGGAAAATAATGCACTGTGACCCCAAATTATAACATAAAGCAAGAAGCATCAAACTATTAGGTACTACTTGAAAAAAAAAAAAAAGAGATCAGACAAAAAATCAAAAATAATTGAACTAAGTAACCCAGGGTTCAGTAAAACCCCAAACCATAAGTTATCTGAGCAGAGCTATCTATTTGACAGAAAGTGCTGGTAAAACTGGAAAGGAGTAATGGACATATGACCTGAATTTTAAAGGTCATGCCACAAAAATCATAAGATTACCATATCAGGTACCTTTTACTACTATGACCAGGGTTATTTTTTAATAGAAATAGGGAATTTTTAAGAAGGAATAAAGAATAGAGTTGATCATAAAATATGAGAAATAATTTTGATTACATAAAATTGAAAAACCTTTGCATGAATAATTTAACACAACTAGGAATAAAGGAAACAGTCTATTGGGTGAAATAATCTTTGTATCAAATATCTCTGGCAAGGATTTGGTATCTAAGATAAGCATGTACCCCAAGAAGGTTAATGACAAAAAGAAAGGCTTATAAACAATACAGTATTTACAGCAAAATTTTCTATAGTTGCAAAAAAACCAAAAACCCAAAGTAAACATGCTCATTGATTAGAGAATGGCAAAAATTAATTGTGGTAAATGTAACAGAAAATTACTGTATAATTAAAAACAATGTAATGAATACACAGAAGCGTAGGGAAGCCTTAGCTAACATGATGCAAAGTGCAGTAAGCAGAACCAGGAGAACTATACACAATTACTGCAACAATGTAATTGAAACAAAGCTGCAAAAGTATAAGGAGAGCTGTCCCAAAGAGGAAAAATAATAATGTCCCTCTTGATATGGAGGTGGGGGGCTATGGGTCTGAAACACTGCATATAATGTCAAACTTATTTAGCATGTTGATTAGTTGTGCTAAAGTTTTTTTCTTTGTTATAACAAAAGGCTCTCTAAGAGGGGAATATGAGAATATATTACGAAAAGCAAGTATAGTAAGAAAAATAAAGATGTCCACAACAAATCTGCTAGTATTTCAACTAGTCCAATAAGCCCAGGGCAAAATTTAAATCATGTGAGATATCCTACCTCGAGTCTCATGAGGCCAGATGTCATTACAATGAGGACAGTGTGGCTCAGGATGAGATTTGAAATACTTTGCAACGCAAGGTAAATGCATTTTAATTCCACAGGTTTCACACGACTGGCCCTGAAATGAGAAAGGCTGGTTATGAAAAGTCTCAGATTTCTCTGCATTTTGCTTGAAATGGACTGCGCATCTTCTCCCTTAGGAGTTCCTAATTATTGTTATTCATTCCGGTGATAAAGACCTTTCTTGCTTGAGTTCTAGAACGGCTTGTGTTCATTCTGCTCTCAGGATTCTCTGTGCTGAACCACAGAAGGTATGTCTGGAAAGGGATCTGTGAGTTTAAGTCCCAGTTCTCCTACAGATTAGCAGTGTGAACATGGGAAAGTTCTCCATTTTCACTTCACTAAAACTAGTGGAACTAGATAGATAATCTCTGATGTCCTTTTTCGCTGACCCCACTACTACCACAAACGTTCTTTGGGTGCTCTCAGAAATGTACCAGATATCTAAGGTTCTATCTGTCCTCTAGATTGGCCCTCTCCTGACATGCAATTTCATGTACTTTCCAAAGTGACTAATACTCTGAAGGAGGGGTCTGTAATGTTCTATTTATTTGGGGGAAATTGCATGAGAAAGCAATGTTCTCACAAAAATGCCTACAATATTTTTAACTGAATAAGGTATTAGATGCAGGAAGTTGGAGCTAATAGCAACAGAAGTTTATTACCAGAAGGATGTTGGGTTTTTCCCCTCCCGTGCCTGGCACATACATAGTAGGGACTTAATAAATGTTTGTTTATTGACTGATCAGGTAGAATATGACCAGAGAGAAACTAATGGGTTAGCTAGCTTATGATAGCAAAGATCTGTGCAATTCAAAGTATCCAGTAGAACTACTACAAGTCTTTAGAATGGGGAAAGTCATAAAAGGGGGAATATTCTCAAAGATCAGTTTAAAAGCTTCCTTTTTATTTACCTGAATGGCAAGGCTGTGACAGATGTTGCACTTTTTGACATCTTGATACATCTCGCATATATACTGATCCAATTCCATGATGCAGCGGGTATGTAAAGTGTATTCACCATGTTTCTAAAGAGATAGTGACAGCCAACAAGCATTTACTGACAGTTTCTGGTGGTAGGATCAGGATGGGGCATGGGAGGGGGAGGGGGTAATGATGGGATGTCAACAAGCCCCTGTCCTTGAGGCTAAATTGTGGAGGTGAAACACACAGAAATGAAACGTCAAGAACATTAAAAAGCACCCTGTCAAAAGGCAATATAATGCCATACCAAACAAAGTCATAACATATTACACATATTCCTTCTACCACTTATGAAAAAGCAATGTAGGAAGGCCCATATGAACCAATTTAGAGTGAATTGAGCAGAATCAGAACAATTCATACAGTAATGGTAATATTGTAAAGATAATCAACTTTGAAAGACAGTCACTTTGATCAACACAATGACCCACCACAATTCCAAAGGACTCATGATGAAATGTGCTGTCTACCTCCAGAGAGATAAATGAGGGACTCAAGCGCTCAAACTGAAGCATATTCTATTTCTTTTTCTTGCTGTTACTATTTTTGGAACAACTACTAATGGAAATTGGTTTTCCATATATTTTTGTAACATATTTTGTTTTTCTTGCCTTCTCAAAAGGAGAGAATTTGAAACCAAAAATAAAATTGGGTTTCTGGAGGAAAAGCAAGGCAGAATAGTAGAAAGGACACTGGATTGGGAGTCAGTTGATCTGGATTTGAGACCTATATGTAAGCTATATGAAGGAAGGCTAGGCACTTCCCCTGCCTTAGCCTGTTTATCTATAAAATGGGGGTATTCAAACTGAAATCCTATTTCATAGGATTATTATGAGCAGAAAGCATGTTGTAAATTTTAACGTGATGTGTGTGTATGTATACACACACACTATTATTTACATAAGTTTTGGACACACAGGTTCCACATAATGGTATATGGATTAACACTTGAAAATGATCATTTACTGATTTCCCACTTCACTCAAGAATGCTATCAAATCCCTTAAGTGCACTCATGTCCAACTAAGGTCAAAAAATTGAAAGCACTAGAGCCACCTTGACTTCTGAGATCCTCTGAGCACCCAGAAGTATAGGATTGGTACAAACAAAACACTAGGGAAAATCACATCTATGCCCAGAAGACCCAGGCTGTGCTTGTATGTAAACATTAGATATTGTGCAATCCAGTGGGAAAATCACTAGATTTGGAATCAAAGCACCATCTGGGCTCAGGTGGCCCGGTTACATACTGTTTGTGTGAATTTAGCCATGAGATACTGCACATCTCCAAGTCTCACTTTCTTTAGTTCTTCAAAGGGATAGTTTCTAAATCCCTCTAGCTCTAAATCCTATGGTCCTACAAATGGAAGTCATACTTTGGAATTCCCTGGGCTGAGTGCCCACTGCTTCTCCTCCCAGATATCACAGTAGCTTTGACTAAATAAGGATAGGCTGTTGATATGGGGATCAATGTTTTTCAAAAAACCCTTGCATGGGAAGAAAAGGTGGAGAAGCCCTCAAAGCCCTTTACTTCAAAACACAAGAAAGAAAATGGCAGAAGACTAAGGTGGGGAGAGGCCTCAAGACCTTGAGAGCTCAAAGTAAGGGGTCCTCGAAACTCATCTAGATCACCTTCCTCATTTTGTAAAGGAAGAAACAGCAGAGAGAGGGGCTGTGACTTGTCCAAGATCACACAATTGGCTAATCAAAATAAGGATGCTTCTGCAATATCCCTTGGTGGGCCTCCTGGGATGCAAATAAACACAGGATGAGGGCCTGACCAGTAAATATTTTAATCAATACTTTTTAACAAGTTAGTAAGAGCTCCCATTTACATAGCACTTTACAAAGTACTTTCTGCACTTTTCTGTCAAATTGGATCGTGTAGGAAGAGACCTCTCAAGTGGCCAAATACACCCTGCTTTATTTTAGAGACAAGGAAAACAAGGCCACAACTAAGAGCAGAAGAGCCTAGCCTAAGGTGCCACATCAAGTGCCAGGACCAGTGCTGACACCCAGACCTCCCTTGGAGACCTGTGCTTGATCCTTGCAGTCAGATCCTAGAGTGCTTTGGGTTCTTCATGTCCTTGGCCTTGTAACTAAGTCAATGGGAAGTGTGAGAAAGTTTAGAGAATCCTTGGAGATTGCCTAAGGCAACCCGCTCATTTTACAAAAGGAGGAAAGAGGTCTAGAAATGGTTGAGGATGGGCCCAACTTGATCTGTGTAGTGGTAGGAGCACAACTGGGATGTGAACCCAAGGGAACCAGCTGGATATGGAAAGAACCCTGGCCTTGGTATCAGAGAACCTGAGGTCAAACATTCTTCCTTTTATCCACAAAATGTACTGACCACCTAATATTAAATATTTCTTCCCATCTCAGGTTTCTTATTAACTTATCTCCATTATCTCAGTCAATGTGCCCAGTAGCAGAGCTATTTACATTTTGGATATATTACACTAGGAAATAGGAAAATGATAATAGCTAACAGTTTATAGAGCATTTTGAGGTTTACAAAGTACTTCACATAGGACATATCACTTGCCAGTCAAAACAACTTTGAGAGGTAACTGCTTAAGTGGTTTGCCCAGGCTCAAACAGCTAGTAAGTGTCTGAAGCAGATTTCAAATTCAAGTCTTCCTGACTTCAAGTCACCTAGCCACCTCTGTCACTGCTCTGATTGTGTTTCCTAAAGTATGATTATCAGTAATAATACTAGCACTGCACAGGAATATGAGAGAGAGACAGAGAGAGAGAATGTGTGGGTGTGGGTGTGGGTGTGGGTATGGGTTGGACAGCCAGGCTGCACAGCCCTGCCCTGCCCTACATCTCACAGAGTCTTCTCTCAATTTACCACTGGGGCTTCTCATCATTCTTGAAAGATCTTATCACTACTCTGAAGTATAAGAAATAGGAGGAAAGGGTTAGAATGAGAATAACATCTTAATCCATAGAAAAGAAGGGATAGAGGAACAAATGGGGGAGTTGGAATTTTCAGTTCCTAAATTTATAGACTGGCTCCTGATTCTTACCAGACATTCAGAACACCATTGGGCAATAACATCCTGGACTCAGAAGATCTGGGTTCAAATCCTGGTTTTTACCACTTACTGTCTATATCCCTGAGCAATTCTGATATCATCACACACGATCCTAGGAATGGGGGTGGAAGGTTCTAAATAATCTAATCTGGCCTGATCATTTTATAAATAAAGGAAGTCAAGATCTGGAGAGATAAAGAGACTTATGCAGGGTCACACAAGTAGTAAGTAGTAACCAGTTAAGGGTTTCAGTGGTGAGAATACTGGATATGGATTCTGGAAGACCTAAGTTCAAATCTGTCCTCAGATACTGTGTGACCCTGGTCACTTAACCACTGTCTGCCTCAGTTTCCTCAACTGTTAAATGAGGATAAGAACAACACCTACCTCACAGGATTGTTGTGAGGATCAAATGAGATAATATGTGTAATTCCCTTAGCCTGAACCTTACCATGAACCAAAGCAGGTACCTTTCTCCTTCCCCCAAGCAGCAAATCTAGGATCTGAACCAGTCTTCTGACCCCAAATCCAGCCCTCTTTCTATTCCCATGTCTCTCTTGGTCTTAGTTTGCTTCTCTGTAAAATAAGGAGGCTTCAATCACTGATCTCTGACGTCTCTTCTAAAACTAAAAAATTCTGATTCTAGAAGCCAAGTTAAATTAACTGAGAAATTTAATTCATAAGTTAAACATATCCTGCAGGCTCAATGCATTTGGAATTTACTAGGTTACTTATAAATATTAAATACCATCTTGATAGCTAGCTCCTCTAAATGTAAACAAACTGGTCAGTGCTGAAAAACGCCAGAGTACTATCTTGTTTTAGTCACACCTCCTGAAATTACCAGTCTGCCTCTATGACATCAGTGAACTATGTATGCAGGGCTACCAAGAAATAGGTTTCCCTGAAAAAGAGGCTGACAGTGGTATCAGCAGGTCCAGTGTGTCAGCCAAGAACTGCATGAGGAAGTACAGCATCACACACAGGGCTTCTCATGCTGGCCAGACAGAACAAAATCACCAGACACTCACTGGAAGGAAGCTGCTGAGAAACGAGATTTCTGTGACAAGAACCTCGCTTTCTGTGCCCCAGTCTGGAGTTTCTTGGAAATGCTATCATATTGTTACAAAATGCAGAACCAGAAGTTTTATGTCAGCACTGAGAGCCCCAAAGAGAAAAGAACAAGTATCTTTATGTTAAAGCACAATCCGTGGAACAATCTTTTTCTAGTTTTGCTTTCCCTCCTTTAATGGTTAGTTAGTTAAATCAACACTTTGGAAGAAACTCTTATTTGCCCTAAAAATCAGTCAAAGCTGTACAAATGGCCACAGTGCATCCTGGGGCAATTTACTTCTGAAAGCCACTTGTCCTGAACAAACATCTGGAGCACATGTTCCACTTCCTTCTTCTTCATTTTTTTGCTCTGGAGTTTGTCGGACAGGTTTAAAATACTGGTGGACGGTGCATAGCCACTTTCTGATTCAACAATCAAGTCCATCTGCAAGAAATATTGCACAGCAAATCAATCTCAAGTCCACATCTTTGGCCCCCTTTTACTTCCAAGATTTCAAGTTCCAAACTAGCAGACCTGGCAAAGGAGCACTGGGGAACTAGCTTATTTTTATATGTAGGCAATGCCCATGCAACCCAACTGAAATGGAAATACATGCTGACTACCTGCCTTCCTCGCTGGACTTTTGTGAGGGTCAAATGAATATTGCATGTAAAGTACTTTATAAGCACAGTGTAGTATTTATCTAATAAATAATATTATTTAAATTGCTAGTTACTGCATTTCTTACTAGAGAGACGGAGGGAGGAAATGCTTTAAAAATAGTTGATGACTCTTAAGCTTTATTTTACAAATAACCAAAACAGCACACACAAAGTTAGCCTTGTTGTTCCTAATCCAGACAGGGCAAAATTCACATCATAATTTGTCTTGTGGGAAAACTATGGCAACATAATCAAATCCTCCAACATAGCTCATCCATGTGGGCATCCCCTTCAATGACACGGCTCACAACCTATCCAAGCCTGCCCATGCTGTGCAACTCTTGTCCATATCCTCTCTCAAACTTTTGTGTGCTGTCTCCCCCTTTAGAATGTAAGTCCTTTGAGGGCAAGGACTCTTTTCTTTTTCTTCTTTGTATGCCCAGTGCTTAGCATAGTACGTGGCACATAGCAAGTGCTCAATAAATGTTTATTGTGTTGTATTACCATTTATCGATAATCTAAAGCTGTGATTATTAGTGCCCTCTGCCGCCAGTTCTGCCACTCTGCCAACATTGCTGCGGAAACAGATGACAGCCACATGGGACAGATGACAGCCACATGGGACAGATGATCATCTTATACTCATTTATTTCAAGGTTGCCATGGCCAAAATATTTGTCCCTAAATGGCCAACCTACTATTGATGAACCTTCTGCATTTAATTAAGCTAGTCCTCAGAAAACAGACTCAGTCTGTTGCTAGAACCACACTTCAGGCCATTCCAGAAGGGTAGGGTCTGCCAGAGCTTATGCTCCACTGGCCTCGTAATGAATCCTGTCACCTCCATCATGCCCAAGTCCTCCTCATCCTAAAAAGCTCTCGGTAAACCCTGTCGTCCCCTCAAGCTGCCATCCTATAGCTCTCTTCCCTTTCTTAGTCAAACCAGAAAAAACCTACTCTCTTCTCACTTTGAAACTCTTTGCAGTCTGGCTTGTGACTTCATCACTCAACTGAAACTGCCCTCTCCAAAGTTACTAATGAAGGTTAACTGCCAAATCTGATGGTCTTCTCACAGCTCTTATCCTTCCTGACCTTTCTCAATCATATGACACTGCTGAGGATTCTCTCCTTCCAGATCCTCTCTTTTCTCTGGGTTTTCAGGGCTTTGTGACACTGCTCTATCCAACTTCTCTTCCTCTCTATCTGAGTGCTCTTTTTAAGTGTTCTTTGCCGATTCTTCATCCACATCAAGCACCTCAGCTATGGATAAACCCTAGGCCTCTATCCCAAGACCTCTCCTCCTCTCTCTCTCTCTCTCTCTCTCTCTCTCTCTCTCTCTCTCTGTCTGTCTCTCTGTCTCTCTGTCCTCTCTCTCTCTCTCTCTCTCTCTCTCTCTCTTCCTTCTCCTCCTCTTCCTCCCCTCCCCTCACTTTTGGTGACCACCTCAGCTCATATAGATTTTATTATCATCTCTAAACTGATAACTCCCCAGCTGATATATCTAGGGAGTTAGTGATTCTCCTCAGATTCCATAGCACAACATGAGCTTCTAACTGGACATTTGGAACTCAATGTTCCATAGGTATCTTAAACTCAGCATGCCCAAAACAGAACTCATCATCTTTTCCCCCAAACCCATCCCTCTTTCTGTAGGGGGCACTGCCAATTCCTTCTAGTCATCCAGGTTTGCAAATTCAGTGACATCCTCAACTCCTCACTCACTACAAGTTATCTAATCAGCTGTCACGTTGTGTCCTTTCTATCCCCACAAAATCCTCCATGTCTGGCCCCCTCTCCATGCTCCCATAGCTACCACCTTCATGCAGGCTCTCATCACCTCTTGCTAGAACACTGAAATGGCTCCTAACTGGCCTTTCTGCCTCAAGTTTCACCCAACTCCAACTCATCCTCCACAAAACTACCAAAGTGATTTCCCTTAAGCATATGATCATGAAACTCCCCTACTCAAACTGCAGTGTTTTCTATTATCTCTATGACCAAATATAACTCCTCTGTTTGGCTTTTAAATCTCTTCATAAACTGGCCACAATCTGTCTTTCCAGCCTCATTATACATTAAAACCCCTTCTTGAACTCTATGGTCTGGCCAAACTGGACTTCTTTCTGTTCCTTCCTTACACAAGGAACTCTTCCCATCTCTTTGTCTTTGCAATGGCCCCCCTATACCTGGACTGTACTCCATCCTCACCTCTGCGTTGAAGAATTCCATGTTTCACTCAAGGTTCAGTTAAAGCACCACTTTCTATATCAAGCCTTTTCTGATGTCCTCAACTGCTAGTATGTGTCTCCCAAAATTATCTTCTATCAAGCAACTCCTTTGGAGAAGGGGCTAATCATTTTCACCAACTGCCCCACAGAGGGCAGGCAAGCCAGTCTAGCTGAATAAGCAAGTCACCTGAGGGAGAGATGGGAAGCAGTATATGCCAAGCAAGTCAGACCACCTCTGCCACTTTAAACACCTTCACAGAGCCTGATGAAGATAGCCCAGGACCCTGAGCCTAAAAGCCTGGGGAAGAACAATGTGTCCCGCACAATGGTCCACACCCATCATCCTGGGAAGCAACCCCTATGGAAATGCAGCCTGGCAACTAGGCCCACAGATGCTAAAGCCACAGCTACTGCAGACTCAGAAAAGAAAGTTCCTGCCACCAAAGACTATGGCCCCATTAGAGGGCTGAAATTCTAAGATTTTATCAGTGGGAATGACATGAAAGAATAAGTATTGCCATCTCCTTTGGCCCTCTACCCCAAGGCCCATGGGATGTTCCATCTAACTCACAGCTTAACTAAACCTCCCACATGCATGGTCTCCCCCATCAGAAGGTGAACTCCTCAAGAGCAGGGGCTGCCTTACCTCTCTATTTGTATTCTTGGTGCTCTGTATCTAGTAAGTGCTTAATAAATGCTTTTGTGATTCATCAGCTCATTTCTTTTGTATATATCTATAAGTCCATGTTTTCTCCCCAGCCTTGGCTTTAAGCTCCTCAAGAGTGAGGACTATTGGACTTTCGCCTTTATCTACAGTGCCTAGTAGAGTCCTGGGACATAAAAGGCATTTAATAAATGCTTGTTGATTGACTGATAGATTGAGAATCCAGGATCACTTCTATGCTACAATAAAGTATTCCACAGACAGCTGTTCTCCCTAGAGACCATTTAGTAATGCTTGCTGGCAATTAAGATCTCTAAGCAAAGATGACTACATTAAATGGAAATCCAAACCCTTTGAAAAAGCTTCAATGATTTTAATTTAACACTAATTTATCTCACAAGAGAAAATTAGCTCCCTTAATAAAGACTTTTTCATTCATTTGACTTGTGGTATATGTCTACTTCAGCTAATTATTATGCATCAGAATAAAATGGTATGTATCCCTTTAATCATTCTCCAAAGACTATTTATTAATTTTTTTAAACTACAGGATAAAAATTTTCCCCATTCTATTTGATGATACTTACAGTTTTTTTAAATAATTCCAATTCATTTTCTGCATAGTCAGATGCCACTTTGGTAGCTTCTGTTATTGCAAGATTCACCTAAAAAGAACAGTCACAATGAATGTTAATTTTTGTTCCTTCATTAATAATCAGTATAGTAGTATGACTTCTCTGAATATAGTTTCCTTTTCTACAAAATTAAGATGATAATATTTGCTCTACCTACATCCCTTTGTCAATCTTATAATAATATAGAAATGTGAATTATCATATAATTATTCACATTTCTTTATTATTGAATAATATCTTTTCAAGTTGGAAAAGACTTTAGAAATAATCTAGCATAAATTCTTCATTTTACAAAAAAGGAAAATGAAGTCTGAGGATGGGAAGCAATTTGCCCAAGGTCATACTGGTAGTTAGTGGCAGAACCAGGATTCCTGACTCCAAATTCACTGTTCTTTCCCCTACACTGGGTTTTTAATCTGGGGGGAAGGGTTATAAAGTATAATATTGTGATAACTATATTTCAATATAATTGGTTTCCTTTGCAATATTATATATTTTATTTTATGCATTTAAAAACATTATTCTTTTTTTTAAAGCAATCGGGGTTAAGTAACTTGCTCAAGGTTACATGGCCAGTTATTTCTGGGTGTGGTGCTAAGTATCAGAGCCTGGATTCAATCCCAGGTCATCCCGACTCTGGGGCCAGTGCTCTTACTCACTGAGCCACCTGGTAAAAACATTATTCTTAATGATCTTAAGAGAAGAATGGAAAGAGAGGGAAAAGGAATACACTGCAGGTGGAGGGGAGAGTAGGGAAAAGAACATTAGGGAAAATTATCTCACATACTTAAGTTAACAACTATACAAACAAGGAGGAGGGGGTAAGGGAAGCAGTTGAAATTTGAACCTTGCTCTCATTTGAACTGTCAAAGGAAAAAATATACATGCCCACAGAGTTTGGGTATAGAAATAGATTTCACTCAAAAGGGAAATAGGAAGGAAAAGGGAGAAGGCAGAATTAGGGGAGGGAGAGTGGATTAAGGGAGAGATTAGTCCTAGGCAAAACAAACTTGAGGTGGCAAAGAATGGTAATCTGAAGGAGTGCCCACAAACCAAGAGATGGCTGAAAATTTATGGTACATAAAAATGATGCAATATTATTGTGCTGAATGGGGGGGCGGGTGGAGAAGAAGGAAGGGGGAGAATTTGGAACTCAAAGTTTTAAAAACAAATGGTAAAAATTGTTGTTTGCATATAACGGGAAAAATTAAATACTAAATAAATACAAAAAATAAAATAAATGTTACTGTGCTGAAAGAAATGAAGGAAATGATTTCAGAGAAAGCTGAGAAAACTTGTATGAACTGATACAGAGGGAAGCAAACAGAACCCGGAAAACCACATAAACAATGACAATATGGAAACGACAAACAATTCTGAAAGAATCAGGAACTCTGATCAGGATAATGAGCAATTAGGAATTCAGAGGACTGATGATGAAATATGCTCTGTACCTCCTGACAGAGCAGTGAAGGGCTCAGAGCACAGAATGAGACGTATATTTTTTGGACATAGACAATGAAGAAATGTATTTTGTTTGATTACACATGTTTGCAACAAGGGGTTTGTTTTTCTTTTGTTCTCAATTGGTGAGGAGGTTGGGGTGGGGCATGGGGCAGAGAGAAGGATGATTTTTGCTGAAGGAAAAAATTAAGATAATTATTTTTTAAATTTGGTCAGTTCCAGTTGAAGAATCCTAAAATGCCAGTTGGAAGGGACTTCAGAGATCATCCAACCTAACCTTCAATTTTAGAGAAGAGGAAACACAGGCTCAGAAAGGATTTTAGGCTTGCTACAAGCCCCAGAGTGGTTTGGCCAGAGTTATTCAGGGCCACATCCGGAGGAGCTCCTTGAACCAGGACAGTGCATAGGTTATCACTTGCATGTTACAAGTGAAAACCACAGAGGTTCATTTAGTCACAGTTTTTAGCAGCATCACATAGTAGAATTAGCACTAGGTTTGGAAACAAAGGACCTGGAGCTACCTCTACAATTTAACCCCTATGTGGCCTTTAACAAATCCCATATACTCTTTCAGATTGAGGTTCAATTTCTAGAAGATGAGAGGTATTTAGACTGGATTAGTCTAAATGCTAATTCCTATTCAATAATCCTGCTAACAACTGAATTCTCATTTATGCCTTGTTTTCTTAATGAATAGCCACAAACATACACACACAA
Source organism: Petaurus breviceps papuanus (assembly GCF_028583685.1). Classification (NCBI taxonomy): domain Eukaryota; kingdom Metazoa; phylum Chordata; class Mammalia; order Diprotodontia; family Petauridae; genus Petaurus; species Petaurus breviceps. The sequence continues at coordinate 32,298,909 of NW_027185694.1, read as the reverse complement.
AATTATACCTTAACTTCACTGAATTACACTTGGTTTCAGTAAATTAAGGGGGAAAGATTTCATACTTTAAAATTTTGAATATTCAGGCAGTTTGTTAGATGACAGACATGGCTATTTCTGTTGTCAAAAGTCATGTTGTTGCCTCTGTCTTCTAACAGTAATTTCTGTATTTAGAGCCAGTCCCAAAAGCACTTTGAAATTAGCTGAGATGATAAAAACCATTTGTAACTTATGTAAGTTAGTATTCTGCAACTTGGAATGCATTTGCCCCTCAAAACATGATCAGATTCCTAGGCTGGCTCCTGAATGCTGGTTTAATTGCTTCTGCAAAAGAGCAAGCAGTATAAGAGTCATTATTAGAAATGGAAGAGACCTTAGAGATAATCTAATCCGATCCCCTCATTTTCTAGAAGAAAAACTGCTTAGGCTCAGAGAGCAGACAATCCCTCTGCTAGTTAGGGGAAGATGTAAAATTCAAACACAGATCCACAACGTACTAATGCAGGGTTCTCTCTGTTTTACCAGGATGTTTTCCACGATCAAAACTGGAGCCTTGGAGTGGAGGAGGATAGAATCTAGAAGTGGAAAGGATCTCAGAAACCACCCAGTCCAGCCCCTTCGTTTTAAAAATGAAGGAACTGAGGCTCAGAAGGATCAAAAGACTTGCCCTGTTTCACACAGTCCATGGCAAAGAGTAATACAGAACACAATCTTCATGTGTAATAACATTTTAATTTGTAAAGTCAGGAATTCATTTTCCTGATCTATAGCCCTAAGCAGGAGATAGGACAGCAGAAGATGGGAATGCCCCGCTGGCTGTAAGCCACTGCCAAATGGGCAGGGACATCTCTTGTCCTCCTACCTGTCTTACCGCTTCCCCTCTACTCCTGCCCCTGCAGCAACCACATAGATCTCCTGAGGTTTTCTAACAGTTCTGACTGCTTGAAACAACAGGAAATAGAAAAAGTATAAAATGGCTCCCTCCAAAGCTCCACTCCTTCCCTTCTTTTTTTTGCCTTATAACCTACAGGGAAAGACTAAGACGGACATAGGTGATCATGGAGGTTTTTTAATTATAATAAGACTAACTGACATTTCGGGAGAATACTGAGGCTTAGCTCCTAAATGTTATATAACAGGAATAGGACAGGCAGCTCTGGAAGTAAGAAGAAAATTAGGCTGAGGGCATTACTGAAAAGCTTTTCATATATTTTTGTCTGCTACAAAACAATGTTAGGAGTTGAGAGTTTCACCCCCAAAATTAATTAAAAGTATGTTTTACCCAAATTCTTATTTGTGAAATGAAATTTCTTTGGTGTACGTTGTTCAGAGTCCTATTGGCTTTTATTTACTTTAGTCACAAGTGTTTCTGGCTGGATAAATCTTAACTATTACTTCTGGACTTTATAACCATTTTAGTCATGATACAATGCACTAAGTTCAGCCCTTGCCATAACTATAACCAGATGAGGTCATGTGATATTTGTTTGTTTTTTTTATTAAGCAATCGGGGTTAAGTAACTTGCTCAAGGTTACACGGCCAGTTATTATGTCTGGGTGTGGTGCTGAGTAACTGAGCCCGGATTTGATCCAGGTCATCCCGACACTGGAGCCAGTGCTCTTACTCGCTGAGCCACCTGGCCGCCCCTCATGTGATATTTGTTGCCAGAGATAGTTATCATTATGACTCAGTAAAAATAGTTTCAAACTTTGCAGTTTAAACCTTATTTTTATTAAAAAGAATCGAAATCTAAAACTGAAGGCTTTCCCCTTGTGAATTACTGTTAGTGACTCTGGCCCCAGAGAAGCAGAAGCCCAGGACAAGAACATTCTACAATTCAGTCATTCTGTGCACACCAGGAATCAGAAGAAATAATGCTTCACATCTGCTATACAACAATTAAAGTTTACAATGCACCTTACATAGAATAGGGCCATCAGTCTTTTCCTCTATCCATAACTGAAAGCAAAAGTTTTCCCAAAGCCATGGTCAGATCCCCTATTCCTCCTTCCCCTAAATACAGAGTGAATCTAGAGTGATCTAGAAAAAAGGACCACGGTTAGGTAGGTGACCCAGAGCACCAGCCCTGGAGTCAGGAGGACCTGAGTTCAAATCCAATCTCAGACACTTAACACAGAACTGGCCGTTTGACCTTGGGCAAGTCACTTAACCCCAATTGCCCTACCTTCCCCCCTCCAAAGAAAAAAAGAAAAGGACCACCTCCACCCCCACCAAACCTATTCTGGTCACAATCCATTTCAGGGAGTCTATTCTAGACTGATTCTAGAATTAGAAGAGATCCCAATAGCAGGGCAAGTTTGGGGCCTTTAGGGGTTATATATATACATAAGCATTGAGACCATCTCATTTCCTCAGTGACTCTAAGAACTGCCTAAAATCACAGCAGGCTCTTAAGAGCAGTTTTAAATCTAGCAGGTTTAGGGCACCTGGCCCTTTTCCTACAGCAATCTAGTTCGGAAGCCCTAGTTAAACTTCCTGAGGGGCACCAGGAGCTGAGCCAGTCTCAGGGGTCTCTATTTCTCTCTCTCTTCTTTCATCTCCCATCTCCCACCCCCTTTGGGGGAATAGGAAGGAGGTGGCCAGACGGCCAACTCCCCTCAGGACTCACATTTTGGTTCCCTTCCTAATCCCAAAGGCAAACAGAAACATAATACAAAGCACAGGAATTCCTTCAACAAGTCTAGCATATTGGCTCTAGGCAAAAATATCCTCCTCCCTCTGATTCCAACAATCCATATATTTGGGGGAATTTCTTAGGAGAAAACTACTAAAAAGATAAACTTTTGTGGCCTGTTGCAAAGGAATAGGAGGTGAGAGAAGAAGCAGAAGAAACATCATGTAGAAGAGCAGAAAGTGGATAATAGCACTTGGATTACCTACCTTAAAAGTGGTTGTGAAGAACATGTCCACTGGACCTTGAAGTGCTTGTAGCAATGCCAACAAATATTGTGGTGATCACTGTTATTTGTATGTCACCGGCATGACTTTAGGCAGGTCAGCCATTAGGCTCTCGGCCTCAGTTTTCCTCTTTTGTAAAATGAGGTGATTGCTAAGGACCCTTATAGATACAAACCCTATGATCCTCAGGCCTGAGAGTGTTAATGGAGACATAGCATGATGTAATGGAAAGAGTATGCCCAAGATCCATAGGCCTATAGAAAGCATACCAATAGACCAGTATGAAGAACATTCAGAAAATCAGTGGACCTGATTCGTGTCCCACTCCTTCCACTAATCAGCTAGGTGACCTTGGGAGAAGTGATTTCATCTCCTGAGGTCTCAGTTTCCATATCTGTAAAAGGGCTGGAAGGGCAGTTAGGTGACACAGTGGATTGGGGGGGGGGGAGGGCCTGGAGACAGGAAGACTCATCTTTAAGAGTTCAGATTAGGGGGTGGCTAGGTAGCACAATGAACAGAGAACAGAACCTGGAGTCAGGAGGATCTGGGTTCAAATCCTGCCTCAAACACTTAACACTAGCCATGTGACCTCTGGCAAGTCACTTAACCCCAAATGCCCCGTCTTCCCCCTCCAAAAAGCAAAAAACCAAGAGTTCAAATTCAGCAAGTCACTCCACCCTGTTTGCCTCTGTTTCCTCGTCTGTAAAATGAGCTAGAGAAAGAGATGGCCAACCAGTCCTGGATCTTTGCCAAAAAAACCCTAAATGTGGGCCGGGGCTGAAACAAAGACAAAGAGGCTGGAGGACAATATGGGCATCCGCTGCAGATCCAGTCACCGAGATCCGGTGATGCCGGCCCTCCCCTCTCCGGGGCACGCCCGAAGCAGCAGGTGAGGGGCGTGGGCCGGGGAGGGCGGAGCACCCCCGCACCGCCCTTACACGGCCGCTCCACGGGGGGGCGCCGCGCCGCGCACTCACCAGGGCATAGAACATCTTTCCGGTGTCCTCGGAGCGTCCTTTCCGGATTTCCATGAACAGCGGACGCAGGTAGGTGTTAATCACGCCGACGAAGTCGTCCAGCCTGTCGTGGGCGTAGTACACTGAAAGTTCACAACCGAGAAAAAGGCGCGCGTGAGTCCAGGCCTCCCCCCAACACCTGTGACTGCAAAGAAAGCACCTGCCACCCGCAAAAACACCCGCGGAGGACGGCGCGCTCACGACTGGCGGGGGAGACTGGGGCTCCGGACACACCAAGTGTGATCCCTTAAATGGCTTCCTTTCTGCTGTGCCCTCCACGGACGGTGCGGAACACGGAGCGGCTCAGGCGGTGCCCGTGCCGGGCCGGTGCAGCCCCCGGACTCGGGCTCCCGCGATCCTTACTCCCCCCCTCCCCCCAAACAATCACAGCAAGCATAGCACTTCTGTAGCGCTCTGAGGTTTGCGAAGCACTTAGAGTGCTGTCACATGATGCTGATAACCCTGTAAGCCAGGTGCCGTCTGTCACTCTTCCTCCTCCTCTCTAGCATTACCCCTATTAGACTGAAGCATCCCTGAGGCCACGGACTGTCTTGCTGGCCTGTACTTGTATTCCTAGTACTTAGCACAGTGCCTGGAATACAGTAAGCACTTCATAAATGCTTTCCCTCTCCCCCCCATATGCAAAAGAGATTAAGTGACTTGGCCAGGGTCACTAGTAAGTGCCTGAGTAAGGATCTGAACTCACATCCTACTCACTCCATGTCCAGTCCTCTATCTACTATGCCACCAAACTGTTTCTAAACTTGGAAAACTGGGTGCAGAGAGGAAATGGGAGCACCCTGAGATCTGAAGAAAGGAACAGAGACACAGGTAACAATGAACTGCTATATTCTCCCCTGGACTTTGCTATTGACCAGAGTACTACTACTACTACTACCACCAATAGTAGTAATAACAGCAAACATTTTTATAGCACCTACTATGTGATGGGCACTATGCTCAGCATTTTGCTAATTTTCTCTCATTTGATCCCCAGGAAGTAGGTGCCATTATTCTCATCCCCATTTTACAGATGAAGAAACTAAGGCAAACAGTCAAATGACTTGCTGAAGGTCACACAGTTGATGTCTGAGGCTGGATTTTAACTCAGGTCTTCCTGACTCCAGGCCCAACAGTCTATCCACTGCACCACTTAGCTGCTGATACAGATGGAATCAGGAAAAATATTTGCCATATAAATCATTTCAATTCGATTCAACAAACGTATATTAAAGGTCTATGTACAAGGTACTAAAGGTGTACAAACAGAAAACAAACAAAGGTCACAGTCCCTCAACTCAAGGATCTTTCAATCTAATAGAAGAGATACAACATGGACACAAAATAGGGCAAAGCATGACAGGAGCAATGGAAAGATCCAAGCAAAGTGCCGTTGGGAAATCTGAGAACAGAAAACTCACTTTCACACAGAGCTGGACAGAGTGTCTGGCTGTGTCTGTGATTGCAGTGAGGGTGAGCTGCTGCTCGGTAGCCAGCGAAAGGGAAGGGAGGGGGCATCCAGGTTTTCAAAGGGCCACTGGAAAGTGAAGGTATTGAACAAGAACAGGCTTCTCATTGCTTCCTCTATGCAGTGTGCCACCAAGGCAGATATCCAGAGTCTGTGCCAAGAGGCTCTAAGAGTTTGTTGGGCTAGGCAATGGCTGCTTCCCCTGATGCAGATCACAGCCCCTTCCATACTGAAGTGATGTCTTCTTCCCTTTCTGTGGTTCAAGATATTCATCACCTGGGAATCAACCCTCAGGTAAACCTCTCCAAAATTGGCAAGTCCAATTCTCTGCTGATATACAGTCCAGGAAAAGGCAATATGGCATGATGGAAAGAATGCTGGACCTAGAAGCAAGAGAGGTCTGGGTTCCAATCCCAACTCTGACAAGAGCTTGTGACCAACAACAAGTGACTTACAGGCTCTGTACCTTATTTTTCTCACCTGTACAAAGGAGATGACAATCCCTCATGGACTGTTATAAGGATTAAATGAGATAATGTATGTAAAACATTTTGTAAACTTTAAAAGGACTAATTGGCAGCCAGGATTATTATTCCTATGCAGAATCAGGAAAGGCTTCCTGAAGGAATAGCAATAATAACTCACATTTAGACATCACTGGACCATATGTACAACCTCATGACAACCCAGTGGGATAAGAAGGTTATCATCCCCACCTTCTAGATGAAAAAACTTAGGACCACAAAGGTGAAGACAAGTCAACAAGCCTTTATTAAGCACTTACTGTGCATCTGGCACTAGGGATACAAAGAAAACCCCAAACAGCCACTGTTCTCTAGGAGCTCATGGTCAATCATATGAATAGCTACATACAAACAAGACATAGACAGGATAAACCAGAGATAATTTCAAAGGGAAGGCACTAGAATTAAGGCAGATCAGGAAAGGTTTCTTGCATAAGGTAGGATTTTAGCTGAGACTTGAAAGAAGCCAGGGAAGCTGTAAGTTGGAAATGAGGAGCAAAAGCATTCCAGGCACAGGGGACAGTCAGTGAAAATGCATAGAGTTGGGAGATGGGGAGTCCTGTTCAAAAAAAATCAAGGAAGCCACTGTCACTGGATCACAAAGTATCAAATGAGGGAGGACAGAAGGAGGGAAAGAGAAGCAAAATGTCAGAAATCCAGAAAGGTAGGATCAGTCAAGATGATACAAGGCCCAAAGTCAATAAGAGGATTTTCTATTTGATCCTAAGAGGTACCAGGGAACCATGAAACTTGACTGAATGGGGAGGGGTGGAGTGAGATGGGGAGGAGTGACATGGTCAGACCTACACTTTAGGACGATCACTCTGACAGCTGAGTGAAGGACAAACTGGACTGAGGAAAGAATACCAAGCAGCAGATTATTGCAAGTCCAGGAGTAAGGTGATGAAGGCCTGCAGATGGTGGTGGCAGTATCAGAGGAGAGAAGGGGGCATAGCCGAGAGGTATCACAAAGGTGATGTTGAGAGGCCTTGGCGACAGATTGGATACGGGGGATGAGAAAGAGAAGTCCTGGACAGCACCTAGTTTGCAAGCCTGGATGACTGGGAGGATGGTGGTGCCCTGAACAGTAATAGGAAGCTTAGGAAGAAGGGAAAGGTTGGGGGAAAGAAAATGAGTTCAGTTTTGGACATACTGAGTATAAGATTTCTACAGGCCATCTAGTTCAATATGTCCAAAGGGCAGTTGGAGATATGAGACTGGAGCTCAGCTGAGAGATCAAGGATAGAAAAATAGATCTGCACTGAGATGACTGAAGTAATGCGAGCAATGAGATCATCAAGAGAAATGATCTTCCTAAGTTTACATGGTTAATGAGATAAGTAGAACTGAGACTTAAACCCAGATCTTATAGCACAAAGCCCATTGATTTTTCCACTTTAACAGTGACTGTCTCCCAGACCTGGCACTTCTGATTTAGCATGAACTAGAAAAGAGAGAGGCCTCTGGACGGAAGAAAATCAGCAAGAATACTCTCCAACCCTGGCCAAAGCTTGCTTTACTAATGAATGGCACGTGCCCTGTCTAGAGTAATCTAGAAAGCAAACCAGAAAGTGTATTAATAGCTTCCCTGGGAGAAGGGCTAGAGCGTATGTGCTGGAGGTGGGGAGGGCCAAGCCCTACATCCTCGTGGCTATAGGCAGAGTCCAAGCCTACCTCCATGACACCTGGTACGAAGCAAAGAGTTTTGTCACAGCTGCTACCACAGCTGTGCAGTTGCTGCTCATATAAAATACAAGAAAGTCTTTCACTGATTTAAGTGGTTTTTGCTTAAGCAATTCAACATTTTAGCAATAACAGTACTTCATCTGAAATGCAGTTTTAAGTGTGAGTTAAAGTAAGACCTCACCTACCCACTTACTGACTTAATAGGGGTGTAGTGGGAAAAAGCAGCAGACTGATGTAGAGATGTTCAGGGTTGTTCCCACCCTGCAGCCACAGAAACCCATAGTCACTTATCGGACCAGATCAGCTTATCTTTCATCAAAGCCAAGCCAGATGTAAAAAACTAGCATAGAGAACCACCAAATGAAATGTAATACAATCCATGCTCTAGTGCAGGGGTGGGGAACTTGCAGCCTCAAGGTCGGCCATTTGTGGCATTCTAGGTCCTCAAGTAGAGCCCTTGGATTTCATAAAAAGGGCTGCACTTGAGGACTTAGAGGGCCACACATGGCCTCAAGGCCATAGGTTCCCCACCTAGTATCTCACCGTGAAATGGAGGAGCTTGCAGACTGGTGGATCTCCATCAAAGCCAATCCCGATGTAAAAAACTTTGATGAAAGATAAGCTGATCTGGTCCGATAAAGAGGGCCCGGAGAGGATGT
>NW_027185694.1:32155467-32290536 GCF_028583685.1 Petaurus breviceps papuanus | reverse complement strand
GGGGGGGGGGGGGGGGGGGGGGGCTGGAAGGTCCCTCAGAGGCCAGCTGGACCAACCCCCTCATTTTACAGATGAGTAAAAGGAGGCCCAGGAGGTTTACAGTGACTGGTCCAAAGACACATGGGTAGTATGGGTTACAGAACAGATTCTGACTCCAGTCAGAGATCTCCTAGCCCAAGCTATGGAAGACTTCAGGTAAAGGCTTTGTTCAAAACTTGGATAAGCTCAGAGATATTTGTCAACAGAAGTTCTAGCAACAGCAGGATGAATCTTTCTGCTATATCAATTCTTGTAGATGGTCTACCAAGGCATAGCAGAATTGGTAGGGTGATGGGCCCTGGATCCCTAAAAGGAAGAGATCATGTTTTTTTAAAGCAACCCAGAACCTGAATTTTCCCATACATTTCAGTAGGCCAGATCACCGGCATCTCACCCAAGGCATCTGGCACACCCCAGCCCACCTAGATACTTGAGAGTCCTTTCAGTCACTCTTGGCCCACTCCAAACTACTTACCACTCCTTAAACCCATCCAGATCCTTTCACTGTCCTTTTTGTATATAAGCAACAGTCTCACCCCCATTAAGTTGCAGGTTCGCTGGGAACCCTGCCAGTTCCTACTGGCATTACAATAAACTTGGTCACAACTGGAAGAAGGTTTGAGTGTATGAATTCATTCCAGGCAGAAGCCACCCTAAAAGCTGACATTTTGGGGTTCCCAGCAGACTATCAGAACTGCCCTGGTGGAGAGAGTAGCTACAACGATGAACCAGAGATCCCCAGAGTCCTGAAATCATGCATTCAAGTTCATGTACTGGAGTTCGTTTCCTACAAGTTCACTTAACTGGAGGGCCCTGTGAACCTCCTTCAGAGTATATTGACCTTTTACCTGGCATAGAATTCTAACAGACCTGGTGAGTTAAGAATAAAGGTCTGCAAATACACCTAATTATCAAAATAACAAATAAATGCTTCAAGGTTTTCCAGGTGCTTTTCATTTCATTCAGTCCTCACTACAACTCTGGTGGGGGTATGTGCTATTGTTAGTACCCATGTTATGGATAAGGAAACCAGAGTTTAAGAAATGAAGCGACTTGCCCAGGGTCACACAGCTAATAAGTGTCTGAGGCAGGATTCAAATCTAGGTCTTTCTGACTGTAAATCCAGCATTCCATCTGATGGGGTGATGGGACCTGGACCACGTGTCTGGAAATAGCCTAGTCACATCAGTGCCTGACCCTATAATTTCCCAGACAAAAGCTATCAGTGCAGGGAAAAAATGCCTGCCCAAGGACCAAGCCTCTGGTAAACCTTTGTATAAAAAGAACTGCCTCCACAAGCCCTGAGGAGGACCTGAGTTCAAATTCGACCTCACACTTGACACTAGCTGTGTGACCTTGGGTGAGTCACAACCCCAGTTGCCTTTCCTTCTCCCCTCCAAAAAAAAAAAAAAAAAGGAACTATCTTGTCCCTTCAACAAAGCTATCTCTGTTGACTCCCTGAATTTTCCCATACAGCCCAGAGCACTGGGCCTCTGCCTGGGCACCTGGCCCACCCCAGACTACTTACCACTCCTTAATCCCACCCAGGATCCTTTCACTATCCTTTTGTATATAAGTATCAGCGTCATCCTCATTAGTTTGCAGGTTCCCTAAGAACTTAGCCTGCTTTATTGGTGTCACAATAAATACCACCTAACTGGAAGACATTTGAATGCCTGAATTCATTCCAGTTCATCACAGGCACTACACAACATTTCTTCTTAGGGCACACTATGTGAAGGATAGTGAACGATTACAAAATGCAAGCATAAGAATTCTGAAAACACAGAAGTGTAGGACTATTTAATACAGGTATAGATAACCCTTATGTACCTGGTCACCCCCATAATTGTAACCATGAAGGAAAAATTAAATTATGTTCAGAAGAGTCTGTTTAGAAAGGTGTTGTGTTTTTTTAATATGGCATTAGCCAATTTACATTAAATGTATAAAAAATAGACATGATGTCTGTTGACACCCTTCTCCCCACTCCTGTGTTTACCAACACAGATTAGAGACAACCTTGCATTTTGGATCGTCTCAAAAGCCTCCCCAACTCCTACACAAGTTGGCTTAGGATCCAGACTAGTAGTGGTTCTCAAATCTTTTTGGTCTTGATACCCCCTTTATACTCTTAAAAATTACTGAGGACCCCAATGAGTTTTTGTTTATGTGGGTATATCTGTTAATAAACTCACCATATAAGAAACTGAAACATTTTAGTAACATTATGAAAACAGTTTTAACCTCACAGACCCCTCAAAGTGACTTCAGGGACTTCCCTGGACCACACTTGGAGAACCAATGATCAAGACCTGTGATGTCAAATTCAAATAGAAATGCTAACTTAGAAAACCACAGATTAACATTATCTATGTTGTATTATACGTTTATTTCTTTTGTTAACTATTTCCCAATTACAATTGCATCTGATTGGGGCCTAACTCCATAGTTTTTGACTATTTTTGGTCCTCAGACTACAATCTAGACATCTGATCTAGACCTGTTTAAATGGTGGGTTGCAACATGATACGGGGTCATGAAAAATGTGGCAACAGCAAAAGGTTTCTGAATGCATAATGGCCAAAAATTAATTAAAAATCAAGCGCATAATGAATCCAAGGTATTTCTGGCAATGCCTGCCCATGTTGCATCAAGAAACTTCACTGAAACCTTGGTTCTGAAAACAAAGCATACACACTTTGCCCTGTGCATGCCCTCAGGACACAGAACACCAACAATTTTGCTGAAGAAAGGCCAAAAGGAGTCATAAGTGGAAAAAGTTCAAGGAGCCCTGAACAGACCTGAACTCTACTTGCTGGCCCCTGACTCTACCACCACCCTGGCTCAAGTCTTATGACCCTGGCACCTGAAGAACTGCAGCCATGTCCCAGGACCCCACTGCTTCCTAATTCTCCCCCTTTAATCCATAAGGCACATTTACCAGCTCAATACCTAACAAACAAAACTGAAACACCCTGGCATTCAAGGTCTTCCTCAGTCTCACCCCAACCTACTTTCTTAGCCTTCCACAACTCCACTATGGGAACCTTCAACCCCTGTGAAAGTGATCCATTTATCATTCCTCTTACTTTTACCACACATACTCCCTCCATTTTTACTCACTGCTTCCCATCCTGAAATCCCACCTTCTTCAATGGCCTGGTCAGTACTGGCTTGATTCACTGCTTTCTCTGAGTGCCTAAAATATTCGTACATTCAACTAATATGGCACCTAACCTATTGTAATTTATCTCCTCAGCCTCAATGACATTTCCAGAGTGTAGGGATCATATTTTAGACCTTTAGCACACAGTGCTCAAAATATTATAGCCTTGTACACAGTAGGTGTTCCATAAGTGTTTGATTTGTTAACTTAAAGGAGATTTTAAGTAAGGGATATAGATCAATAAGCCATAATAGCTATCTACCTGCCATACAAGGCCTACTCACCTTCTCTAGACAGACACGTCATTGACAGAAAATGACAAACTAAATTTTCCACTGAAAACACTGTTGCCAGAATTCATTCAGAAAAAAAAAGTATTCTGTGGGTGGATCAAAAACATTCTAATGTGATGGACTTTCCAGATATCAAGCATGGCTAGTTCCAAGCCAAGAGTTACTATTTGTAGCTTCCTCCCTCTAGGCTGTTCTTTTATGTCAAACCAACCCCAATTTCTGATACTTGTATGCTTTCTCTGTCCTTTTGCAAGAAATTATTGACAAAATCAACATTTTTCAAACTTACTCTCTCCTTTTTACTCTCCCAATTTTTAGCACCCTCTATATCTTCCCAACTTGTCTCTTCATTTAACCCCACCCATCTTCAATAGTCAAGAACTGCCTCGCTTCTGGGCCTCATTTTCCCAATCTGCAAAATGAAGATAATAATTCATTGCACATGTAAGACTGTTGTGAAAAAATATCACTGTCATCCATAAAAGTGTATATTATTGTTGTTCATTCGTGTCTGACTCTTCCTGACCCCATTTAGGGTTTTCTTGGCAAAGATACTGGAGTGGTTTGTCATTTCCTTCTCCAGCTCATTTGCCAGATGAGGAAACAGAGGCAAATAGGGTGTCTGAGGCTGGATTTGAATTCAGGAAGATGAGTTGTCCTGACCTTCGTCCTGCCACTGGACTTTGATGACTGTGGAAGAAAGAGTAAAGCTGATAATTTTATGCAGTTCTGCCTCACTTAAGTCCAATTTATAAGCAAGTCAAGATATCACCCTTGTAATGCCATTGGTCCTCTTTGAAAACCAAACATGAATGACAATACTATGGGGTCAGCTGTTACTATGATCATTGCAAGAAATTTTCTTAATGGATTCAATCCACTCTTCTCTGGAGTCTATCTTTTATTTAACTACCTGAATATTGTTCGTCTTGGCTCAAACCCCTCGCAAAATACCTTGACTTCTTGAAACTATACTACTATGTACTAAACACTTTTTGGAACCACCGTTAAATGCTGCCAGATAAAGATTGTATCACAAAGAGGCAACCTAATTCTGAAGAATTCATAGTACTAGTCTCTAGTCTCAGCTCTACCACTGAATTGCAATATGACTAAAGAATCTGAACGTGCAGCCCTGTAATGTATTGTGTCAGCCACACCTCACACTATCCTCCCTAGTAAAGTTTCATCATTGAAATTCTGCTCATTGGTAAAATCAGGACTATAATAACTGTCCCTTCCAATTTCACTTGACTACTGATCAAATGAATTCAATAACATTTGTAAAACACCAATCACTAAAGAGAAAGACAACGTAGAGGCACAATAATATACTTTGGACATTTTTAGTAAAATGAAATACAAAAACCTCGCATGTATAGCTGATAAACATGATTAATCAATAAATGAAAGAACAATTCTTGTTTTTATGAAACAACTTCTCGTCTTTACCTAATCCCAAATCCAAAATACAATCATTTTATTGTGCCATCACTGTACTCTCTCTCTCTATATATATGTATGCACATATATAATATTCTAATTTGTATTATTAATTCATTCAACAAACCTCTCTCTACTAAGATAAATGCACCATATTGTGCTAGAAGAGATGTTATTCATCCTTCATTTTCAAAGAGGAACAATGATGTCACAGATGATGTCTCGACTCACTTGTGAATTGGATTTAAGTGGAGCAGTTGCAAAGTCATCAGCATCACTCTCTCTTCCAGAGTCACTGAAGTCCACAGGCAAGACAAATGACAGGACAGCTGACAATGGTCTGGGATGCAGTGGATGGAGGACCTTGGTATCTTTGATGTCTGACCAAGCTCATGGTGTTCCATAGCACCTGCTTCAGGTGGCTTCGTGGCTGTTCAAATAAAATGTTCTCATCGTTCTACGGGAGGAAGTCTTCTCATGCTGATGATAGATATCCCCCTAACTCATCAATGGGTTTGAGGCCTGTTGGTTGTCCTCAACCTGATTGAGCCCATCTTCAAAAATGGTTTTACTGGGGTGTGGCCACTATCCATGCTACAGCTTCTTGGTGCCACAGGTGAGTCGGGTGAAGGGTGGACACCAAAGGTATGGAAGAGCAGTCCTGAAGAGGGCTCGGCAAGCCCTCACACCCATGTGCTGGTCCTCCCTGAACACCCCACACACCACTAGAGGATATATACAAGATTAAGAAGGTACACAACCTCTCCTGAATAGAGATTCTAATTCTAATCCTAGTGGGAAACACATGTACACAGATAATGTAAAACAAATTAAAACATAAAAAGTGCATAAATACAATGAGGTCAGATCAGGGGAAAAAAATATCACTTCTAGATAGGGATCAGAGAAGGCCTCCTGGAGGAGGTAACATTGTGATCCCATTTGGGGTTTTCCTGGCAAAGATCCTGGAGTGGTCTGCCATTTCTTTCTCCAGCTCACTGGACAGATGAAGCAACTGAGGCAAACAGGTTGAAGTGACTCGTTTTGGTTCACACAGCCACTAAGTGTTTGAGGTCAGATCTGAATTCAGGCCTGGGGGCTATATCCACTGCACCACCTAGCTGCCCTCTGCTAAACTGCAGATTCCTAAAGAGCAAAATCCTGTTTGATTCATCTTTGTATCTGCTCCGAATCTGGCACAGCACAATGCACCTAATTATAATGTTTCATGAATAACTAATGATTACCCAGAGGAGTCAGATGGTGCAGTGAATGAGTACTGGACTTGAAGTCAGGAATCCTCCATTTAAATCCAGCCTCAGACACTTATTAGCTGTGTGACCCTGGACAAGTCACATCACCATGTCCTCCTCTATAAAATGGGGATAATAGTAATAAAGCTCAAACCTTATAAGGTCAATGAGAGGGCTGCTGTGAGATAACATGTAAAACACTTTATAAACCTCAAAGTGCTATATAAACACCACCTATTATCATCATTATTATTACTACTACTACTTGCCTTAAACTATAAAACAAGGAATCTTCTTCAACAAATATTTACTAAACACTAGTATATACAGGATGTTCTAGGCCTGCAGGAGACAGAGTTTAGATAATCTATGGTCCTTTCCCTCAAGCAACTTAACATTCTTATCCCTTCTGACTATCATACTGTGTCTCTCCCCCCATTTGTGGCTAAACCCCTAGAAAAGACTTTCTCACACTTCCTTTCCTCTCAGTCTCTTATTAAGTTTTCACAGTTAAGCACTATCTCCTGAGGCTTCTTCTCTTCTTGCACTATGATACTATCGGCTCCCAAGGATTCAACTATCAACACTACGCAGATGTAATGGAAATGTAAATTTTAAAGATCTTCCCTGCCCCTAGGCTAATGTGCACCTGAAGCCTGGGGTGGGAGGCTTGTTTTTCAGTAGATACTTCTTGATTGGCCAGTGAGTCAATAAGGTTGTTACATTCTCTGAGCCAGGAGAAGGGTATCTATATAAGCCCTGATGTGTAGCTTTGTTTTGGGACTCACTTTGTGAAGTGTTCTGAGATTTGATCTGAATTCTGGGAAGCCGTTGTTGAGAGTCCCCCGGCTTTGAAAAACCCAGAATGTGGAAACCCAGATGTTGACTGGGTATGGATGTGATGGTTGGACAGTTTGGAAATCTGTCTACTTGATGTTTCTGTCTTGATAATTATGCCTGTATACTTTGAGGTTCAGGGTGCTGACCTTTTCTCCTGAACAAGGTAAACGACTGATTAAAGTAAGCTTGTTAACCCATTTTGAGTTGCTTTCCTTTATCAAAACAGATCCAAGAACCTGTGTTGGCAGACACCCTGGGGAAGCCGGGGTGCTTGCTGTTACAGCAGATGATTCTCAGATTTATTGATCCCTCCTGCCCTCCAGTCTCACATCTCCACCTTCCTCTTAGATGTCTCATAAGCATGGTAATATATCCCAAACTGAACTCATCATCCTTACCCCCAAGCTCTCTTCTCTTCCTGACTTCCCCAGTGCTGTCCAGGGTCCCACCATCCTCCCAAGCCCTCCGGCCCCAAACTAGATGCAGGTCCTGTTCCTCGTTCTCTTTCACCTCACTCCATATCCAATCTACTGCTGAGGCTTGTCAGTTTGACCTTCACAATATCTCTTCTACATGCCCTTCTCTCCTCTGACACTGCCATCACCCTTTTTTAGGCCTTTATCACTTCCGGTGGGTCTCCCCACCATCAAGTCTCTCCTCATTTCAGTCCATCAGTGACTATCAGTGATCTTCCTAAAATGCAAGTTTGGTCACATCAACCTCAGTGGTTCCCTATTAACTCTGGGACCAAATATAAAATCTTCTGTTTGGATTTCAAAGCCCCCATAACCTGGCCCTTTCTGCTTGACTCTTCTTCTGCTAGATATACTACAATCTTGTGACATTGGCCTCTTTGCTATGCCTCCTGTGAGGTACTCCAGCTCCTAATACCAGGCATTTTCACCAACTGTCACCCTTGCTTGAAACTCTTCCCCCTCTTTATCTTTGCTTTTTAGCTCCCCTGGCTTCCTTCAAGTCCCAGTTTCTACAAGAAGTCATTTTCCAGTCTCCTCCTTGATCTTAGTGTTCTCCCTGAGATAATCTACAGTCTGTCCTCTCTATGGCCTGTCTATACAGAGCTGTTTGCATGGTGTTGCCTTCCCCCATGAGACTGAGGTCGTTGAGGGTAAGGATCTTTTTTGTGTGTTTCTTTGTATCTTCAGTGTTTTAGCACAGTGCCAGGTGAATAATAGGCAACTAATAAAAAACTTTTTGACTGAAGATATCTATAATAAACAGAATTAAATAGTACATATTTTCACTGTGGTCTTGCAAAGGGCCCTGCAGCTAACAGGGGATTCATAAGGTGAAAAGTGGCTGCAGAGTTCAATGTAAAAGTCAGCTCTGGGATCACAAGTAGTTTCAGTCTAGCACTAAAAAAGTCCTTTCAAGAGGTGGCTAGGTGGCACAGTGAGTAAGAGCACTGGCCCAGGAGTTGGGAAGACCCAGAATCAGTTCCAGCCTCAGATACTTAACACACACCCACACACACAAAAACACTGGCCGTGTAACCTTGAGCAAGTTGCTTAACCCCAATTGCTTAAAAAAAAAAAAAAAGCCCTTTCATCACATCATTTGTTCCCTTAATAATCACATCATATCCAGCCCCACACACTTAGAATGGGGGGAGGAAGGGAGCAAGCAAATGTCCGAGCATAAGGAGAAGAGCCTGTTCCCCAAAAACTTCGGGAGAACATGGACAGAGCATGATTTACTTGGTAAGAAATGCTTTTCAGTCAGCTGGTGGTATTAACAAAATGGGTCTCCAAGGTAGGAGAACAGATGGGTACCACAGCAAATAAGACAGGGACATGTCTGTTCTTTAAGGGAAAAGAATCAATTCCACTTGGAGAGACTCTTGGCTATGCATTTTACCATTCTCCCTCCTAGTCCTAGGAAGAAGAGCATGGTTTTGAGCTGAGGGGTTATAGATCAAGGAGACGCCAACTTCTAGTCACTGAGACATTTCCAAATTAGGCAGGACAACCATGAGATTCTAATTTTAGTCAGGAGAAGCAGCAGCAAGGAGCCAGACCCCCAAGGGAGTATGTCCACTTTTGGCAATGGAAACTACAAGTAGAACCAAAGCAGAATAAACAATAAGACAGGAAGGGCCCTGGACTGGGAGGGGGCAGGGAAGAAGGGGTTGGGAGACTTGAATCGGCCCCACTTCTGACACTGTCTTTATTCAATATCCATCTATGTGCTGAGCATCTACTGTGTACAAGGCACCATGCTGGATTCTGGGGATAGAAAGATATAAAATACATACTCTGATTCAAGGAGTTTAAAATCTAATGGGGGGAAGGGGGAGGAAGGCATACAAACAACAGGTCTCAGTGGAAAGAAACCTGGATTTGGCATCAGAAGACCTGTGTTCCAAGTACAGGTCTTCCACTTACTATCTTTCTCCACTGCCTGAGGGTTTTAGTATTCTAATCTCCAAAATCAGAAGCTCATATGGAGGATTCCAAAGCTCCCTTCCACCTCTGAAATCCTACAGTCTTATAAACTCAGAGAAACAAAGATAAGTGAAAAGAATAGGTCCAGGGAAACTGATATGTGTAATATGAGAGTGAGGCGTGGGGAGAAGGGGATTCAGTCCAAGTCTGGATTCAAAGGAAAGGAAGGAGATTCAACAGAGAGAAATGGAGGAGAGAACCCATATGAGAGCTTCCCAACCCATATTTAGAGCTTCTAAATGAAGGTTTAGATTCAGCTGAGAGGAGGACAAGAATGGAGGACAACTCCAGGCTGGCTGCAAAGTAGGCAAAGGGAATCAGTATGAGATAAAGCTGTAAAGCCAGACTGAAGCCAGACTGTAGGGAGCGGGGAATGAGTGCCGGGACAAGGAGCTTACTTATACTTTTCTTGGAAGGCAATGGAAAGTTACTGGAGGTCTCTGAGTTGAGAAATGCCACACTCAGTGGTACAATAAGAGGACTTCTCAGGTGGTGGCATGAAGGAAAGACTGGAAAGAACATACACCTGAAACACAACAACGGGTTAAATTAGATTATTACAATAGTTTAGATGAGAAAAGATAAGGGCCTAAACAAGAGTGAGGGCTGTGAAAACTGAGATTAGGAGCCCAATGCAAGGGATAAAATTATAGGATTTTGCAAATGACAGAGGGGAAGGTGAAAGAAGTAAAAATTGCAAGCCTGGGTCTTAATGAAGATGGTGCCATCAACAGAAATGGAAAAGGTAAAGCAGGGATTCTTAACCTGGGGTCTGCAAATTTTTTAAAAGTATTTTAATAACTATATTTTGATATAATTGTTTTTCTTTGTAAACCTGCATATTTTATGCCATGCACTTTAAAACACTATTCTGAGAAGGGATCCATAGACTTCACCAGACTGCCAAAGAGGTCCATGACCCAGAGAAAGTTAGGAACTGCAAGATGGAGGAAGGGGCAGTTGTGAGTGAGAACAATCATAGTAACGGCAGCTAATATACTGTTGTGTGTCCTTCATTCTCAGAAAGGACAAATGATATCATAGGCAATGTCTTGACTTGCACGTGAACTGGATTCAAGCAAGGCAGCGCTGCACAAGTGTTATCAGCTTTAATGTCTCCTCCAGAGTCATCAGAGTCCAGTGCAAGACGAAAGTCAAGACAACTTGTGAAAGTATTTACAGATCCTATACTTGACTGTATGCTGCCATGGGGGGGAGGAGAGGGAGGGGGACAAAATGTGAAACTCAAGGAATTGTGGAATTGAATCCTGTAAACTAAAAGTAAACAAACAAATTAATTTAAAAAATAATTTTAAAAAGGCAAAAAAAAAGTATAGGGATCAGAATTTTACACATGACTATAAGTGCCAGTAGACCATGGATTGAAAGGGAAGGACAATTCTATACTGAGCTGAAAAAGTATAAAGACATATATTTAGAGCTGGAAGGACTTAAGAGACCTTCCACTTCAATTCGTTCGCTTCAGAGACAAGAAAACTGAGGTCCAGGAAAGTTGCCTTGTTCGGAATCAGCCAGGAAGCAAAGTAGTAAGTGCCAGAGTTGAACTTCAGATCCTGTGACTCCAAATCCTATACTTTTACTGCTACATTACATTACATCCTTTAAAGTACCTGATATAACTTTTACAAATTATAGTTCTGCTTAAAATAGAATATTTTCATAACCTAGTTACTTGGTGAAATTTATAGATGGAGAATTGAAATTTATGCCAAATATATTCCTTGAAATTTCAAAAAAAAAAAAAGTCAAGACAACTAGTGATGGCCCATGATACAGTGGGTGACTTTCAGCAGTCAATACTCAGCACTTTACAGTTTACAAAGCATTTTACATATTTTATCTCATTGGATACTTACAATAATCCTGTGTGGTTGGGCCTCTGATTATTGTCATTTTACATACAAGGAAACTAAGACTTAGAAACACTGACTTGCCCAGGGTCACACAGCTGGTATGTGTCTTTAGTAAGATTAAAATTCAATTCCTCCTGACTATAAGTCCAGAACTCTATCTACTATGCCAAACTGTCTCTCTAGATAACGATTAAAAAAGATAATCAGTTTGACTGGACATGATAAGTTTTAGGTGCTGGCAAGTCATCCAAGTGAAATAACTGGATATATATCTAGAGTTCTGGGCCAGGGGAGGGGACAGAGGTGTAGAACTAACAGCCATTTGCAGAGAACTGGTAACTGAATCCACAGGAATAAATGAAATCACCAATAACAACCAAGGCCAGAATCTGGAGGACATCTATGTTTTGTGGATGGGAGGAGGATTAGGAACCAGCAAAAAAGAGAGGAGTGATCAGAAAGACAGAGAGAGTCATGAATGCAATCTCATGAAAGCCAAGGGAAGAGATGGAAACCAGAAGGAGAAATGCTGCAGAGGACAAGGGGAATAAAAAAAGAGAAACCAACACATTTAACACTAAGGAGTTGCCAAGTGACCTTGGAGAGAGCCATTTTTATAGAATGGTGGGCAGAGAAGCTAGAATGTAAGGTGTTGCGGAGGAAGAAGGTAGAAGGTAGACTTCTGGGAGGAAGCAGTAGGTGGTGAGATGTGGGAGGCGAGTACAGAATACTCTTTTGAGAAGTTTGTTGGTGAAGAAGAGCAAGGTATCATAACAGCTGAGGAAAGTAGCAGAATTGAGGGATGGTTCTTTAGGTTTGGGAAGATCTGACCATGTTTGTAGTTGAGAAGGAAGACATAGGAAAATTCAGTATGTCCAACAAATATAAACTAAGTATCTACTTCAAATGAGGTTCAACTCCATTAAAGTTCACCAATGTTTCCTTATGGTAAAGAGATGAACTGGGCTTCTCAAAGATGATGCTTGGGGTAGGTCCTATCAAATTTTAAAGGCTGAGTATAGACCCTACCACAAACTATATATATGGTGCAAAGACCCCCAACTGCCCCCCACCACCA
Source organism: Petaurus breviceps papuanus (assembly GCF_028583685.1). NCBI lineage: Eukaryota > Metazoa > Chordata > Mammalia > Diprotodontia > Petauridae > Petaurus > Petaurus breviceps. The sequence continues at coordinate 32,278,085 of NW_027185694.1, read as the reverse complement.
CCTTGGTAATATCCCTGTGAAGATGGTAATGGGGGAAATGGATTTTTTTACTACACCAACTGTCAGAGTTTGTAGAAGGGTTGCAATCTACTTCAGTGGAAGGAGTAGCTACAATACTCCCCCAAAAAATCAGACACTTGAAGTTTGTGAAAGGTACTGTGCTGCCCACTGAGAGATAACAAAAATAAGAGAGAGCAGAGCAGGGTAAGAACACCAGATCTGAAGAATGCTGGGTTCAAATCCTGGATCTACTGCTTATTGTGTTATGTTGGAAAAATCACATCACCCCTGAGAGAACTGTGAACCAAACTGACCCCATCTTGCAGGACAGACTCTATTTTGAGACTTGTGTTTCATTTTCCTGTACATTCCAACTGCTTGCTAATAGTGGGAATTAAGTGATATCCTGTTTCACATGCAGGAAAATCCACACCTTCAAGTCATCCCTTTCCCAACTTATAAAGTCCCTAATCTTTTCTCCAGTGAGAAATCAGATTACCTAACCTTGTATTCTGCTTTATGTTCTGAGAATTGTTTGCTTTTAATGCATAAAAATCTGTCTCTCTTTGTATTTGGAGTCCAGTGCCAAGCTGTGGGGGTCTGGTCCATTATGCAATTGGGGTTCTGCTTAATAAACTGATATGCTGAGAGTTTGTTTCCTCAGTTTTTTTAGATTTCACCCATCAACTTCTCAGGGTGTCAGTTTCCTCATCTGTAAAATAAAAGGATCAATCTAGATGGTCTCAAAAGTCTATTTTAGATCTAAATCATATGGTCCTAGGAATAGGACCCAAATCCTAATTTCAAGGAGTTCATAATCTAGTAGGAGAGATCCATGCATATATATGGTGCAATTTAAATAGAATCTAAAGGAGAGGTATCTTGAGATATACAAGTGGAGAGAGAGATTACTAATGGACTGAGGGAGGAGGGGGTGTTAAAAAAAAAAACCTTAAGGAAATGGTGACATGTGAACCACAGGTTGAAGGACAGGCAGGATTTCAAACTCAGAAATGGGGTGAGAATCACAGCTTTCAGAAACTCAGTGTCCCCAAAAGTCTAACATTGGAGTTAGACTAGAAAATTTCTTGGGCCCCTTGCATCTTATTATCATTATTTGTAATAAAAATGATAATATTAAATAATAACTGACAATAAGTAAAACTCTGACCAGACAGGAGGGTAAAGGATATTATTTTGTTGTTCAGTCATTTCAGTTGTGTCCGACTCTTTGTGACCTCATTTGAGGTTTTCTTAGCAAAGAATACTGGAGTGATTTGCCATTTCCTTCTCCAGCTCACTTGGCAGATGAGGAAACTGAAGTAAACAGTGTTAAGTGACTTGCTCAGGGTCACACAGATAGTGTCTGAGGCCAGATTTGAACTCAAAAGGTTGTTATAGAAGGAACAGAGCAATGAGAAATAGCCTTTCCAGGAACAGATATGATCTACACCCCTTACTTTCCAATCCTTTTGATAACTACACCAAATCAATACCTACCAATTACCAATACCACATCAGGAGCTATTGCAAGCAACATCCTCACTTCCTGCTTTGGCTCCACAGGGGCCTTATGCCTTTGGCTTCATACTCTTCTCAGTGCTTTTTTCCTTTTCTTCATTTCTTTTGTTGAAATTTTTCTCATCTTTCACTGCCTAGTTCAACTCAAACACTAGCTGTGGTTAAGTCACTTAATCTCTCTCAGCTTCAGTTTCCTTACCTGTAAAATAGTATCTACCTCACCAGGGTGCTATGAGGATCAACTTGATAACTTGATAAACTTTGCAAACCTCAAAGCACTATAGAAATGCTAGTTATTATGATGACTATTATTGCCACCAGCCAGAAGGGCTCTCTCCACCCTTCCTACCATTCTACGCCTCTTTCTTAGTCACTTATCACATTCTACCCTTTATTATCATTATTTGTGTGCCTGTCATCTGCTGATCACAGATTCAGAGCCCGAAGAGACAGCAGGGGTCATCTATTCCAACCCCCTCATCTTAAAAATGAAGAAACAGAAGCTCAGGTAGTGAGCTGCCTAGCTGACATACCGTGTTTCCCCGATAATAAGACCTATCCCGAAAATAAGCCCTCCCCTTACTGTGTAAGATTCCTCTAAAATAAGCCCTCCCCTGAAAATAAGCCCTATTGAGATTGCTACTGTAGTGAAGGTGATCCCCTGCGCTACACGCTACATTACAGTACCCTCTGTATGCACCGTCCTCCCCCCCCGTGAAACGCACACCGTGCTCCGAGCTGCATCCAATCAGAGCTGCAGCAGTGAGCGCGTCATCCTGTTCTTCCCCAGTGATTTGCTTATTGAATAAAGGTACATTTTTTTGTTCACATTTACCTGTTTATTAAAATTGCTGTCAATGTTCATTAAAATAAGCCCTCCCCTGAAAATAAACCCTCTGGTGTTTTTCTGTCCAAAAAAATTAATAAGACAGTGTCTTATTATCGGGGAAACATGGTGGGTGTTAAGTGGCAGAACCAAGGAAGACTTGAACCCAGGTCCTCTGACTGCAGAACCAATGTTCTTTCTACCTCTCTAATATGAGATAATGCCTTATTTCTCTTTGTACTTCCCTCAGTACCTAGAACAATGCCTTATACATAGAAGGTGCCAAGAGATTCTTGGTGCATTGAACTGAAGAAGTAAATAACTTGAGACATACCACATAGAGCTAAAAAGAATGTTTTGTATTATGACAGCCATTATTGTATTTGAATTTCATTATTTGTTTGTTTTTTAACTTGTATTACCTATATTAATCCCCCTTTAGGCCTTAGGCTCCTCATTAATGTTCAATGTAGGCTCTTAGCAAAGCCAGGTTAGAAGCCTCTGATTTAGTGCAATGAATGGTAGCAACACACCAAAATGAGATCAGTCCTGGCTTTGGAATGGAAAACCTAAGTTCCAGTTCCACCTGGACTACTTATTGTCTGTGTGACCTTGGATTTGTCACTTACCCTCTCTTGATACCACCTGTAAAAAGGAAAGAATTAGAATAGATCATCACCTTCCTAGCTCTCAATCCTATGACCCAAAGACTGGCAGGCATCTCTCAGAGTTACGTCTGGAGTCTTCCTCCCCAAGTCTGAGGAGCTATACATTTCAATTCTCTTTTTCCATATCAACACTTCATTTTTTGCATTTCTTTTCAATTATTTTATTTTTCTTCTCTTCTTCCAAAAAAAGGGGAGAAGAAATAGAAGAGTCAGTTTCCCTACTATGCCATATCAACAAAGAAAAGAGAAGAGCTGGACCATACCCTAGGAACTAGAGATGGGATCAGTAAACTATGAGAAGAGGAGTAGAGATAAGACACAGAGGAGGATCCTGAGCTGCTGTGGCTCAGGGAGTCACATGCTAGAAAAACACATCATGTTCTTGATGACTCAAGATTTGTACTTAGTCACAAAGGGCATGTAGCTATAATCCTCCAACCTTGTTCAAAAACTACTGAATGTAATCTTATCTCAGCCACCAGCCTCATACATGTGATCAGCCACTTTGCTTTATTTAACTCCTCCGTGCTGAAATATTTTTTCTGCCTATCAGTTGGAAAGAATAATTTCTACCCAATCTTCAGTAATCCTGGGGAAATAATTAGTACAGAGTTTACTGTGATGAAAATGGCTACGGTGGGGAAGCAGTCCTCCACCAAGAGAATGGAATCTTAATGATGGCTTTAGGTAAAAAGACTTGGTCATTTGGAAAAATGTATTTCAAGGACTCAACCTAACACATTAAATCACATAACTGTGGTTCCTTTACCTTGGGGGTGCCTGAATCAAAAGGATGCGTTGCAACAAATTATTCAATCGCCTTTTATCAGGGTATATCATTATGGATTCTGAGAGTTACCAGAGAGGTTGGAGAAGAAAGGGCCAGTCTAGTAATGACAAGTTTTACTGCCAGATCTAATTTCACAGAACAAGAAGGTGATCATAAATATGCTTTTTAAAAGTTCAAAAAGATGATTTCATTTGGAAAAACTATACTTTGGTCCTGCTTCAAATGACAACCAGCATAAAATGTTTGGAGTTTTCTTTTACTATATTTATGATAGTTCCATGCATCCCATAAGTATATCGTGATAGCACAGTGAATAGAGGTCTGGGCCTGAAATCAGGAAAACTTACCTTCCTGAGTTCAAATCTAGCCTCAGATATTTACTCTCTGTGTGACCCGGGCAAGTCACTTAACTCTGCTGGCCTTCAATTCCTCATCTGTAAAATGAGCTGGAGAAGGAAATGGCAAAGCACTCTTGTATCTTTGCCAAGAAAACCCCCAGTGGGGTCACAAACAGTTAGAAACAACTAAAATGACTCAACAACAACAAAATCTGTCAAAACAGCAGTGACAAGGTACCATGACATATAATACAATGAATAATAGACTTGGGGATGGAAACACCTGGGTTTGAACCTTGACTGTAGTACTAAACACCTGCTTTAAACCTCACTTGGTTTCTTCATTTAGAAAATTGGGACAAACACTCACATTAACCTACTCAAAGGATCATTGTGAAGAAAGGGTTTGTAAGCTATGAAGCATACACTTTCACAGCATATAGCTTTCATGTTATAGTGTAACAAGGACTCAAACAGAAGAACTAGGATGGAGTCCAAGAAAGATTGACAGACAGATTTATGGATAAGAAAAAGAAAAGGTAGGATGGAAGGAGAGGAGGAAGATGATAGCTAGACACATAGATGGATGGAGAGAGAGAGAGAGAGAGAGAGAGAGAGAGAGAGAGAGAGAGAGAGAGAGATGAGCTTTTATTATTCCTAGGATTCTCCCCTTAAAATCCTGCTCAGATGCTGCATCAAAGAGGCATGGAGGCACCCTGAGTTCAGTAGAATGTAAAGTCTAGCAGATTCTTCCAAGCTGAAAAGGTTTTTAGCCTACTAGGCCAAATATTTGAATATATATGTCATATAGCCTAAGGACTAGCCTAGCTAAGAGTAAAAAGGGTCATCACCAAAACTGGCAGAAAAAAAATGATTAATTTTTTCCATCAACCGGAATTTAACAAGACTTTTTATAAAGATACTGGGTTGTGCTTAACTGCATCAATGGAGGATGCATTCGCTCCAATAAAATTACAGATACTCAAAATATTAAAGTGTTCATGAGATATATAGTTGACATTTTACTATACACAGCCCAGGGAGATTCTCAATGTAACAACAAACACGTCAGAATTCTCAGTATAACAATCTCCTACATAGAAGAACTTTATGGCAGGATTTTACTGTGTTACTCTTGTATGAAAAGTTCCCTATCAGAAAATACTAAGTAAACAATGCTCCATTATTCTTCAATGGATTAAAAATTTGGACCTGCTGTCGTTTCTGCTGTTGAATGGAGGGCAGGAACTGTCTTCTTGTGCTAGTATTCCCAGGGCTCAGCCAAGGGACTGGCACATAGAAAGCATTTAATAAATGTGGGGTTGGCTGTTGATAGCTGGTCTGACACGCACCCTATATTTTTCGGAGACTAGATTGCAAAGGATTCAGAGGAATGATAAGTAGGACCTATCTTGTGGCCTAATATTCCTCAAGGGAAGTTATCCTAGAAGGGGCTGGAAGCTAAAGACCTGTAAGTCATGATTCTGGTGAAGCTGAGAGGTTGGTGCACTTGTTTGAGCTTTGGAATTCTAAGTTACAATAGGGCTAAGCTGACTGAGTGTCAAGGACCTTACATTGTAATGGTGAAGACACATTAAAGGAACTTGAAAAGGAAGAGAGGGGGAAGATGGTATGGAGAAGTCAGGAGGAATCATTTCCCAGTGGGAAATGAAGAGATGGTTGACCTGAGTGCTCTCCTTAAAAAGGAAGCTCTCAGAAGGGAGAGGGCCCAGGGCTTAGGGTACTTCTGAAGTGATCTTCTAAGATGAAGAGGTTCCTGGACAATGAAGAAGTTCAGAGGTGTTGGGAGCGAAGACCTTCGGGCCAGGCACCCTTCCCCCCGTAAGAAAGCAGAGTGTTTCGGCACCAGGTGTCCTAACCACAAAATGTTTCAACAGTTGTTTACAAGAATTCCTCTCCCCGCCCACTTCCTCAAAAGAGTATATAAGTCATGTTTACCAGCAATAAAGAGCAGATCAGACCTTCAGACCTTAAAACAAACTTGCTTGGTCTCGCTCCTTTCTTTCCCACCCATTCCTCGCTCCTTTCTTTCCCACCCATTCCTCCTCGGCCCCACGAATAACTTGGTCCCGCTGGACGGGACAAGTGGCGACCAACATGGGGCCCGAGGCATGGACCCTCGCCAGACGGACCAGTGCCTAGCAGAGAAGTCGTCGCGACCCCTTCTTTTTCGGTGAAGAACCCCCCCGGCTGCCTAAGAGCCCCCGTCCTCAGTAAGTTGAATTCCTCCGTCTCACACTCATGGGTCAGAAATTATCTAAGGAACAGGTCTTTATAAAGGACCTTAAATCATTACTCAGGGAAAGGGGAGTTAAAGTTAAGAAAAAAGATCTAGTTAAGTTTTTTTTTTATTTGTGGATGATGTTTGCCCTTGGTTCATTATAAATGGGCCAGAGATTCACCCTGGCAAGTGGCAGAAAGTTGGCAGGGATCTAAATAGAAAATTGCAAACAGAAGGTCCGGAGGCGGTCCCTGTGACTGTCTTCTCTTATTGGGGCCTCATTAGAGATTTTGTAGAAGCAGCCCACAAGGACCTAAATAACCAACAATTACTGTCAGTCGCGGAGTTATGCCTCCGCCCCCTGTCCCAAGCAGCCTCCTCGGCCTCCTTGCCCCCCGCCGGCAAAGAGCCCTCTCGGCCCCCGTCGGTGGTAATAGACATGCCCGTAGCCCCGAGACAACCCCTCTATCCCCCCCTTCCCAAGGAGGAGCCACCTACGACCGACTCCCTTAACTTTCCAATATTTGCAAAAGAACCCAGCAGTGATATTTTAGACCCCGGAGATGCGGCAACCTTGGAGGATGGACAGCTCGTTATAATGACCCTGATGGGCCCCTTGGACCTCTCCTCAACACAAGCCCCCATCAAAATTCTCCTCCTTATGTGGTTCAGACTTGTGCACCTGCCCTTCTTTCGCCTGGCTTATCCCCTGCCACCCTCATAGAAGCTAGAAATCAGCTTTCCACCCAGGTTAATGAACTTCGGGAGGTCCTTGACCTCCAGAAGCAGTTTGTCCAGCTTTCTACTGAGCTCTCCTCCTTACAGAAAACGCTGCATAATTCTGTTCTCCTCCCGGCTTCAGGCCCCTCAGTTGCTCCTCCCCCGCCTTCCCGCCAGAAGGGACCCTCTCGTAAAACCAAAGATGTAAGGTTAACCTTTCCTGTAGTAACCCACTCTGATAAGTCCGCCCCCCCCTTCCGATGGCCCCTCCACTTCTGCCGTAAAGCCCTCCGCTACTGATGACTCGCAAGAGGAATCGGATAGTGAGGGGGAGAATGAGAATGAAAACGAAAGTGACGATGAGACTCATGCGGCACAAGGCGCTCCCCCTGCAGGGTTCCGTAAATTACCGCAGTCAAATCTTACGGACCTAATGCGCCTTTCACACTCTCAGCCCTTGAGGCCATGTCCCATGGAGGCCATATGCTCCCCGGAGAATGGGTCCGTGTAGTTCAAGCAGTCCTTTCCCGCGGACAATTCCTAACCTGGAAGGCAGATTTTTTTGATCACTGCCAGTCCACTGCCGCTGCTAACTTGAAATCTCCACGTTTGCCTTCTGCGAATTGGACTTATGAGAAACTTAGTGGACAAGGGAAATATGCGGCAGAAGACCTACTGCTTACCCTGCCCTTGTCAAAAGGCGCGGAGTATCCCGGCCCGGATCATCCGACCTGTACTGGGTTCAGGCTATCTCTCAGGAACGCCCTACTCTTAAGCTCACAATACAGGGTAGGATTTTTGAAGGTATTCTAGATTCTGGGGCCGACTCTACCGTTTTGTCACAAGAAGCCTGGCCCACTGCTTGGCCCTTGCAGGCCTCCATAACCCACTTACAAGGCATTGGTCAGTCCAGGAACACCCTCCAAAGCTCCCAATGGTTACCCTGGAAGGATAATGAAGGAAATGCTGGTACTGTCCAGCCGTTTGTGGTCCCTGGACTGCCTGTTAATCTCTGGGGTAGGGACATCCTTTCTCAGATGGGAGTCATTATGTGCAGCCCCAATGCGATTGTGGCCCAGCAGATGCTCTCCCAGGGATTCCTTCCAGGACAAGGCCTGGGAAAAAACAAACAGGGACATTTGACCCCCGTATCGACTGCCCCTAAGGTGGGTCGTGCAGGCTTGGGCTTCCACAACCATTTTTCGTAAGGGCCACTGGTCCCCCTGCACACCAGGCAGACAAAATCACCTGGAAGGATGACCTTCCCATCTGGGTCGACCAGTGGCCCTTATCCATAACAAAGCTAGCTGCAGCTGTGGAATTAGTGCAGGAACAACTGGCTGCGGGGCACATTGAGTCCTCCACATCACCTTGGAATACCCCCATTTTTGTTATACAAAAGCGTTCAGGAAAATGGCGCTTACTACATGATCTTAGGGGAGTTAATAAAACCATGATCCCTATGGGAGCACTTCAACCGGGGCTCCCCTCCCCTGTAGCCATTCGTTTTGCCTTTAGCCTCCCTATAGTTAATTGTGTGGGCCCTTCTCCCCGTTTCCAATGGAGGGTCCTCCCCCAAGGCATGGCCAACAGCCCTACTCTTTGCCAGAAGTTTGTGGCCCAGACTATAGATCCATTCCGGTTGCGCCACCCGGAGATTTATATCATCCACTATATGGACCACATCCTCCTAGCAAGACCTGATGAGCCACACCTGTCCATCCCATTTCTGAGATCTGAAAAGTTACGCATGTATTCATCAATTTTCAAGAAGCCAGTTCTGATTCCACTCTTAACATTTTCCACTGAAGGTTCAAGAGCAGATCCAGGTTTTTCTGCTGCCCTAAAATCTTCATTATTAGTAATATGTTCTAATAAGTATGTTGAGCAATAATTTGCCACTCGAGATCCAACATGACCATCATAAACAGCAAAAAATGACCAGTTTTCCAAGCCATGAGGAATTCCTACAACTGCTGTGTGAGCATCTTCCATTTCTACTCTCCATCCTTGCATGCTGCTGAGGCCATAACGCAAACCATTCCCAGCACCGTGAGCATTATGTTTCTCAGTTTTGGGCTTGTCCAAAAATGCACCCATGTTTAGCACTGAATCTGTGGCGGGAGGACGGAGAGGTCCCTCAGGTCTCGTTCCGGCTCCGCGCTGTCAATCGCTCGTTGCGGCTCTACAGTCCCGCGGGCTCTTAATTTCCCCTGAAAAGATTCAAACCCAGCCTCCCCAGTTGTTTTTGGGTTTTGAGCTCCTCACTAATCATATCTTCTCACAAAAACTCCAATTAAGGGTAGACTGCCTTCACACACTTAATGACTTCCAGAGGCTCCTTGGAGATATCAACTGGCTGAGACCTTATTTGAAACTCACTACAAGGGAGTTAAGGCCCCTGTTTGACATTTTGAAAGGGGATTCTGACCGATCCTCCCCCCGCCACCTTACTCCTGAGGCGCGCAAAGCTCTTATTGCGGTTGAGCGTGCCATTTGTGATCAGCACATAGGGTATTATGCACCCCTTCAACCCCTTTGGCTCCTCATATTTCCCACCCCCTTTGCGCCCACGGGATTGCTTTGGCAACGAGAGCCGCTTTTTTGGATCCATTTGCCCGCATCCCCCTCTAAGATTTTACCCACCTATCCCCATTTGGTTGCTACCCTCTTGCGCCTTGGCAGGGGGGCTGCCTTAAAACTTTTTGGTAAAGACCCCGATCCTATTGTATCCCCCTATACTGCTGCACAAGTACAGTGGCTCGTTCAGAATGATGATGATTGGGCAATTAGTTCTATTTCCTTTCATGGCACTATTGATAATCATTTTCCTTCAAATAGATTGATTCATTTTCTGCAAAGGACATGCCTGCGTCTATGATACACAAGCACAAAACGCCAGATGGCTTCCAGAGCGCCTGATAAAACTTCACAACTCGCCCAGGGATCTCCCTGAGAAGTCTTCTAACTGTGCTTTGTTTCAGGAGACGTCATGAACCAGACGAGCCTGCCAGACATCACAATGATCCTTTGCCTGTTTGTCATCTTCGGGGCCATCCCTGGCACTTAGTACCAGCTTCTCAACCATACCTGGCTGGTAATAAATGGAGCAGGTGATACAGTGTGGAGTGAGTCAAAAATAACATCTGAAGGCTGGTGGCCTACCCTATACCCTGATCTTTGCAAATTAGATTTAGGGGCACTGGCCGGCTGGGATGTGAATGACTATCTCGATCAAAGTCAGGCCCCCAATAAGGGTCCTTCAAATAAAGTTTACCATCCTACACAGGGAGGCTGTGGGAATCAGAGGCGAAGGAGTAGGTTAAGAGGCTATTCCTTCTATGTCTGCCCTGGTTATCATAGAAATCGCGCCCTAAACTCCAAGTGCGGAGGCTTGGCAGATTACTATTGCCACAGCTGGGGCTGCGAAACCACTGGGGACACCTACTGGCATCCCTCCTCCTCATGGGATTTTATTATGGTCAAAGTCAATTATACACATCAGGGCACCGGGACCCCGGGTTGGACAAACATACAGGAGTGCTCAGGGTGGTGCCATCCCCTGCGCATCCAATTTACAGAACCCGGTAAAAAATATATTCACTGGGACCGGGGTGTGTCTTGGGGACTTCGGCTTTACAAAGAACAGTATGATGATGGTTTGACTTTTACCATCAAACTCCGTAAGAGCATCCCTAACCAAAATAAGCCTGTGGCTGTTGGTCCCAATATTGAGCTTCACTCGGGATCTTCTCAGGGGCACAGAATCAAGCCTGATCCCCTGCGCATTTCCCCTACACCTAGAGCATCAGTGAGTGAACCCTTTCGGCCCACACTTCCCAATGGACCCCCTTCCTCTGCTGAACTTATTCTTTCTTTGGTTAACGCCTCTGTATATGCAATTAGCGAAATGACTAACCATTCCCTAGAAGATTGTTGGGTTTGTTATTCCTCAGCTCCCCCCTTTTATGAAGGAGTTGCCCATTTTGGGAACCTTACCTTTACTAATGACACCTCTTCCCTGCGCTGGGGAACAAAGGATAAACATGGCCTTACCCTCAGTCGCGTTTCTGGCCTCGGCCTGTGTCTCTTGGGACCACTTATGCTCCCTCCCAGGCAACTTGAACAGGTTTGCAATCGTTCCATTATAGTTAATGCCTCATTTCAATATATTGCAGCACCAAATAATTCCTATCTTGCCTGTTCCTCTGGACTTACCACCTTTGTGATTACGACCTCCTTTTTGAAAAATAAAGATTACTGTGTGGAGGTTTCCCTTCTTCCTCACCTCACCGTCCATTACCCAGACAAATTCCTCCGGTTCTGGGAACAAGGCTCCAATCCACACAGTAGAATTGAAAGAGAACCCCTGACCGCACTTACCTTGGCTGTCCTCATAGGTCTTGGGTCCGTTGGCACTGGAACTGGGATTGCCTCCTTGGTCAATTCAAATATGCAATATGCTCAGCTTAGCGCAACTATTGATAGGGACCTCCAGGAACTCCAAGCAGGCCTTGAAAATCTTTAAGATTTTCTCTGTGATTGACTCTGTGGCCTCCTTGGCCGAGGTGGTCTTGCAAAATAGGCGAGGCCTAGATCTCCTTTTTTTACAGCAAGGCGGCCTTTGCGCTGCTCTAAAAGAAGAATGCTGTTTCTATACTAACAAGCTTGGCCTTGTAGAAGATAGTTTAAAAAGGGTTAAAGAAAGTTTAGAAAAAAGGAAGAAGGAAAGAGATCAGAAGGAATCCTGGTATCAAAACTGGTTCTCTACATCCCCCTGGCTGACTACCTGGCTCCCCACTCTTTTGGGACCCCTCGTGGGGATTCTGTTGCTCCTTTCATTTGGGCCCTGGGCCTTCAACAAATTAACCACTTCTATTAAATCACAGAGCTCTTAAGAAACCCATCGCTGTTCACTATCATCGGCTTAATTCCGGTGGGTCTTGTGATGACCTTCCTTCTACGACCATCCTCGAAGGCCTTCAATTTTCTACTCTTGCTGGTGCAGATGCCGATCCATGGTACTCGAGGGTGTGGAAATGTTTTCGTAGATCATAAGGTTTTGACCAACGCTGTGAAAGAGCCAGTGACGGGAATAGCGGGGCTACCACGAAACATCAGACCTTGCTGCAGATGTACCCAAAGACGGGATTATTGCGGGTACCGTCTCTGGAATGTTCTTTTAAGATACCAGGGTGGAAGTCTGCCCGCATAGCCTAAGACAGGGGCACTGCCAATGCTGCAGCTGTACCCAAAGACGGGATTATTGTGGGTACCGTCCCTGGGGTTCTTTTAAGATGCCAGAGGCAGGGGTCCGCCCGCATAGCCTAAGACAGGGGCACTACCAGGTACTCGACGTGGATGCAGGCCTCATAGCCTAAGACAGGCCTTTCACCGGTCATTAGAGAAAAAAGGGGGACATGTTGGGAGTGAAGACCTTCGGGCCAGGCACCCTTCCCCCCGTAAGAAAGCCACACCCCCGAGTACCATGCCACGTGAATCTGCTGACCACAGAGTGTTTCGGCACCAGGTGTCCTAACCACAAAATGTTTCAACAGTTGTTTACAAGAATTCCTCTCCCCGCCCACTTCCTCAAAGAGTATATAAGTCATGTTTACCAGCAATAAAGAGCAGATCAGACCTTCAGACCTTAAAACAAACTCGCTTGGTCTTGCTCCTTTCTTTCCCACCCATTCCTTCGCAGGCTGGGTCTTCCTCGGCCCCACGAATAACTTGGTCCCGCTGGACGGGACACAGAGGTATACAGTCTGGTGAGAAATGAAGACTGGTCCCAACTTTCTTCTTTATCATGAATCCTAAAAGGAAAGTCACTCCTCCCTCCACCTCCACTCCCACTCCCCAAACCTCTCATCATTTTCACTCCAACAACCAGTTCTCTGTTGATGAGAATCAGATCCAGAAATAAATTTGCTCTTTCTTGCTCCTCTACCTTCTGAAAGATGAGGTTAGCACTAAAGCAAGTCAGAATTTAATAGCTGATCTGCTTTTGACAGAGGGGACTTCAGCAGACATGAGCTCCTGCAGGTCTTGCTTTGTATCCCCAGCATTCAAGCACAATGTCTGGCACATAGTGGGCACTTGATAAAGGCTTCTTGACTGGTGTGAGGGGTCCAGGTGGTCTTTGTGATCGCTCCCTCTGCTCTCACAGCACTTTATGCTCATCACATACACTCATATTCTGGTTGTATGGTATTTTTGAGAAGCAGAGAAGCCTAGTAAATAGAGAGCTAGCCTCCCCACCTCTGATACATAGTGACTATGTGACTCTTGGAAAATTAAATAACTTTTCAACATCCCAGGCAACTCCCTAAGACTCTAAGTCCCAGAATAGTAACCATTGCCAGTCTACATTGACAGAGCAAGGCTCCTCACTGAGGAATTCCCAATCCTGATGAAACTGCAAGTCCAGACCAAGATTCACAGCTTACTGACCCCACCCAGATCAGAAGCTCCTAGGCTGGAGGCTAGGACTCGCATCTTAACTCTGTGTCTATTACAGCACCTTGCCTTTAACAGGCCTTTAATAAATGTTGTAGAAATGGCCTTTTAGACAAAATCATTTCATCTCATTCCACCATCAACTCAGTTCCATATGCACTGACTGAATACCTACAATGATGGGCCCAGCATCAGCATCACCCCATGATTGTAACCTGCGATGATGCTCTGACCTAGTGAAGAAATGAGCAAGCACTAAAACAGTTCGACTCAAGCTGAAACAGATTAAGAAATAATACTGTTCATGTCAAGTGTGAAATCAGACCTGGAAAGGACCAGACTCACAGGGCTGGAGAACCCGTGGCCCCAGGGTCACATGTGGCCCTCCAGGTTCTCAAGTGCAGCCCTTTGACAGAATATGAAAGGGCCACACTTGAGGACCTAGAGGGCCACAGGTTCCCCACCCTGTACTAGAGAAAGGCACGACCAAGATGTGCAGATGTCCCACACCTTACCCTACTCAGAGCTTTAATGCCACCCTCGCTACCAAGTAAAGCTCAAATTTCTCAGACTGGCATTCAAAGTCCCTCAGTTTGACCCCAACCTTATTACATGCTATTCCCCTCCACATACTGTGAGCTGCAAGGAAACTGGCCAACTCAATATCCCTTTTTCATGGCCCACATTTTCCCACCCATGTACCTTTACTTACAACCTTACCTATGCCTAGAATGCCATCCCTAAACTCCTTTTCCCTCCCTCTCTTGAATTCCTATGCATTCTTTAAAACCTAACTCAAGTCAAAGGAGAGAATACAATAAATGGGGAGCAGGATAGGATGGAGGGAAATATAGTTAGTGCTTCACAACATGGCTATTATGGAAGTGTTTTGAATAACTACACACGTATAACCTATATCGACTTGCTTGCCTTCTCAATGAAGGGTGGGTGGGAAGGCAAAAAGGGAGAGAATTTGGAACTCAATGTTTTAAAAAACTAATGTTAAAAATTGCTTTTACATGCGACTGGGAAACAAGATGTATAGGTAATGGGATATAGAAATCTATCTTGCCCTACAGGAAAATAGAAGGGAAGGGGATAAAAGAATGGGGGAGGGAGAGGGGTTGATAGAAGGGAGAGCAGAGTGGAGGAAAGGGTAATCAGAAGGCACACCATCTTGGGGGTAGGGGCAGGGGAGAGATGGGGAGAAAATTTGGAACCCAAAATCTTGTGGAAGTGAATGTTGAAAACTCAAAATAAATAAATTTTTTTTAAAGGCATTGGTATCAGTTGAATACAACAAGCATTTACCCATGACTACCAGCCCCTCATGGACAGGAATTATCTTTTGTCTTTCTTTGTATCCCTGGAATTTACCATGAAATAAAACTCATAGTAGGTATTAAAAAAAAGTTTACAAAATGAAAAAAAAAACTAACTCAAATATTATCATTCCAGAAAGCCTCTCCTGAATTCTCTCTCAGTCCTCACACACCTATTTGTGAATACCTATGGTACATTTTTATCCTAGATTATTTTGTATTCTACTTATTTATACATGATTTATGTCACTCTACTGGATTATAAGCTTCATAAGGGCAGGTGCGATGTCATCTAAATTTTGAATCTTATTCATTCCTTATAGTGCTCTGCACACAGCAAGTGTTTAATAACTGTTCATGGGTTGGCCAGGTAGCACAGCGAGTAAGAGCACCGGCCCCAGTGTTGGGATGACCTGGGGATCGAATCCAGGCTCCGATACTTATCACCACACCCAGAAATAACTGGCTGTGTAACCTTGAGCAAGTTACTTAACCCCAATTGCTTATATAAAAAAATAAATAAATAAATGTTCACTAAAGTGAATCAAATTTTAATTCTCAGAATGCCATGCATACAATCAAACTGAGATATCAGTATAAATAATATATATTATTACACTCTATACAAGGGATTCCTGGATCTAAGAGAAGGATGACAGGGAAAGCAGAGATTTAGGAATTTCTTGGGTTCAAGAATGCAGACTCACATTCCTACAGTACTTTAAAGCTGACCAAGCACTCTTCCTAAACCTCAATGGGAGGTGAGCAGTGCAAGTACAACTATTCCCATTTTCCAGATGAGGACACCGAAGTTCTGAGAGTTTAAGTGACCTACCCATAGATGTACAACTAAAAGGGGTCTGAGGTGGTGTTCAAATCTAGATTTCCTGAGTTAAAGGCCAGAGCTCTTCCCTCTATGCCATCCTGCTTTTCACTATCTTAGAGCCACACCTGTAGTACACACTCAATACTTAGTCATTTTAATTGATCAAAGCAAGTGTTTGGGCTTAGTCAATTCCACTGCTCCCCTCCAAAAGCAGCCTATTAACAACTTATGGGCATAAATACCTTTCATATACCTTCCTTCTGTCATCTTATCCTCATAATAGCCCTGGGATTATTGGTATTTAGCACAGTGCCTGGCTCATACTAGCCATTTAATAAATGTTTACTGATTGAGTAATTGATAGTCATGTATTATTACCCTCATTTTATAGATAAGGAAACCAACTCAGAGAAGTTAAATGCCTTGCTTCAGGTGACAGGACACAATCCCAAATCTTCTGTCTTAGTTCAGTGCTGTAAGAACTGACTCTAATTTGGCCAATTCCAGGCCAGCAAAATAGAAATAAGAGTTACTTTAAAATTAAAAAGCTATTCTTGTGTCTGAGAAGTCTAATTTTGTTTTCCTCTTAGTCTAGACACCCCATGGTACTTAGAATGTAATTGCCCACGGTAAAATTCAGCATGCAGAAAGATTTATCAAGTTGTACTTTAAAATGTCACTTTTGGAACCACTCTCCTGGTTAATAAGCAATGTAAAAAAAAACTTCCCATAAAATAATTAATAGTCTAGGCAAACTTTCTTGGACTCAACTGTGTATTAACATTCATCAAGTCCTTGGGGAAGAAAAATATTTGCAGATTATATCATGATACAAGATAAAATATCCAAATAAAATGTCAGAAACATCATTGTTGGCACAATATTAATGTTTTTAATGAATCTATCAATATTGATGGTTCCTTACCATTGCACCTGAAACATATGCACAAACATTAAAGATAGTTTCATAAATTAGATAAGCTAAGTAATCACCAAGCATGAACAAATTGATATGTAGGCAGATAAAAATTTTTATTAAAAAATTAAAAGATTATAGTCTTTTAACACTTCCATAAAATTCTCTAATGATAGATATTCTGATATATTTCTTCTCAGATAATTGTACAATTTATTTTTTGAACCTAAGTATAGGACTTTATATTTATACAGGACTTTTATTTATAAAATAAGATCATAGACGTAAAGCAATTTATAAGCCTTAAAATGTTAAATTAATGTCTTTTTATTATCATTTCTGAGAAAGGCCATATGATGTAGTATTTAAAAAAAAAAAAACCAAACACTGAACTTGGGAAGCCCAGGTTCAGCTGGGAATAGCACTAACATTTACCAACTAATTCACATCCCTGATCCTCAGTTTCCTACTTTGAAAGACAAAGAGAAACCTCTGTACCATGAATCTTATAGGATTCTTTAGAAGGAAAAAAATGAAAGTGCCTTACAAAGGACTGTAAATGAAAACGATTCTCATAATTATTAAATTTCATTTTGTTGCTTTCACTTCATTTTTCTACCTGTCCAGACTCTTCTGAAACTAGTTTTGTCATCAATATATTCTTCTCCACTTTTATCCTGCCTGCCAGCTTGACTCCACCTCGGTGCAGTGGATGACGTAAAGACGGCAAAATATTTTTAGCTGACTGTTATTGATACTGTCAGCTACCCCTCAGAAATTCTCCTTCCCTGGGCTTATTCTCCCTCTCAGTCGGCTTTGCTGATTCATCTTCTATCTCCTGCCCCACCTAAGGTTGGATGTCCCTCAACACTGTGCTGAGTGAGCCCTCCTCTCTTCTCTTCTCTCCCATGATCACCTCATCAGCTCCTATGGATTCAAATATCAGCTCTAAGCAAACGAATCTCAAACTTGTGTATCTAACACAATTATCTCTCTTTAACTCCAGTCTCATGTCATCAACCACCCTGTGGGCATCTCCATCCAAGTGTTCTGTAGACATGTTAGTTTACTATGCCCAAAATTAAACACATAGTCTTCTCCCCTAAATACATCTTTTCTCTAAACTTCTCTGTTTCTATTGAGGGTACCACAATTCCCAATAATCTACATTTGTAGGGATCATAGGATTGCAAGTTAGAAGGCATCTGAGAGGTCACCTAGTTCAACTCCTTCATTTTAAGATGAAAAACTGAGGCCCAGAGCAATCAAGTGCTACAAGTAGCAGTAACAAAGCCAGGACGTGAAGCCAAACCTTCCATTCCAAATCTATTACTCTTTCCTCCTGAGTGCAGCTGTTTCCTTGCGCTCACTGTCCAAGTCATCCTTGACTTTTCCCTCTCCCCCATACCGTATATCAGCTGCCACATTCTATTGATCCTGCCTCCACATCTCTGACATCTATCCCTTTTATTCTGTTTACATAACTTCCTATTTCAGGTTCTCATCCCCTCTTGCCTGGATTATTACAATAATCTCCTAACTGGTTGCTGTGCTTCCAGTATCTCCCCTCTCTCAGGCATCTTTCACAAAGCCACCAAAACAAGCTTCCTAAAGCATGATTCTGTTTCCTTCCCCAGAAAAAGCCTCAGTAGCTCCCTACTGAGTCATACTGTATAATCTTTCCATATTTGTTTGAAAAGTCTACATAAAAATGAACAGGCATTCTGACCAAAGACTTAAACCTAGCACATATTAGTCATATCCTAGGATTAGTGAAAGAACTGGCAATAATAAACTAAAAACAGATAAATGACAGGAATACAAAAGATGATATAATTTTTTTTTACAAAATTAGGACAGGACAATAGTAGATACATTTGTCATAGCTACAGTGAGAGAAGAAATTCTTTTCATTTTTATCGATTATTTTTTTATATTACCTACATTTCCCAAAATAGTATTTCCCACCCATGTTTCCATCCTCATCCCAACCCCAGTCATCTCTTATAATAAATAGAAAAATAGAAAAAAAAATAGTAAAACAAACCAATATATCAACCAAGTCCAACATCATTAATCACAAAAGATAAAATGGATAACTTCCATTACATTAGGTTGAAAAGCTTTTAACCGAACAAAATCAATGCAACTAGAATAAAGGGGGGGGGGGGAAATCTTTGCATTGAAATCTCTGAAAATTGTCTGATATCCATGATATACAAGCAACTAATACGTATATATGAGATCAAGAATCATTCTCCAATAGATAAATGGTCAAAGGAGATGAATAAACAGTTCTCAAAAGAACTAGAAATGATTTACAGCCATACAAAAGATTGTTCTACTCAATTATAAGAGATATACAAATCAAAAGAATTCTGAGTTTCACTTCACATCCAGAAAATTGACCAAGATGAAAAAAGCTGTGAACAGTCAATGTTGGAGGAAAGATTAGTCATACCAATACTGTGGTAGAAGCAACATCCTTACTCCTGCTTCTATTTTCGTTAGGCTAGGATAGTTTTTCCTTAAATGGTACTGAGACCATCCTCAAGACTTGAATGGCTCAGGGGACAAATCACTTTCTTGTCTCCTGAGTACAACAACAGCCATGAGGATCTCAGGAAGCTCTAAAGGCTCTGGTGCTTGGCTAGTGGATCATTCAGGCAAAGGGAGCTTCACTTAGCTGAAACAACTAAAAGGATCCTCTAAGCCTATCCTTGGTGACTATCCTACTATGGTCAAGTAAATCTCTTTTTGTTAACTGCTTAAGGACCCACAAATGTCTCATTTTGTTCCAATATAGTAATAATAAAAATAATAACAGCAGCTTAGCATTTAAATATCACTTCAAGGTTTGTAAAGCGCTTTACAAATATTATTTCCTTTTATTCTCACAAAAACCCTGGAAGGTAGATTTTTTTTAATTCCCATTTTACAGTTGAGGAAACTGAGGCAGACAGACATTAACTGACCTACCCAAAGTCAAAAAGCTAATAAGTGTCTGAGGCCAGATTTAAACTTGAATCTGCCTGACTCCAGGTCTAGCACTCCAAATCAAAACTCTCAGGGAATTGGCCTAAGTCAGGCCCCACCCCTAAAAGAATGCACTACTAGTAGAGCTGAGAGAAGTTCCAACAGTTCTGGAAAGCATCTTGGAATCATGCTAAGAGACTGACTAAAATATGCACACCCTCTAACCCAGAGAGGGTACGACCAAGCATAAATACCAGGCAAGTCAATCAACTGCTCTGAATCTCAGTTTCTTCACCAGTAAAATGAAGAAGTTAGACTTGATGGCCTCAAAGGTCCCTTCTAATTCCAAATCTATGATCCAATGATGCCAAGAAGGACAAAGACAAGAAGGCTTTATACACGAAGATTTTTATAGTCACACTTTTCCTATTAGTAATAACCTGGAAACAAAGTTCCCAGTTGCCGACCGACTAGAGAATAACTAAACAAATTTTGGTACATTAATATAAGGGAATATCGGGGCAGCTAAGTGGTGCAGTGAGTAAAACGCTGGCCCCGGAGTCAGGTTCCGGCCTCAGACATTTAACACCCACACACACAAAAAAAATCTAGCCATGTAACCTTGGGCAAGTTACTTAACCCCAATTGCCCTCCAAAAGGCAAAATAATAATAATAATAATAATAATAATAATGGAATATTATTGTTCCAAATGAAATAATGAAGATGAAGAATATATGGGTAGATTAAGATGAACTGATGTAAAGGGAAGAAAGCAGAACCAAAAATAATACTATATATGACTACAAAAAAATAAATGGGGGGTGGAGGAGAAGCACATATAACTGAATACTATATAATTATAATGACCAGACTTGGTCTCAGAGAAGAGATAAGAAAATGAATCTCCTTCCTTTCTTTATAGAGGCAGAAAAGGGCTAGAGGGGCTATATATTGTATAGTTCTTAGTTTTGTTTTTTTTTTGTCACAGGATGTGGATCTCCACATTTTAAATTCTCAAAATTTTAAAAAGAAAGAATACTTGCAGATAAGATTTGTAAGTTGCTGTTAATTCTTTTTGAAAGCCTGGAGAATAAGAGATACTATAGGAATGGAGAAGTGCAAATGTCTCAATTGAAGAATAATGAAAAGAATCTTCAAATTATAGACCTGTGGGCTTGATTTTGAGTCCTGGAAAAATACTAAAATACAATAAAGATACAGTTAATGTTCATCAAGAAAATATAAGCATAAATCCTATAAAGTGTCAGCATAGCTTTATCAAGAATTAGTCTTGCCAACCTAACATTATTTTCTTTTTGGACAGAGTTGGCAGAGTGGTAGAATAGAGGAATACTGCAACTATATTTTGCTAGATTAGAGCAAAGCAAATGACAGGTCTCTCATGCCATTCTTATGAAAAAGATGGAAAGCTGGATAATAGCACAGTTAAGTATATTTAGAACTTTGAATGGCTGGATCCAATGAGCAGTCATGAAGTTGTCAACTCAGCAGGAAGTCTCTAGTAGAGTGCCTCAGGATAAAAGCACAGATGATGCCTCTCAAATTGATAGATAACATAAAACTAGAGGGGTGGTTAGTACATGCATTGACAATTTCAAGATAAGAAAACATCCTGACAGGCTAGAAAGCCAAGCTGAATGCAGTAAGGTAAAATTTAATAGAACTAATTTATAGTCTTATAGTAGGTTTCAAATAAAAAAAAATCAGTTTCTCAAGTACAAGATTCAAGAAGCATTGCCAGAAAACAGCTAATCTGAAGAAGACCCAGGAGTTTTAATGGATTTCAAACTCTACCCAAGTCTACTGCATGATATGGGGACTGAAAATAGCTCAAATGACCTTAGGTTGCCTTAAGGCAGGCATAATGTCTAGGAATAGGGGTATCATAGTTCCACTAGACTCTATCCTGGTTAGATCACATCTAGGAATCATGGACAGTTCTAGGCACCACATTTTGGGGAAGATATTGATCAGTTAATGGGCTAGCAGGACTGTGAAAGACTTTGAGATCAGACCACATAAGGACAGACTGAGGGATGCTTGAACTGGAGAGACATCAATTAGAAAATGGCCAGATAACATGTAGTATAAAAATGTAATAAAATTTTATTACACCATAAAAATAATGGGTGTAATAGTTTTAGAGAAATCTGGAAAGATCTGCATGAAGTGATGAGTGAAATGAGCAAAACCAGGCCAACCTACACAACATCTATACTAATGGAAGGAAAAATTACTTTGAGAGGCTTCAGACCTCTCTCTGATCAATGCAGTGACCAGTCAAGACTTCAGAGGCCTTCATTTCTAAAATATATAGAGAACTGAGCGTAATTTATAAGAATACAAGTTATTCCCCAATTGATAAATAGCCAAAAGATATGAACAGGCAGTTTTCAAATGAAGAAAGTGAAGCTATCTATAATCATACGAAAAAAATGCTCTAAATCACTACTGATTAGAGAAATGCCTTAGATTGACTTAGGATGAAAAATGAACATTAGTTATTGAGGATCTAGTTAGATCATTGTATTGCTAAGAATACCTAAATCATTCACAGTTGTTCATTATACAATATTGCTGTTACTACATACACTGTTCTCCTGGGTCTGTTCACTTCACTTACCATTGGTTCATCTATATCTTTCTACATTTTCCCAAAAGCATCCTGATCATCACTTCTTATAGTGTAATAATATTCCATCAGAATCATATATCACAACTTGTTCAGTCATTCCCCAATTGATAGGCATCCCTTCAATTTCCAATTCTTTGCCACCACTAAAAGAACTTCTATAAATATTTTTGTACATACAGGTCCTTTTCCTTTTTTTTTTAATCTCTTTGGGATACAGACCTGGTAGTGGTACTACTGAGTCAAAGGGTATGCAGTTTGGTAACCCTTTGATCATAATTTGAAATTTCCCTCCAGAATAAATGAATCAGTGCTTTAGTTTCCAAATTTTCCTACTTACCTTCCAAAATTTGTCATTTTCCTTTTTTGTCATATTGGTCAATCTAATAGGTATTATCATCAATATCAGATAGTGCCTGAGAGTTGTTTTAATATGCATTTCTCTAATTAATAGTGATTAAGAGCATTTTTATATAAGTATAGATAGCTTTGATTTCATCTGAAAACTTCCTGTTCATATTCTTTGACTGTCAATTAGAGAATGACTTATATTCTTATAAATTTGACTTAGCTCTCTATATATTTGAGAGATGAGACCTTTATCAGAGAAACTTGATATAAAAATGTTTTCAGTTAACTGTGTATTTCCCTCCATCCCACTTTTTCGTCCTATTTATTCTTCTCTTTCTCTCTCTCTCTGACCCTCCTCAAAGGTGTTTTGCTTCTGATAACCACTTTCCCCAGTTCATTCTCCCTTTTATCAGTCCCTGACCTTCTCTTATCTCCTTCCCCTGTAGGGTAAGATAGATTTCTATACCCAACTGAATGTTTATGTTATTCCCTCTTTGAGCCAATTCTGATAAGAATAAGATTCAAACACTGTTTGCCAATCCCACCTATCCTCCCCTCCACTATAAAAGCTCTTTCATGCCTCTTTTATGTAAGATAATTTACCCTATTCTATCTCTCTCTTTCCCCTTCTCCCAGTGCATCCCTCTTTTTCACCCCTTAATTTTATTTTTTTGGATATCATCTTATCATAATCATCCTTCTTTCTCACCTCTTAATTTTTTTATATATCATCCCATCATAATCAACTTGCACCCATACCCTTTATCTATATATACTCCTTCTCACTGCTCTAATAATGATAAAGTTCTTAGGTGTTACAAATATCATCTTCCCATATAGGAATATAAACAGTTTAACTTTATTGAATTCCTTATGATTTCTCTTTCCTGTTTACCTTTTTATGCTTCTCTTTTGTATTGTACTTAAAAGTCAATTTTTTTTTTTTTATTCAGCTCTGGTCTTTTCATCAGGAATGCTTAAAAGTCCTCTATTTCTTTGAATGTCCATTTTTTCCGCTGAAGACATACTCAGTTTTGCTACATAGGTGACTCTTGGTTGTTATCCTAGCTCCTTTGTCTTCGGGAATATTACATTCCAAGCCTCCCTCCAATACTTTAATGTAGAAGCTGCTAAATCATGTGTAATCCCAGATGTAAATCCACAATATTTGAGTTTTTTCTTTCTGGCTACTTGTAATATGTTCTCCTTGACATAGGAACTCTGGAATTTATCTATAATATTCCAAGGAGTTTTCATTTTGGGATCTCTTTCAGGAGGCAAAATGTAGTTTCTTTTGATGGCTATTTTACCTCCTTGTTCTAGGATATTTGGGGCAGTTTTCCTTGATAATTTCATGAAAGATAATGACTCTTTTTTGTTTAGGTAGTCCAATAATTCTAAAATTATCACTCCTTGATCTATTTTCCAATGAGATATTTGACATTTTCATCTATTTTTTCATCCTTTTAATTTTGTTTTATTGTGTCTTAATGTCTTAAAGACACTCACCCAATTCTAATTTTTAAGGTATTCTTTTGTTCAGTGAGCTTTTGTACTTCCTTTTCCATTTGGCCAATTCTATTTTTTAAATTCTTCTCTTCTGTGAATATTTGTGCCTCTGTTACCATTTGGCCTATTCTGGTTTCGAAGCTGTTTATTTTTTGGGTGTTTGGTGCTCCTTTACCAAGATTCTGACTCTTTTTTTCATGGTTTTAACGCATCCCAATTTTTCCTCTACCTCTCTTACTTGATTTTTAAAATCCTTTTTTGAGCTTTTCCATGCTCTGAGGCCAATTCATATTTTCCTTTGAGGCTTTGGATGCAGCTATTTTTATTTCGTTGTCTTCTGAGTTGGTGTTTTGATCATCCCTGTCACCATAATAATTTTCTACAATTGGTTTCTTTTTGGGGTTGTTTGCTCATTTTTCCAGAGTATTTCTTGACTTTTAACTTTATATTAAAGTTGGGTTCTGTTCCTGGGATGGAGGGGACATTATGCCAAGCTTTAGGGTTTTTTGTGCTGCTATTTTCAGAGTCAGTTCTAAGAGTCCATAAGTTTTCAGTTCCAAGGTGGTATGATCTAAGGAGAGGTGTGGTCACTGCTCTCCTGGCCTGTGCTCTAGTCTGTGAGCGACCACAGATACTATTCTCTACTTGGAACTGCAACCAGCGTTCCTGTTCCTGCTAGCGCTCCTCTTTGCCCTGGGACTAAGACCCAGAAGTGTATATGGGCAAGGCAACATAGTCCTGCCCTCAATGCCAACAAAGGTTCCCCTGTAATCTCCTTCTGACCACTTGTCCAGCCTCTTACTATCTGTGGGCTGAGAGCTCCAGAAGCCACCACTGCAGATTCAGTCATCCCATGGCATGCTGCTGGCTTGCCAGGACATGGCCTGTGCTAAACTGTACTCCACTCTCACCTCAATGTGACAGACCTTTCCTGCCGACCTTCTAAGTTGTCTTGGGCTAGAAAATTTTTCACCCCAACCTTTTGTTGGTTCTGTGGCTCCAGAATTCGTTTCGAGGAGTTATTTTAAAGTTGTTTGGAAGGGAATTTGGGAGAGCTCTGGCAAGTTCCTGCTTTTACTCCACCATCCTGGCACTTCCCCTGAGACATGTTTTCAAATATGATAAATATCAGGGGTGGGGAACCTGCGGCCTTGAGGCCACATGGGGCCCTTTGACTGAATCCAAAGGATTCAATCAAAGAGCCAGACTTGAGGACCTAGAAGTCCACGCATGGCCTCAAGGCCACAAGTTCCCCACCTTTGGTCACTATGTTGTTTTCATTAACTATACTTATTTATCACAAGAGGTGGCTTCTATTTGTTCTATGGGGGACACAGGGCATGGAGGAGTGCTTGTAAGTAGTAACAAGAGATACAAAAAAAAAAAAGAGCATCAATAAAATATTTTGAAAACACAAAAGAAAACAAAAAAAAGTTTAGAAGGGGACACAAATAAACAGGGAATTTTACGACTGCACTGCCAAATTTAAGACAAACTCTAAAACACTATAATGGAAGCTTATGATTGAATATACAATTCCTTTTTTTTCTAATTTTCTTTTGAAATGTATGTGTTTATAATATCTATTAAGTTCATAACAAAAAAGAAAAAAAATTTTTAAAGATGAATAGTGAGCAGGGTCACTGTCTTGAGGTATCTGAAGAGCTATCAAACAAGATTAGATTTGTTCTTCTTGGTTCCACAAACTAAAAGGAGCAATCAGTGGAAACTATAAATAGGCGATATAATCTTGATATTTAAAAAAAAAACCTTTCTTAACAGTTGGTACTATCCAAAAGTAAAATGATCTGCCTGGGGTGGTTAGTGAACTCCCATTCATGGAAAGTCTCCAAGCCAAGGCCGAATACAATTTATTGAATATGCTATCAAGAGAATTCTAGCTTAGGTACAAGTTGGAATAGATGGAGGCTAGTATCCCTTCCAAAAACAAATAGTTCATTCTTCATGAGGCATTGAGAACATGAAGGGGAGTATTAGGAGACAGGAGGAGACACAGGATTGTGTCAGATCATATAAGTCCTTAAATATCAAGTTAGGAAGTATGGACTTTATTTGGTAAGTAAATGGAAACCATGGAAGGGTTGGTATAGAGGAAGAGACATGATCAGTACCATAAGAATCATCTGCCATCAGATGAACTTCCCATCTCTGCACCATGCTGCCTACATGGCTCCTTATCATCTTAATCTCCCTCCCATCAGAATCTTGGACTCTGACCTTGGAAAGTCAGGCTCTGATAGGTCAGCTTTTGACTCATCTTGTTCTAACATGGTCCTCTACAATGTCTCTCCCCTGTCATCTCTATACCATGTAACCACATATACACCCTCCACTAACACCATCTTCCAGATCCCTTTCATG
Source organism: Petaurus breviceps papuanus (assembly GCF_028583685.1). Classification (NCBI taxonomy): domain Eukaryota; kingdom Metazoa; phylum Chordata; class Mammalia; order Diprotodontia; family Petauridae; genus Petaurus; species Petaurus breviceps. The sequence continues at coordinate 32,251,584 of NW_027185694.1, read as the reverse complement.
GGTTGTCTTCCTTTATGAGAATGTAAGTTCCTGGGGCAGCTAGGTGGCACAGTGAATAGAGAACCCTCCCTGGAGTCAGAAGGACCTGAGTTCAAATCTGGCCTCAGATACTTAACACAAAAACTAGCCATGTGACCTTGGGCAAGTCATTTAACCCCAAATTGCCCTCCAAAAAGCAAAAAAAAAAAAGGAGAGAGAGAATGTAAGCTCCTCAAAGACAGGAACTATCTTAATTGCTTATATTTGTTATCTCTAGTGTTTAGTATGGTCCCCAGAAGACAAAAAAGCATTTGATAATTTCTCTATCACTTTGAAGAATGGAAAATAAGCAGAGACAAAAATACCATTAATGAGATATGGTAATAGCCAAGAAAAAAAAAATTCACATGACGTGTCAGAAAGAGTGGGGGTATGTTTCCAAAGTAGAAAACAAGACAAAAGAGAAAGGAGATCCAAAATCACACTACACAGTAGGTGGCATTTTTACTCTAGGGAAGGCCATCATTTCTGTAAGAATAATTTATAGTTTCAATTTCTCTTCTTTCTTTCAAATTCCTCTCAGAAACTGAAGAGGTTTTCCAGTTTGTAAAAGGGACATATTTTGGACATATCTTCAAAGAGTAAAAAATTAACAAAACTGGTTTTGCTCAGTGTTGGCTTCACTTTAAATAGCATTTCTCCAGTTTATCAAATGCTTCACACTAAGAGCTGAGCACAGAGAACAGGTTTTTTGTTGAAACAAAAGAGAAAAAACATATTTGTAAAGTCTGCTCCCTAGTCATTCTAACTTCTTCCTAGTGCTCCAATATGGAAAGAAAAAATATGAATAAATCAACCCAAAGACAAGTTTTAGAGGACTTTCCTGAATTAGATCATAACTTCAAAGGTTAAATGAAAGCAAAAATACTTTTAGACTTAGCAGTGTCATCAATTGGTTTCCTCCTGGGTTGTTAAACTCCCCCACAACACTGAGGCTCACATCTTACACTTTCAATTTGGAGCTCAATAGGAAGGATTACCAAAAGAAGAGCTCAAGATGGGGGAAAGAGATCAGAATTAAAATGTTCTTTAAAGAAAAAAACTCTATTAAACTATAGATCCTAGAGTCTATCAGTCAGTCAATAAACATATATTAAGTGCCTACTGTGTACCAGGCATTGTGCTAAGTGTTGAGGATACAAAGAAAAGCAAAGACAGTCCCTGCTCTCAAGGAGCTGGCAGCCGTCTAACACCAACAAGATATACTCAGGAGCTGAGGGGGATCCCAAAAGGCTTCCTGCAGAAGAGAACATTGTGGCTGGAACTGGAAGGAAGCCAGGGAAGCCAGAAGGCAGAATGGGCAGCGGAGATGGCCAGAGTCAGGAGATGAATGACTTGCTCAAGGAACAGCAAGGGAGTCAGGGTCATCAGACCACAGAGTATGGGCTGGTGGAGGGAGGGAAGGTCGTAAGGTGGAAGAGAACTGGAAGGATGGGGCGAGGAAAGGAGCCATGAAGTGCTTTGAATGCCAAACAGAGAATTTTTATGTTTGATTCTGGAAGTGACAGGGAGTCATTGGAGTCTTTTGAGTAGAAGGTAACCAAGTCAGTAACATGGCTGTGGTCAGACCTGTACTTCCGAAAGATCACTTGATAGCTGAATGGAGCAATGGAAAGGAGTGGGGAAAGATTTGTGGAAGGGAGACCAACCAGAAGGCTGTTGTAACTGTCTAGGTATGAGGTGATGAGGGTCTGTGCTAGGATGGTGAGTCAGGAGAGAAAAGGAGGGGAATGCAATACAGATCACAAAGGTATGATTGATAGGCCTTGGCAACAGGCTGGAATGGTGGGGGGAAAAGGAGGAGTCCAGGGTGACACCTAGATTATGTGGCTGGGTAAACAGAAGATAGTGGTGCTCTCAACAGTAACAGGAATGTCATTACACAGAGGAAAGGGGTTTGGGGAAAAGATGATGAATTTGGTTTTAGACATGTTAAGTTAAGATATCTATGAGACATCTAGTTCGAGAGGCTCAATAGACAGATGGAGACATAAGACTGGAGGTCACCAGAGAGCTTGGGGTTAGATAAGCAGACATGACAACCATCTGCATAAAGATAATTGAATCCACGGGCGCTTATGAGATGCCTGCGGGAAATAGGATAGAGGGAAAAGAGAAGAGGGCCCAGGAAATAGCCCTGTGCAACACCCATGATTAGCAAGTATGATTTATATGATGATACAGCAAAGGATATACTGTGAAGGAACAATTAGAGAAGAGAATCACCAAGAGATAGTAAACCTAGAAAAGGGAGAACAGCAAAGAGAAGAGGGGGCACAACACTGTCAGCGGCTGTGGAGAGGCCAAGAATAATGAGAATGAAGCAAAGGCCATTAGACTAAGCAATAAGAAGATCCCTGGCAACGTCAGAGACAGCAGTTATGGCAGAATGACAAGGTCAGAAGGTAGACTTTAATGAGTAAAGAAAACAGTGAAAGTTTTAAAGTAGAGTGATGGGGGAGGGGGAGGGGTTTATGGGTGGTGCCAGGGTTGCTTTGAATGAATATGTATAAGCTTGATATTGGGATTACCGTATAAGGCCATAAATGTAAGACTGCGTTGTGATTGGCTTAGATTTGGTACCATATAAGGCCATAAATGTAAGACTGCGTTGTGATTGGCTTAGATTTGGTATATAAGCTCTCGCGTGAAAGAGCTCGCGGGCTTACCATGTAATCGCAGAAGAATAAACCACCCCGCTTCATTCCTCCGCCTTCTGTCTGGTGTTTTTCCCTGTGAGGGGCCGGTGACGACCGAAGACCCAGGATGGGTAAGTGAGAGGGCCGTGGGGCTAGTCGCCGGGATCTGTTGCAGGGTAATCACTCCCCCAACAGATTTGGCGCCCAACGTGGGGCTTGAACCTGAAACTTTCGGGGCGACTAGCTAGCGGACGGCCTGCTGGACGCAGCTGGTCTGCTCCAGTCGCCAGGCAGCCTCGAGGCCACTGCAGTCTCGGGAAGAGGACAGGATGGGGACAGGGCATAGTATCCCTGTATTTAGGCCGGAGGAAAAGGGGGTGATAGCGGCGCAACTTTACAAGCTCTGCGCCCAAAGAGGGGCAAAAATCCCCATAAAGACCTGTAGGGAGTTTATAGACAAGATCTGGGACATATGTCCATGGGTCAGACATGTCGGCATACAGGCCGATAGATGGAAGGTTGTAGGGCATCAGATGGCAGCTTTTGAGAATGGCTGCCCCGGTTCGCTGACACCCACCGATTTTTCAGTCTTTAAGATAGTGGACGCGGCATTGAATCCTTCCCCGATTGCCGCCTCCCGGTCCTTGGCCACACAGGTGGGCTCCTCATTAGCCGGGTCAGATTCAGAGTCAGATAGCGGGAAGAATAAGGAATTGAAGGACCCAGGGGGCTCCCGTCAATATCCGTGGGAGGACTTAAGAGCCGTGGTGACGAACCCGAGCGGCGGGTAGTTCCGCTAGCAGTTCAGAAGAGGCAGATGAGTGCCAAGATGGTGCCCAGGGACAGAGGGAGAGAAGGAGGACCCGGAAAGACACTCCCTCGCGTTGGGGGAGGAAGGAGAGACAGGGGAACAAAGGGGAAACGGACGCAGGGGGCATGCTCCCCACTTCCGCGCCCTTTACCCCCGCCCTGCCACCAGGCACCTCCTGTCTGCCAGGCACTTGCTGTCCTGCCCCGCCTTCCGCTGCTAGTTCCGCATATGCCGCCCCTCCCTGCCCTCTGCCCCCGCCTCCTCATTATGTGGAAGGGCGAGAGGCGAATATCAGTGAGGGAGAGGGGTTAATAAGGCGGAGCCTCCGTATGGCGGCGGAGGCGGGCGCGGAGGTGGACTTCGCTTCTTGGGATGTCTATCCCATTTTGACTGATCCCCTTACGGGTCAGCGTACTCATTCTCCCATCCCATATAAGACACTGAAAGAGTTCAAAGAGGCAGTGACTAAGTATGGCCCTTCTTCACCCTATGTTAGGAGGCTACTCATGAACCTGGTGACCGCTCACCCCTGGACCCCAGGGGATTTTGACGAGCTAGCTATGTCTTGTCTAGACCCTGCTATGCATCTTGCCTTCCAGGCACAAGTAAAGAGGGAGGCCCGGCATTTGGCCCGACTTAGACCTGGTAGGCCCCCTCAAGACACTGAGCACTTGATTTGTGGCACTGGCCATTTTTCCAACCCGGCCGTGCAGGCAGCCTATGGGCAGTTAGAATTGGATGATGTCAAAGCCGCACACATAGCTGCCTGGGAAAAGGTTTCTGCCAAGGGTACGATAGGGGGCCCTAAATTGGTTGGACTGAAACAAAGACCTGATCAGACGCCCCTTTCCTTTGTTAACCAAGTTCAGGAGACAGTCCATAGGACCCTAGGTAGCGACCCTGGAATGGACATACTCATTAAGCAATTGGTTAAGGAAGGCCTGCGCTCAAGGGAGGCAGCTGCGGTGGCATCCCTGCCGTCGGAGGCCCCCTTGGAGGATGTCATAGACAAGTTAATGGACCTGCCCCCGGAAAATCCGATTGCACAGTTGGTTTGCACTGCCCAGGATAGGGATCGACAGCTTGTACAGGCGCTGGAAAAATTGACAGTCTCGAATACAGAAAGGGAACAGAGCCTCATGGCGGCTATACAACAACTCAGCTCGTCGGCCCAGAAAGGACCCAGCAAGCAGGCTTGTTTTCAATGTGGTCAATACGGCCATTATAAGGCCCAGTGCAAAGCCACCACCAGAGGGACACCTCCTAAGTGTTTTACTTGTGGACGCATTGGCCACATTGCGAGGTTTTGTCGCTCCAAAAACAAACAGGGACACGAACAAGCCCCTTTGGAGGCCGGGGCCTCTCCCAGGTCTCAGCCGCAGGGAAACGGCGGGTGGAGGGGCCCAGCCGCAGGGCCCCTCCCCCATCCTCGTTAGGCAGCAATTATCCTCAGTTTGTTAGAGTTAAGGCCTCTCCCGGAAAACAGCCCTCCACCTTTAACCTTCCCCCTGGAGAGGCGATATCAGTCCCTGCCCATTTGCCTTTCTACCCAGCCGTAGTGACCGGCCTTGAGGGTTTCTCTGATTTTGTGATACCTACGCAAGTGGTAGAAAATCAGGAGACAGCCATAACCCTGTCTAATCCCCACCCGTACCCTGTTTCCGCTCAGACTGATCAGATAATTGGTAAGGCATTTCCCTTTGCTCCCTCATCCGAGCACTCTTGCCAATTGCATTGGGCCCGATCCATCACCTTGAACCGTCCCACCCTGACAGTCCAAGTCGAACATTTCCCAATCCTAGGAATCATCGATACAGGAGCTGATTGTTCGGTTATAAACCAGGGCCAGTGGCGGAAGGAGTGGCCCCTGATGATTGCATCTATCCCGGTCCAGGGGGTGGGGGGAAGCAAGAGGGCGCAGAGATCAGCACGTGCTCTCTCGTGGTCGGTGGATGACAACGAAGGCAGGTTCAATCCCTTGTGTCTCCCCGACCTACCGTATGCTTTGTGGGGAAGGGATGTCCTTTCACAGATGCATCTATCCTTGGTGACCCCGGACAACTTGCCGGGAAATGGATAGGGGCCACACTCGATTTGAGCTTCGCCCCAAAACTGACCTGGACGAATAACCGCCCGGTCTGGGTTGAACAGTGGCCCCTAAATGCCGAGAAGCTCGCTGCTTTACAGGAAATTGTTGGCTCCCTTCTGCAGGATGATAGGATTGAACCCTCCTTTAGCCCATATAATTCCCCAGTTTTTGTCATTAAGAAGAAGTCAGGAAAATGGAGAATGCTCGTAGACCTTAGAGCTATAAATGCCTGTTTGCTCCCGATGGGCTCATTACAGCCTGGCTTGCCTATGCCCGTAGCTATCCCCCAAAATTGGCATATTGCAGTCATTGATATCCAGGACTGCTTTTACAGCATTCCCCTACACCCTGGGGACAGGGAGAAGTTTGCCTTTTCTGTACCCTCCATAAATTTTCAGGCTCCCTCTAAGAGGTTTCAGTTTAAGGTTCTGCCCCAAGGAATGGCTAATAGCCCTACCCTCTGCCAGTTCTATGTCGCCCAGATCTTGGAGCCGATTAGGGATCAATACAAAGAGTTAATAATTATCCATTACATGGATGATATTCTTGTAGCAGGCCCCACTGGTGGAAGGGTGCAGGAGTGCCTTTCCTTCCTGATGCAGACATTAGCTCAACAGAATTTTGTCATAGCTCCCGAGAAGGTACAAAGGCACCCCCCCCCATGAGTATTTGGGACACAGGATTACCGCTAGTACTGTTCAAAGGACCTTGCCTCCTATCAAATTGAGTGCTTATAAGACCTTGAATGACTTCCAGAGGCTGGTTGGCGCCTTCCAATGGATTAGAGCCACAGTCCCCTTGCCTACCAGTGTGATGCAACCGTTGTATGAGCTACTCCGAGGGGACTCTTCGCTGAGTTCCCCTAGGAGCTGGACCCCAGAAGCGGTTCAGGCAGTCGAGGAGGTTCTGAAAAGGGCCCAGACCACCTTGACTCGTTACATTCCCGGCTCTCCAGTTTATTTCCAAGTACTGAGTGACAGCGGCCCGCAGTGGGGTTGCCTGTTCCAAAAGCAAGGATGTCTAGAATGGTTATATCCAAAGGTGAGTAAGGCGTCCCTGGTGGATAAATGGGAGGCTTATTGCCTTTTTGCCCTTCAGGTTTTACATCGTTGTCGTTGCCTATTTGGGTGCGACTTTGCTTTGAATTGCTCCATTTCCCCGGAGCTTGCCACGAGTCTAGCCCAGGAGTCCTTGTCCTGGGCGACCCTTCTGACTTCGGTGAGGACTTGTAAGGTCTCTCGCCCTGCTTTGCTCCGTATGTTTGCCTCTTTGGAGCTGAGACCCCCTATACCGGTGGTTTCTGGCGTGCCCGTGCAGGGCCCTAATGTTTTTACTGATGCTACAAAGGACCGCCGCGCAGTGGTTCATGATCCGAGTGTTCCCCACACCTGGCTTTTCAATACTCCATACACATCCACCCAAAAGAATGAGCTGTTTGCTGTGCAACAAGCCCTTCGGCTATATGCTGATGTTCCTTTTAATTTGATTACAGACAGCCAATATTGCGCCCTCATGCTGCCCCGCCTCCCTTCCTTGTATATTTCTCCGCGCACTGCGGTCTTGAGGCTTCTTCAAGAGGTTCAAGAGCAACTTCGTCTTAGGCGCCAGCCTCTTTATGTGCTGCATGTTCGGTCACACATTACTTCTGTGGGTCCCATTTTCTCTGGGAATGCACAAGCGGACCAGGCCCTCCACGCAGTTAGTCTTCCCCCTCCGACAGATTCCCCTGCACAGTTGGCACATGCTAAGTTCCATATCTCAGCTCGGTCTCTTAGGGCTCTTTATGGTGTGCCGAAGAGCGAGGCCAGACTTATTGTTCGGTCATGCACTGTATGTGCCCCCTTCCGCCCTCGCATTAGGGAGGACGCATTCAATCCCCGAGGCCCTGCCCCTAATGAGCTATGGCAAATGGATGTGACACATCTCGGCCCTAAGTTTATCCATGTTTGTGTTGATACCTTCTCATCTTTTGTTTTTGCTTCCCTGCAGCCCAGTGAGTCAGCCAGGGCTGTTATTGCCCATCTCTATGAAATGATTTCTATCTTAGGAGTGCCATTAGCCTTAAAGACCGATAATGGCCCGGCATATACTTCCAAGGCTTTTGCCTTGTTCTGTACTGAATTTTCTATTCAACATGCTACAGGCCTCCCTTACAACCCTACCGGGCAAGCCCTTGTCGAGCGGGCAAACCGTACACTTAAGACCGCCCTGTTTAAACAGAAAGGGGGAATATGTCGGTCGGTCACTCGTCAAGAGTTGGCCCAGGTTGTCTTTACCTTAAATTTCCTGCAAGTTAGAGATGACGGCACCACTGCCGCCATGAGGTTCTGGAGCACCTCCGGTGAGAACACCACCTCTTCTCCATTGACCCTCCCCGCACCTAGCCGGGCACTGCCCGGTTCCAGGGTAATGTGGCAGGATCGGGGGGGCCAATGGCACGGCCCTGTAAAAGTGGTTAGAAGAAGGCCCGGCCACCTTTCCTTTTTTCCAAATAATGACCCAACAGCGGTACAGCAATGGGTGCCCCTTCACAAAGTTAGGGATCTTGATTAAGGCACCACCCCGACAGGTTGGGGGGTGAGGAGAGTCCTTGTTTTTTTGTCTTCCAGATTGTCGACTCACCCTCCTCATCCTGGGTCTCCTCGCTGAGAATGCCGTGACGGAACTACGGTGGGGACTGCTTTCCACCTTCCCGAGACCCATGCCTGTGACTTCTTCGGCACAAGTTTTTCCTCGTCTATTTACAGTTAACAACACCCTTAAGCTCCCTGTTCTGCACTTCAACGACGACACCCGGCCGGTGCTAGATAACAGGACAATATCACTCAATGGGACGTTATGTTTTCAAATCACACCCACAGTCAATCCGGAACTGTCACCATGTGTCGGGCTGTTTCCTCAAGAGGCTGTGTGGTCTGACCGCCTCAACTTTACAAGCAAGAGGGTGAACGGCTCCCTATTGAGAGGACTTTGGCCGGCCCGCACAATGATTAGAGCGAAGGATAACAGTGGTCTCCTTTGTGGAGAGGGCGGAGGGGAGTGGCGGCCCCAGCCCAGCGCCCAGCCTCGCTGTCGGCCCTCCCGCCACAAGGATTTTTGGCCCTGGACGGAGTGCCAGTCACCCGCAGCTGTCCCTGTGCACCCGCTTTTTACCTTTTCCCCTCCCATCCCTTCTGCTAATGTTACTGCGGGTGTGGCAACCAACTGGACTTGCCAAGATGCTAAACCTCTTATGTCCACTGTTACCTCCGATACGAACTCGCGTCATCTTCAGTATGAAGATCCTGGGGTCACTGCAAACCCTTTTGACTTGTGGTTACTCTGTGGGGAGGTGGGCGCTTGTTTGGATTTGCGCCCCATGGCTATGCTGCTGGGTGGGGTCATGGGGTGGGGAAATGGTACATGGACAAAAATGGACCCCTTCGATTTTAATATGTCAGAGCCCGTCAAGCACGTACAGGTACCACCCACGCCTGTCTGTTTGGCAACCCTTTCTGTTTTTGGTTTCCAATCGGACGGGACACAATGAGTCCCTTTTCCGATGCGAGGGCAACTGTTTCTATTCTTCCTGCTGGAATGCTCAAGCGTTCCCATTGGCAGTTGTCCTCCGCCTCCCACGGTGGGTTCCCTGGCCACTTAACGTTACCAACTCTGCTTTGCAGTTAAGGCCCAAAAGAGACTTCGGCATTTCTGCTGCCATTATTGCCGCCATTGCCGTTGCTGCCGCTGCGGCTGCTGCAGCAGCCGCCAGTTTGGCCTATGCTGTGCCGGCTGCGACGGCGGTCGCCAATCTGAGCGCCTCCATTACAATGGCCTTGACAGCCCAAGAGGGAATTAAATGGGCACCTGTATACCGGAATGATGCTTCTGAATCAGAGGGTGGACCTGATTCAGGAGGAGGTTGACATCCTCTGGGAGGTAGCCCAAGTTGGGTGTACTCTGTGTATGCCTGGTTTATGCGTTACTCCCGTTTTGTATGAGAATTTTACTAGAGCAGCTAACCTGTCCCGTCAACTTTCCGCTCTCCTCCTGGGCAATTGGTCCGCCGAATACGAACAACAGATAAGACAATTAAGACTGGCTATTGCAGTGGTGGATTCCACCTCTGTCGATCCTGCCGTTCTCTCCGGACTGTCTAGGTGGCTGCATGATGTTACATCCTGGTTCTCACAGTGGGGAGGCTTAACCTCCTCCACCGTGGTGTTTGCTCTTGTGATTATTCTGCTTCTGTATTGCGTCTGTAAGCTACGGCGACGTCAGGATGGCTACATGCTTCTGACCCAACAGGCACTTTTAACCCTCCAAGATGGGGGAGATCCTCAGGTATGGTTCCAGGCCATGGAGGACGTGTGACACCTGGGGTAAGACGGGGGTGACTCCATGACGGGCAACTCCTCCCTCCTCGGCCGCCTAAGACAGGACCCAGGGTGTCGGTGTCCTAGGACGGGTAAGCCTCGAGTGAAATGGAGGTGACCTAAGCCAGAGGCCCCCGCACCGCACGTCAGAGTCCTTGGCATAGGACCCCTGAGTGGCAGTTGGTTCGCTTCGTGGTCTCTCGGGTAAGAAGCTTAGCCGCCTGTATCGTCAGTAGCTGCTGAGGGCCATTGGTCCTTTAGGCTTATAGGATTACATTTTGCTTTGTTAAAGAAAAAGGGGGAATTGATGGGGGAGGGAGAGGGGTTTATGGGTGGTGCCAGGGTTGCTTTGAATGAATATGTATAAGCTTGATATTGGGATTACCGTATAAGGCCATAAATGTAAGACTGCGTTGTGATTGGCTTAGATTTGGTACCATATAAGGCCATAAATGTAAGACTGCGTTGTGATTGGCTTAGATTTGGTATATAAGCTCTCGCGTGAAAGAGCTCGCGGGCTTACCATGTAATCGCAGAAGAATAAACCACCCCGCTTCATTCCTCCGCCTTCTGTCTGGTGTTTTTCCCCGTGAGGGGCCGGTGACGACCGAAGACCCAGGATGGGTAAGTGAGAGGGCCGTGGGGCTAGTCACCGGGATCTGTTGCAGGGGAATCACTCCCCCAACAGTAGAGGTTGTGTTTTCTTTATCTTGTCTCCAGAGTCTGCACATTCTGTATGATCAATATACACTTACTTGAAAAGTTAAGCCAATGATTCTTTGTCAGTCTTTTACTCTTAAACCTTTTCCTCTTCCAGGCTTCCTTATCTCTATCAATGGCATAACCAGTCTCCCAAGGATCTCAAGCTCAGAACCTTGGAATCCTCTTCATCTCTTTCTTCTTCCTCCTCTCATAAATCCCATAAGTCATCAAATCCTCCCTCCATAAAATATTTATTTCACCTGTTTCCTCCCTTCCTTTCTGGCTTCCAATGTCCTTGTTCATTCCTTTACGATGTCATACCTAAACTTCTTCAATGGCTGCTTAGATCTCTCCCCTTCTAATCCCTTCTGAACATTATGCACAAACTATCTCCGCAACGTACATTTATCATGTCCCTGCCCTGCTCAAGAACCGTCACTGTCCAAAATTTAACTAGTTATTAATTACCACCCTACTGTTACGTCCAAGACTTCCAAAGAATCATACTCACCTTTATGCTGCTCACAGAAAAATCTATGTAGCCGTCTTGCCTCAGCTGCGTCTATTATTCCATTAGACATCAGTACCTGGAGGAATCGACGATGGCTATCAGTCATGCGGCTGGCCATGGTGATACTATACTCTGCTTGGAAGTGCAAAAGAGATGGGTGAGTATTAGCCACCTTGGGGCAAAGACAAAACATTGTTTCAAAGGTGTCCTAGAAGTTAAGAAGATAAAATGTGATGCTTTAATCATGTTCTAAAGGACCTCAGCATCTTCCCATTTTGTACTTATTTCCCCAGATAATTTTTGATATTTTTTTCAAAAATTGTAATTTCAGGGTGGCATGGTTCTAAAACTGCAGAAAGAGAGGGTAAGTTTTAAGTTACTTAAAATTTGTCTCACTTCTAATAAGCCCTAGTTTGACCCTTCTAACTCCCCAAAAAGGTCAGCTCAATTACCAACTCCTCCAAGAAATCTTCCATACTCCCCCCAGCCAGAATGATCACTCGTCCCTGAATACTGCACATTATACCTTGTATTATAATGATTTGTGTAAATGTCTTATCTCTCTACTGATTTAAGCTCCAAGAGGTTAGGGACTCAGTCTTTGTCTCCATTCCCACAATACCTAGCATATTAAGAAATACAAAGAATAGTTTCATTATGTTATTTCATTCATGTACCTCCACCAGCACAGACTGTAACACCTCCATGCCTCAGAAGACAATCTTCATGAGTCATTGTGGCCAAAACATATTCATTGACTTGTAGCAATCTAACATGGTAATCAGCTTCCCCAAACTTAGGCTAGTCTTTAGATAACAGTCTATCATTGGGTCCATAACCTTTGAGAACCTACGTCATTCATCTCCATTCTGTGAAGAAACCACAGCGTAAAAGTGGCATAGTAAAGGCTGTGGCAGAAGTACCACAACAGAGTAGAAATAATAGGGCAAATGGATTTGAAATCAGAGGATCTGGGTTCAAATATGGCTTCAGGCACTTACACCTTACATAGCTAAGTCACAGAGGACTGGACCAGCTGACCTCTAGGGTCCTTTCTTGGCTCTAAATCAGATGTTCTTAATCTCAATTGTGTCACAGACCCTTTAGCATTTTGGGGAAGGATCTGCTATTATCAGCTGTCTCACTTTAGAAGTCAGACTTTCTGGACCTCAGTTTCCTCAATGAGGTTGGTCTTGATCAGGTGTACTTAACTTTTTTTGTATCATGGGTCCCTTTGGCAGTCTGGTGAATTCTATTGACCCCTTCTGACAATAATACTTTGAAATAACTGAAAGAAATGCCAAATTTCAGTTATATGTTAGAGAAAATAAAGGAGCAATTTTTTCCCCATCCAAGTTCAAAGATTCCCTGAAATCTATCCATAGCCCCATTGTGGTCTATTGACCCCAAGTTAAGAATTCTTGCTCTAGAAGTATGATAAGAAATAGCTCTTACATAAATAGTTTCTCACAGAAGTGATTTACATCTGGGCTCTCCAGGTTTTAGATTAAAATTGTGATCACCATAGCACGAGTTTGAATTCAAGTAAGGAAAGGCAGCCTACTTTAATGGAAATAATAGTGGAGTAGAGCATCATAAGTCCTAGTCCAGATTCTGATGCTGACAAGCTGCATGATTGTAAGTAATTCATTTGACCTCTCTGATTCAGATTCTTGCTTATAACTACCACTCTCTCTCCTAGTTTTTCATATAACTATAACAATGCTATCCTGTCAATATTGTTTTTATTATTCTTATTACCTGGAGTTTAAAGAAAGGATAGATTTTGAGCTGGAAGGAACCTTAGAGATCATCTAATCCAATATATTATTTTATAGATGAGGAAACTGAGGCCCAGTGTCTAGACTATGACATAGAGTTTATCAAACTATATAATTTACATGTGTATGTACTATATACAATTATTGCAATGGGCAGGTCAAGTTAGTCCATCAATTAATATGCCACGGACAAGTACTGCAGATGGACAACAGGCTGGACCCAGAAGAAGAGAAGGAGAAGGGGTTCCCCTCTATTATTTAGCAAAGATTAAAAGTCTGCTTGTCAGATATGTTGTAAAGAAATTATTTTTCAGCTACGAACTAGGCTATGGATTGCCAATAAGGTCACCCCCAACTCTGAAGTTCTCTGATTCTATGGGATTGGATAGCATTTGTAAAAGTGTACCATACTTTCAATGTCCAAGCTTCTTCCCTGACCAAAAAATTCCCCACATAACAACAACAACACACACACACAATGCTTATGGTGATGCTTATGGTGGCAAATCATCAAACATCACTTTCTCTTAAAAAACAAAATTGCAGGTGCCCATGAGGCAGTGGAGATACATATAATAAATACATATAATGAGGGTGAGCTGCAGCATACTGCGTTTGGTGACTTTATGCAACAAATGGAATACAAAGTGTGTCCATGGAAATGTATGGTTGTCAATGGACAAAAGCTGATAATATAGTGAGAAAAAAATAACAGAACAAACGTACTGATAGGCACAGAATGACAGATACCCCCCCCCCCCGAAACCCTCCAGAGAACTGAGGCTAGGCTCTATAGAGGATTTATTTGAGGACAGAACCAAGAAGGCATGAATGGGCTGCAATCTGCGTTTCTGGAGGGAATACTCACATCTGTGAGAACACAGATCCATATAAATATCCAAGTAACAAAGTTAACAAGTCAACAAAGCCTTTTCCCAAAAGAACAGAACTCTGAAGCCTAACACATCACCCTTTAATCCCCTTCTCTCTTAAAGAAATGTCAATTCTCCATGCTTGTCATGTAGGCATTACCAACACACACTTTTGTTGTTGCAAGATAAGGCATATCCAGTTTGAAGTTATAGAAATGGAATTTTGCAGGTCAAATCTATCCAACCAAAGTTAAGTAGACACTTTCGTGAAAGCAAAAGGAACCATTTAATAAACTTGCCATTTTTATTTTTCCTAAATGATACCCTAGATCTGCCCAGACCCTCAAAGAGAACCAAAACAAATTTAGTGTTGATGAATACTTGAGACCACTAGATCATGGCAGCATTTCAAAATTCAAAAGAGCTTTGAATTTAGTATCTGTGATTCATATCCCAGTTCCAACACTGACTGACCTTTGACCTTTCTGGGGATCAGTAAAATGAGGATGATAATACTTGTCCTACTTAGCTCTCAGGACTGCTGTGAGGAAAGCACTTTGTAAACATTAAACTTCTTATAAAAATGTTAGTGATTACTTCCATCCTTTTCCCAGGTTTTCATCTTATATCTGTTCAATTCACAAATCTACTGGATAAGGATCATGTCTAATTCAGAAACCCCTCAGATATCGAGCACTGCTACTACTCAATTAAGAATAAATACTTTAGGAATAGTACAATCAGAATAATGATGATCCTTCTCCATTCACCCTCCACAAAACTCATTTGTTCTTTGGTTCCTATGATAAAATGACCAAGTGAGGAGTAAACAGACTCAAGTCTGTTAAATGTCTCAGAACAGTTAAGTGCCTTTTTTTATAGGGGAATGTTTTTCTATTTTATTGAAATATTTTGGAACAGGTCACATGCCCTCTACTTAGAATACCCTATGAGATTCATTTTTTTTCCACCCCTCTGCATTACCTGGTATAAAGGGAGGCTACCAAGCTATGTGTTGGGTATAGGAAAAAGAGGGCAAATCATTCTAATACAAATATTACATAGGCTATTATCCTGACATTAAATGGATGCACTGCTTAATGTAAAACGATGTAGTGACATAGCTCCTAATCAGTAATATATAGCAGTGTGGAGACTAGGGAAGCCCAGGGAATAAATCTGAGTATCTCCTGGTATATCTATTAGCGACAGGCAGCATGGTATAATAGAAAGAGTCCTGAACTGTGAGTTGGAAGACTGGGCTCTCATTCTAATTCTGCCAATATCTTACTGTGTGATCAATGAGCAAATCACTTTATTTTTCTGGTCCTGTTACTTTAACTGTCAAATGAGAGAACTCTCCAGCTCTTACATTCTATGACTTCATGCCTGATTCAGCTTCTACAAATCTTTTTTTCTTAAATCCACCTCTACTCAATTTCCACCTATTATTTCATTCAAAACCATCCCCACCCATCTCTTCTAGACCAGAGGTTCATAACCCTTTGTTGCATCATGGACCCCTTTGGCAGTCTTGTAAAACCTACTGATCACTTCTCAGAATGTTTTTTAATGCATTAAAAAATAGATAGCACTACAAAGGCAACCAATTATATTAAAATAAAATCATCGAAAGAAAAAATTTTAATAGGTTAACAGACCCCAGGTAAAGAATTCCTTTTCTAGAGCCTTGCTCCAGTTTGTTTTCAATCTCTCCCTTCTTAAAGTTCCTTGCCCTATACAAACCAATATGCTCAGCTTTTCCTTATCCTTAAAAGGAAAAAAAATCTCCCCCTTGAATTTGCTACCCCTTTAAGTTATCATCCAATTTCTCTCCTCTCTATCATTGCTAAATTTGTAGAAAGCAGTCTAATCTATACTCTCTGCTTCCACTTACTCACTACCCATTTGTTATTCAACCCTCAGCTCTTTTGTCTCTACCTTCTCTATTTTATAACATGGTTCTTTCCAAGTTACTAATAGCTGCCTTTTTTCAGGCCTCTCCTAGACATCTTGCAGCATTTGACCTTATTAATCATCCACTCTTCTTTCCCTTGTCTTTCACAGGACTGCTCCCTCCCTCACAGTTTTCTTCCTACCTCTGACTGATTCTTCTCAATCTCCTTGGCTAGTTTCTCTTCCTCTCTAAGAATGGTATACCCCAAAATTCTGTCCTCTCTTCTTGTGTAATCCATATACTCTCCCATAACAAAGTCCTACACCCCTACAGCTTCAATTATCTCCAGAGCTGAAATGAGGGTGGCGTGACTGATGTCAGAAATGAAGAGACCACTGATATTAATTGTATTCTTCTAAGGAAGACAATGGAGAAGAGGGGCAAATCTGGTAACGGATTAGGAGAGAAGAGGATAAGAGGAAGACAGGATAAACATCTTACCATAGGAAAGGGGAAGATAGAGGCTACCACTTAACAAAAACAAATTTTGACCTAGCTTATGGATAAGAAGAGATGCCTAGCAAGCACATCCCCTCATTACCTGTCAGTGGCCAAGGCTCTTAAGTGAAGGGATGGGAGAGGGTAAGTGAGCATAGTAAATGTATAGGCCTTCAATTGCCTGCATTCCATTCCACCACAGACTGAAGCAGGCCCAAGGCACTATTGTCCTAAAAGAGACTGTTGGGTTGTAAGGGTGAGCTCGGAGTGACAGCACACCGAGGAACTACTAAGAAGCACCCTTCCCATTCAGGTGCTCATCCCAAGTCATAAGACCAGGGACCAATCTCTGGGAAAGGCCAGTGTGCCTGAGTGAACCTTGGCCATATCACAGATCTAAATTTAACAACCTTGCTGAAATGGCACTAACCTAAGAATCAGGTGATAAGGGTTCTAGTCCCTGCTCTGACATTAAATCTGGACATCTGTCTCTCTTCTTGTAAAATGATGGGGTTGGACAGGTGACTCTCTAAGGTCCTTTCTAGGTGTAACAATTTGAGTCTATGAGATTTATGCCCATATGACTTCAGCTCATCCTTCATTTCAGTAGGAATTGAATATGCTTGCCTTCTTCTATGACCTTGGGCAAATCACTTCATGACTTCAATTTCCTCCTTCATAAAATGAAAGACTTGAACTAGATAATCCCTAAAGTCCCTGCTATTTTTAATACTCTGTCATGATATCTTAAGGGCTTTGCTTATGTTTGGCCTTAGGCCTTCTTTCTCTCCTCTTCCCCAAAGCATCTGTTTACTGTAATCCCTTCACTTCCACAAACCTTAGTCTTCCTTAATACCATGTTAAGAAATAACTTCAGTACCCAGAATTTAAAAATAATTAGTTAAAACAGGTAACTCCTGCATAGCTCTTTATCGCACACATTTCCAACTCCCTTCTGGACATCTCTACTTGGATATCCTGCCATGATCCAAAATACAAGATGCCCCTTATCCACTTTCCCTCAAAACCTGCCCCCCTCCTGCTGGTTTCCCACTTCTGTCAATAGTATCCCAATTTTCTCAGTCACCCAAACTGAAACTTCTAAGTTATTCTAGACTTTTCCCTCACTTCACTCACAATGAGTTACCAAATTCAATCAAGTCCACAAGCATTTATTAAACATCTATTATGTGCCAGGCATTGTACTAAACACTAGCTCAATCCTACATCTGAAATTTCCCTCATGTTTGTCTCTCCTTTCTCATCCTTATTCATGACCTGATAACCTCTCACCTACACTATTTACCATATTAATCATACCTCTAGTCCTTCCCTTCTCCAATCTATCATTTATCTCAGGCCCCTCCTAGATATCTTTGAAGCATCTGACATTATTAATCACTCACTCCTCCTTTCATACTTTCTTTCCTTGTCTTTCAAAAGACTGTTCTCTCCCTCCCAGTCCTCTTCCTACCTCTGACTGATCTTTCTCTATCTCCTGGACTCCTTTCTCTTCCTCCTGAAGAACAGTATACTCTAAGGCTACCACAGTAATCTACCTGATCCACATATCAAAACATCTTCATTTCCATGATCAGAAACATATAAGGGTTCCCCAAGGTCTCTATAATAAACTGCAAATACCAAATACACAAGGCCCTCCAAAACCAAGCTATAATCTCCCTTTGTAGCATAAGAGTACTTCCTCTGTGCATTCTGGTTTAAACCAGTGATCAGTCCCATTTCTCATCCTACCAGCTCTCTGCCTCCATTTCACATACCCAGCTCAATTTCTGTCTAGTAACATCATTCTTCTCCTTCAAAAACCAGTTCAAGGGCCACTTTATCCAAGACACTTTCCCTGATCCCAACTACAAGTGACCCTTCCTTCATGTTTACTCAGCTGAATCAACATTTACTTACTTGCAAGGTTCCATGCTAGACAGTGGGTGAGATACAAAGTTAGGTAAGACCCTGACCTCATTTAAGCAATTTATCTTCTCCTGTGTATTAATCATTTTCTAATTTGTATCAGTTACATGCATCTTCCCCTTACTTGGCAGTTCCTAATGGCAGAATCTAGATGTAATGTTATCTTTATATCCCCCAACCACACCTTGAACACTACAGGTATTTAAAAGAATTTCATGAGGCAGCTAGGTGGGCACAGTGAATAGAGCCCTGGAGTCAGGAGGACCTGAGTTCAAATCCAGCCTCAGACACTTAACACAAAAACTAGCCTTGTGACCTTGGGCAAGTCACTTAACCCCAATTCTCCCCCCACAAAAAAAGAATTTCAATGGGCTAAAATGATAAATAATAAACAATTAAAACTGGAAGGGACCCTGAACTTTATCCTGACCCGGCTTTATCCCTATTTCCTTTCTACCTGGAGAATGTCCCTTTCTCGTCTCTTTCTCCAACTGTCATTCCTCTAAGTCTCAGGAAAGGAAATGCCAATACTTGACTGGGACTACCATCACGGTTATCTCCTGAAATGTGGATGAGGAACGTCCAGCAACTTAAAACCTATCCAGGTGGACTTTACAGAGAAAAGGGAGGGAAATGGGGAGGCCACATAGGGTGGTATCGTGGGACTGTCGGACACGCAGGCCTGTATCCTGGGCCCAGCTCTGCCCTGAATCCGTATGCCCACCTCAATAGGCCTTGGTTTCCTCCTCTGAGAAATGGGTCGCGAACTAATTCTAGCTGATACCTATAGTGCCTTCCAGGGGTAGGGACCAGGCGCCGTCTATGGCCGCAGGGGCTTCTACACACAATGGATCCGTCAAGGAACATTTATTAAGAGCCTACTACGTACCCGCCCTCCCTTCCCCAGCACAGCAGGCCCCAGATTCGAATTCTGATTGGGGAACTCCAGAGCTCGGCGACTCCCAGTTTCTTGCCACCAAGCGCTTCCCGCCCCGCAATCTAGAAACTCCCGCCGGTAGCCCCACCTCCCTGCACTGCCAACCCACAGATCCCGTCCCGGGTCCACCGCGGTCCCCAAATATTAGACCCTGTACCTGGCGCGCTCCTACAGCGGGAGGGGGCGGGACCAAAATAAAAGAGACTTCCCCATTGGTCAACGCCAAGAAGCCTCTCCAGCGAGGCCCCCCCTCCAAGGGGCCGCGCTGTTTACGCACTTCCGTTTCCGGCTTCCTGGACACCTGAAGGAGAATTTGCAGAGGAAGGGAAGAAGGAGCGACACTGTTGCTATGGAGACGCGGCGTTGGCTTTACGGGCGCGGCCTCCGTGACACCCACGCTTCCGCTGGTAGCCGCCTACCCACCCCTCCGTGCGCTCCTCCGGATGTTGTGGTGTGCGGGAGGGGGAAGGAATAAACTTTCGCTTCCCCACGCGAGACTCTTCAAGTCAGAGTGTTAGAGCTGAAGGGGGAACCCAGAACACACAGGGGCTCTCAGAGCTGAGGGGGGCCTTAGAACACGGTTTAACAGAACTGAGGGGTACTAGAACACAGGTTGTCAGAGCCAAGCGGGAACCTAGAACACGGGATGTCAGAGCTGGGAAGGACCTCAGAGCATGGGATGTCTGGCTGGTAGGTAACCTGGAACAGAGAAATTCAGTGGTCGGGTAGAGACATAAAAATCAAGTTAAGTCGATAATCATTTATTGACTACTGTGCGCTAGGCCCTGGGGAAAGTACTGGGGATTACAAGGTAAAAAAAACAAAACGAGCGCTTCTCTCCAGGCACTCACACCCTGACACCGGAACAGCTATGTACAAACAACGTGCATGCATACATACACACATACATACATACATGACAGCTAGCATTAAAGGGGAGGAAGAAGCCTTGGCAGGTCCCACCAAGCTGGAAGCTTCGTTTGAGCCCATTGGCAGTCAGTGGATTTGTTAAATGAGGAGTGGCCTAAGTTTACAAAGACTACATTGGCCGTGTGTTTTCGGCTACAGAGACTTTCAGAGATCATATCCTAAGCTAAAGAGTGATTTAATCTGCCTTTGTAGGGACAGTATACAGTGATCAAATACCATGCTTGAAGCAGTAAAGTCAGAAGAATAAAAACAAAAAAATTATTTTGAACAAATAGAATCTAAGTCCTAAAAGCCCTATTTATCACACCTCTCTCATATCCCTTAGGTTCATTTTTAACATAAAATTATTTAATATGAAAACATACAGTACTGTTTCATAGCATACTATCAACGCACAGATGTTCCTGGAAGTTTATAGAAAGGTGTAATTAGGAACTGAAAGAGGTTTTAGAGCAGAGTTTCTTAACCTGGGATCCATGAACCTAAAATCTATCTGTATCCACAGATTTCAGAGAATCTATGAACTTGAATAGGAAAAAAAAATTACACATTTATTTCAATATAACTGGTTCCTTTTGTATCCTATGTATTTTATTTTATGAATTTAAAGAACATTATTCGGAGAAAGAATCCATAGGCTTCAAGCAGACTGCCAGGGGTCCACAACACACACAAAAAAATGTTAAGCACTCCTGCCTTAAAGATTATCTAGTCCCAACCTATGTATTTTACAAATGAGAAAACTGAAGCCCAGAGAGAAAAAAAATCGATTTCTCAGGATCATACAACAAATTAGGATCCTATCTCCTAATCCCAGCACTTATTTACTGTGTTACCTCCATCATAGATCAGTCATTCAACAAACATTTGTTGATTGACCACTATAGTAATGGAGAGTACAAAAAGGGGAAGGGGAAAGAGGGGACATAAATCCCCAGCATGAAGAAGCCTACCAATACTCAATAGGTTCACATTCAAGAACCCTCACAGTCTCAGTCTGACCTTTTCCAGTTTTATCTCACAAAGTTCTGTTGTGGTTTAGAGGTGCTAGGAACTCTGAGATGCAGTGGTGAAAGGCAGGTCGGCCTCTAAAGAATTCAACCACTCAAGCCTTCTTTCAGTCCAAGTAATGAATTTATTATGACACTCGTTGGGTGGGCAAGATTCCTAGTGAGTCTGGTATTTGTGACACAAATAGAAAAGGGCCAGATTCTAAGAATCTGCGCAATTTAATGTGAGTAGGATTGATATTTTTATACAGAAAGACTGTGGGAAGATCTGGATGGGATCTAGGAGTGGCCTGGGGTAGTCCTGAGGAAAGGGCTGGATGAGATTAAGGAGTGGCAAAAGCCTGGGGTGGGCCAGGTGCAGACAATGGAGGGAGTTAAGTGGCCAGAGAGCCACAGTAAAAGGGCAATTAAAAGTATTATTGACCAGGATGGACCAGAAACCTCAGGCAAACCCAGAGATCTGGGCTGCTGAAATGTATGGGAAAGTTCAGGGGCTTCAAGACTTGAAATAAAAACACCTGGGTTCTAACTGCCGCTCTGTCACTTACAGTATGACCTTGAGCAAAGCTGATATATTAGAGTGGAATCAATATCCAAAAGAATTTCAGTTGGCTAAAAGTATGGGTGTGACACAAGGTGAAATATAGGAAAAATGTAATGCACTAGAGAACCAAAAAAAAAAAAATCAAAAGCAGAAGTAGCATGACTAAACAAAAAAATCATATGAGAAAAAGACCTGGGGATATTAGTGGACAACAAGTTCAATATGAATCAACAATGCCATGTCAGTCAAAAAAGATAATGTAATTGGGGCAGCTAGGTGGCACAACAGAGAGAAAGCTGGGCTTAGAATTAAGTGGCCTCAGAAATTAGCTGTGTGACCCTGGGCTAGTCATTTAACCTCTTATTTGCTTCAGTTTCCTCATCTATAAAATAGAAATGATAATAGCATCCACCTCTCTGGAATGTTGTCAGAATCAAATAAGATAATTGCAAAGCACTTAGCACATTCCTTTGCTTTGCAGGTAGCAAGCACTATATAAGTGTGTAATGGGAATGGAAATTTAAAGATCTTCCCTGCCCCTTAATAGACCTGGGGGGGGGGGGGAGTTTGAAGACCTCCCCTGCTTTGAAAGTAAACTCTGCCCCCTAATAGACTGAATGTAATCACATGGAGCCTGTGATGGAGGGAATTTGCTGAAGGGTGCAGCAGAGCCCACAGAAAGCTTCCCTGCTGTGAAGATAAACTCTGCCCCCTAACAGGCTAAATATAGACACATGGAACCTGTGGTGGGAGAGGTTTGTTGAAGGGAAGCAGAGCCCACAGGAAGCTGGGAGCCAGAGCCAAAGAGACAGTGGGAGAGAGGTTTATGAGTAAATATTGATCTTGTATTGGTTTGTGGGAAGACTGAAGGATGCTGTGGCACTCAGTGTCATTATGGCTTCTGAATATCTTTGGTACTATGATGGAATCAGCTTACTGGTTTGGGGATTCAGTTTTCTGGTATTAAATGTTTCAGTTCTGTCCTCTACCTGGAGAATCTGGCATATTTTTCCATCTAATGTCATGTGATATTTATAGCCACAGTCTTGATTGTGATCATGGGTACTATAAATATTGCATTGGCACTACAGAGTGTCAGCTGTTATTACATCCCCTGTGTGAGAAGAGCTGACTTAAGAGCTTTATACAGGAGCAACATTGTTAACTCCTTCAAAAGAGGACATGAGTAGGCCCAGGATTTTTTTGACATAAATTTCAGGACAGAAAGAGAAAAAGAATTTAGACATGGCAAACATATAAATGATGAGGTATGGGCTCTGGGATCCCCCTCGAGCTCTCCTTGAGTCTTTGAGGTATAGGCTCTAGGAACCTCCCTTGGACTCTTGATTAAATTGTCTCATTTGATGAGCCATTTTACTAATTGCTAACTACTAGCCTAGCCCTCCATTGTTCATCTACCTCCCACCCTTAATCACTCATTGACCTCATTAACTCCTCCTGAAGACCCTCCCCAAATTCCTCCTCTGGACCACCCCTAGATTCCTCCCACAACCTTCTGTATATAAGAAGTGTGAGAGCACCTTAGAATCCCTTAGAAGGGTGAGAATGCCATAGAATGGTGAGAGCACCATAGAATGACCTAGCACAGACTTACTCTGTGTCTAATGCAAGCGAACTTTTAATAAATTTTACTTTTCTTTGGCTGAGAAGACTTGAGTTGAATTCGTTTGGCAGGACCCAGCAGGTTGGTATTTTGGGGTCTCCAGAGCAACCCTAACCCTCTTAGTAGGTACCCTCTTCATAAGTGAATACAGAGTCTCAGCATATTCCTGATTTCCATCCTGCTTCCTTAGAGACTTGATAAAATTTCTTTGGGTGAGATTGATACCTCTTTTGCTTAAGCAAGATATCAGTGCACTTAAATCACTCTTGTGTATTTTCTGGTGTACTTCAATCTGTAGAATTTCTCCTATTTCTATTCACCATTTGCTTGGATAAATGGGATTACTTGCTATTCACTATTTGTGATTTTTAAAATATAACTAGCTTTTGGTAGAAAAGAGTCAAGTCTGTCTTTGGTTACTTTCTCCCTTTAAAAAATAGTGGCCAGAAAAGTGACTTGACCCAAAAAATTTTGTCCCTACACCAAAAATATTTTGGTGGACAAAGAGATATAATTCTAGTGTGATGTCCAGCTCTCTCAATGGAGAATATACCCACTAATCTTATAGCCCCTTCTTATTCCAATCAAGGTAGGAATCACAATCCTCCCCTAAGGGAGGGTGGGTAGGATTCTAGAGATAGCTATCACTGCATTCCCTCAAGTCATTGTTCTATACATCTTAAAACTATGTGTGAATAGTATAGGAAGCACTACTGAGGTGCACATTAAAATATTCTTGGCTTTTCTCTATTGCATATCCTAAGATGATAATCACTCTCTCTTCCACCCACCTCCAAGGTTCCTATCAATTCCACTAAAGCAGCCAGCTCCTCCATGTTGCTGGGAATCAGATGCATGATAGAATTTCCCTGTGCTTATTAGGTGAAATTTCCAGGGACAGAGTCAAGAGTAGAGGAAGCATGTAGCCAAGGTCTCCCAATATTCCTCTCCAAACAACTTTAAAATAAGGCTTTGAATCAAATTCTTGGCAGAGCTAACAAAAGGTTGGAGTGAGATATTTTCCTAACCCAAGATAACTTAGAAGGTCAAAAGGAGAAAACTGTGATACTGAGGTAAGAGCTTGCCTGTAGCCCACATGGTGGCAACACCAACTGTGGGTGTTGGAGGCTGCAGTAATGGCAGCAGCAGCCTTGGAAGCTCTTGAGCAGAAATAGTAAGGGGATTGGGCAACTTGTCAGAAAGATTATAGGGAGACCCTGGACCAGCACTGAGAGCAGGAACAGACTCCACTGCCTGTGTTCACTTCCGGGTCGTGGTCCCAGGGGAGCAGGGACCTGAGGAGGAGTACTTGTGGCTTGGAGGGATCAGGATTCTTCCCCTTCCTGGGTAAGGACCAGAGCTTAGATGAAGAGAACAGTGACTGCACTTCTCCCTAGACCACATTACTTAGAAAACTCTGAAAATTCCCAGAACTAGCTTTGCAAACAGTAGGGCCAAAAAAACCCTGAAGCTTGGGATAGTGCCCCCTGCCCCTCTCTCAGGGACAGAGCCCAACTTTAACATAAAGTTCAAAGTCAAGGAATAGACTGACAAAATAAGCAAACATCAAAAAAAAAGAACAAAACCAAAAAAGCTATTACGATGACAGGGAAGATCAAGACACACATTTAGAAGAAGGCAGTGATGTCCAAAGAGCTATGAACAAAGCCTCAAAGGAAAAAAAAGTATGAAAAATATGAATTTGGTATAAGCCTAACAAGAAGATCAAGACACATGTTTAGAAGAAGACAATGATGTCAAAACAACTGTGAGCAAAACCTCAAAGAAAAAAAAATGCAAATTTGATAAGAGCCCAAGATGAATTTATAGAAAAGTTATTTTAAAATTCAAATAAGAATTATAAAGGAAAATGGGGGAAAAAAATCAGAGCTATATAAGAAAATTTTGAAAAGGAAATGAATGAATAGCTTAGTAAAAGAGCACCAAAAAATACTAAAGAAAATAACACCTTAAAAAGCAGAACTGGCTAAATGGGAAAAGAAGTATAAAAGCTCACTAAAGAAAATAATTCCTTAAAAAATTAGAATTGGTCAAATGGAAGCTATTGACTCCATGAGACATCAAGAAACAATAAAACAAAATCAAAAGAATGAAAAAAAATAGAAGAAAATATAAAATATCTCTTTAGAAAAATAGATAAAAGAGAGATAATTTAAGAATTTTGAGACTAGAAGAGGATTCTGAAATTAAGGTGAAATAAGTCAGAAAACCTCAGGCTCTCCAAATTTCCTCCCCCCCCCAAAAAAAAAAAAAGAACATCATCTCAAAGCAAACATAGAGCAGCAGAAACAAACAAAAGTCAGGGTAAAGCAGTTGCCCTCACAAGACAACTAATGAAGACCTCCAGGGTAGAGGTTAGGGTTAGTGCTGGTAAGTGCAAACAACTCCAGGATAACTCCACTAAATCAACAAACAATAAGCCATGGGAGTAGCCAGTCTGGGAGGCAACCTCAGCCTCAGGGACTTTCACCTCATGGACAGTGTGGGGATCAGACAGCTGAGTAGGAGAATACTATAGGAGCTTACATTGTCAAGGGATGCCAAGCACAGCTGTGATGATCAGACATGGTCCTGGGATATGACTGCAGGGGGAGAAGAAGCTAGCAAATGCCTGGTGAATATGCAATAGCATAGGAACAGGGACCCTGCTGTACAGAATCCCTGGTTTCAGTTCCAGGGCAGAGAGGAGAACTAAAGATTGCAGCCACTAGAAGGACCATAGGGAGGAAGAGCATCTTCAGGACAGAATGCCAGGGGGGACCCTGGAACATAGCTCAGAAAATAACAGCAAGAAGGACCTGAGGCCTGGGGCATCATTGCCCGCACCTTTGGACTAGATACTGATTATAATGATAAGCTGCTAAAAAGAAAATAAATAAAAAATGAGTAAGCAAAGGAGAAAGAATCCAACCATAGATAGCTACTATGGGGATAGAGAAGATTTGGGTTTGTGTTCAGAGGAAGGTAGGCTTTAAAAAACCACTCCTTTTTCAGTGAGAAACATCAAATGGTCACAAGCACAAAAAGAGTTTTAGGAAGACCTTAAAAAGGACTTTAAAAATCAAATAAGAGAGATCAAGGGAAAATTAGAATAAAAAAATAAGAGCAATCCATGAAAATTATGAAAAGAATGTCAGTCTACTAGAAATAGAGAATCAAAAACTTGAGGAAGAAAATAATAATTCCTTATAAACTAGAATTGGACAAGGGGTAGTTAATGACATTAAGACACCAAGAAATAGCAAAACAAAATCAAAAGGATGAAAAAATTGAAGAGACTATCAAAGAGGTTACCCACTAAGAGGGTTAGGGTTGCTCTGGAGACCCCAAAATACCAACATGCCGAATCCTGCCAAATGAATTCGACTCAAGTCTTCTCAGCCAAAGAAAAGTAAAATTTATTAAAAGTTCACTTGCATTAGACACAGAGTAAGTCTGTGCTAGGTCATTCTATGGCATTCTCACTTTTCCATGGCGCTCTCACTCTTCTATGGCATTCTATGAAACTCTTACTATTCTATGGCGCTCTCATACCACATGGTGTGAGATGGGGTCTTATATACAGAAGGTTGTGGGAGGAATCTAGGGGTGGTCTAGAGGAGGAGTTTGGGGAGGGTCTTCAGGAGGTCAATGAGTGATTAAGGGTGGGAGGTAGCTGGAGGCTACAGACAATGGTGGGCTACACCAGTTCAAGGGTGTATTGATATTTTGATAGGCTCAAGGATGAGAAGTAGATGAATAATGAAGGGCTAGGCTAGTAACTAGGCTAATAGCAGTTAGTAACTAGGCTAGAGATCTGGGCCCAGCCACAATGTAAGGCTTATTGCCTCATGCAAATGCCTCTTCAAATCAGAAAATTTAACAAGGGTCCAAGGGAGGTTCCCAGAGCCTGTACCTCAAGGACTCAAGGAGAGCTCCAGGGGGCTCCCAGAGCCCATACCTCATCAACTATGAAACATCTCATCAGAAAAACAACTGATCTGGAGAACAGATAAAGGAGAGACAGTATAAGAGTAGTTGGACTACCTGAAAATTGTGATTAAAAAAAAGCATCTTGATGCAATATTACAAGAAATTATAAAAGAAAATAGCCCTGAAGTTCTAGAACAAGAAGGTAAAACAGAAATAGAAAAAAAAATCTGCCAATCACCACCTGAAGGAGATCCCAGGAGGAAACCTTACAGGAATATCATAGCCAAGTTTCAAAACTCCCAGGTTAAGAAGAAAATATTGCAAGCAACAAGGGGAAAAAAAAATTAATGTCATAGAACTACAATAAGAATTACACAAGACCTAGCAGCTTCTATATTAAAGGACCATAGGTCTTGAAACAGTGTGTTTTGTAGAGCAAAAGAGCTGGGATTAAAACCAAAGGTAACTTATCCAGCAAAGTTAAATATAATCCTGAATGAAAAAAAAATGGATATTTAACAAACTGAAAAAAACATTCAGATATTTGTGACAAAAAAGAGCAGAACTTAATGGAAAATTCTTCATATAAGATCCAGAAGAAATATAATATAAACATTAAAGACCAATTATAAAGAATTGAATAAAGTCAAACTGTTTACTTCTCATATATGAAAATGTTATCAGTACTCTTAAAACTGTCATTATTTGGGTACTTTGAAAGAAAGGCTTGGGCTGAGCTGTGTATAATGGAGTGATTATAAAAAATGAAACTATAGGGAGAGCTAAAAAGGAGTAATTATCTCATTGAAATGAAGTATGAAAGGAAGAATTGACACAGAAGAAGCAAGTGTGGGGGAGGGCTGGTAGTGTTGGAACCTTATTCTCATCAGGAATGGGTTAAAGAGGACACAACATATACATTTAAAGGGGTATAAAAATCTTTTAAATTTAGAAAGAAATGAGAGGGCAAGGGGTAAGGGTAGGGGAAGAGGTTAAGGGAGGAACCTTTAGAAGGGTGTGTAGATTAAGAATGGAGAGGAAGGGATAAGGGAGAAACTTAGAAAGATAGGTAAATTGGAGTGGGGGGAGGAAGAGGATAAGGGAGGGACTCTTAGAGGGGTAGATTAAGGAAGAGAGCAAGGTGAGTAATAGAAAAGAGTGAGGAGGAATAGGGTAAATAGGGCAAGAAGTATAGGAAAGAAAAACAGGATGAAGGGAATTATACAAGTAATTATACCTTTAAATGTGGGTGGGAGGAATTTATAAAATGGAAATGAATAACAGAATAGATTAAAAATATGAATTCAACAATATGTTGCTTTAAGAAAACAATAAAAATGAAATATTCAGAGTCATAATAAAGGGCTAGAGTGGAACTTAGGTTAAAAAAAAGCAGGAATAATAATCATGATCTCAAAGTTAAAGCTCAAATAGATTTAATTAAAAGAGAAAAATAGGAAAAATACACTATGTGTCACCAACCTTATTCAATATTCCCTTAGACCAGAGGTGGGCAACCTGCAGCACTGAGGCCACATGTGGCCTTCTAGGTCCTCAAGTACAGCCTTTTGACTTAATTTCAAGTTTTACAGAACAAATCCTTTTATTAAGGGGTTAAGGGGATCTGTGAAGTTTGGATTCAGTCAGAGGGCTTCATTTGAGGATGAAGAGGGCCATATGTGGCCTCAAGGCCAAAGATTCCCCACCTCTGCCTTAGACCATTTAAAATAACTAGGTGGTATGAAATACTTGAGAGTATACCTGCAAAAACAGCTACAGGAACTACATGAACATAAACATAAAACACTATACAAATAAAGTCAGATTTAGACAATTGGTGAAATATTCATTGTTCATGGGTAGGCAAATCCAGTATAATAAAAGTGACAATTTTACCTAACTGATATGATTTGGGGTTGCTGGGAACCCCAAAATGTCAAGGTCCAGGGTGGCATCCACCTGGAAAGAATTCACACACTCAAATCTTCTTCCAGTCAAAATAGTAAAGTTTATTGTAAAACCAATAGTTTGGGCTAAATTCTCAATTAATCTTCAATTTAATGGGGGTGAAACTGATACTTATATATAAAAGGGACAGTGAAAAGATCTGGATGGGATTAAGGAGTGGTAAATAGATGGGGGAAGGGGAGAAGAGGACAGGAGTAATAATGAAAAGAATCAAGTAGCCTGGGGTGGACCAAGAGTGACTGTGAAAGGACTGTCAAGTATCTAGGTGGGGGTGAGATGCCAGTGATCTGGGCTGCTTAAATATATGGGAAAATTCAGGGACTGGGTCGTTTTCAAAGACATGGTCTTTTCCTTTTAGGTGTCCAGGTCCCATCACCCAATCATAACTAATCTGTTTATTCAATACCATCCCAATTAAATTACTAAAACATTATTTTATTGAGTTAGAAAAAAAAATTCATTTGGAAGAACAAAATGTCAAGAATATTAAAGAATCTAGGGTTGGGGGAAAATGTAAAGGAAGGAGATTTAGCAGTATCAGACCTTAAACTATATTATAAGGCAGTAAATATCAAAACTATTTGGTACTGGCTAAGAAACAGGAAGGTAGATTAGTGGAACAGAGTAAACATGCAATATGCAGCAGTAAAGGACTATAGTAACTTGGTGTTTGGAAAATGTAAAGATTTAAGTTTTGGGGATAAGAATTCATGATTTAGCAAAAATTGTTAAGAAAGCTAGAAAGCAGTCTGGGAGGAAATTGGGCATAGACTAATATATTAAACCATATACCAAGATAAGGTCAAAATGGATACATGGCCTAGATATAAAGGGAGATATCATGAGAAATTTAGAACATGGAACATATCACCTATCAGACTCAGGGCAAAGGAAATAATATATGAAGAAGAAGAGATAGTATTGTTGAGGTGTAAAAATGGATAATTTTGGTTGTTTAAAATTAAAAATTTATTGTATAAATAAAACCAATGTTGTCAAAATTAGATGGAAAGCAGAAAATTGGGGGAAAACTTTCATAGACAATTTCTCAGAGGTCTTATTTCTCAAATATATAAAGGACTTTTGTCAGATTTATAATAATATGAGTTATATCCTAGTTGACAAATGGTCAAGGGATATGAACTGGCAGTTTTTTAATGAAATCAAAACTACATATAATCATATGAAAAAGTGCTTTAAATCATTATTCATTAGAGAAATGCAAATTAAAACAATTTTGAGATATCATCTTAAATCAGATTGGCTAAAATGATAGGTGTTCTTCAATTGGGGAACAGCTAAATAAACTGTGGTATATGATTGTGATGGAATGCTACTATGATATATGAAATGATGAGCTAGTTGATTTAGAAAAACATGGGAAGACTTGGACCTATGAAGGAAGATGCTATCCACCTCCAGAGAAAGAACTGACAAGTAGAAATATGCATAGCATGGTCCTACATATATGTACATATGTGTATGTGTGTGCATATGTGTGTATAGATATGTATATATTCATATTTAATTGTAGCCTTCTATAGAGTGGGGGAGAGCGGAAGGAGAAAAATAAAATTAAAAATGCGTAGTAGAAAACAAAAGAAAACCTTAGAAGCATAGAAAAGCTGGGTAGCATTGAAAACTGTGTAATATTTGTTATATAGGGTTTTTTTTTAAAGGAAATATATCGTTTTGTATTGAATATATTTTATATTGAATCCTCATGTTCTGCTGTGTACCTAGAAATGTTCATTTTTTTCTTTTCTCATTTTGTATTTGTTTTAAATGAATAAAAAGTTTTTTTATAATTATTGAACTACCTGAAAGCCATAATCAAAAAAAGACCTTCAACATCATAGTTCAAGAAATTATAAAGGAAAACTACCTCAATATGCTTGAACTAAAGGGTAAAATAGAAATTTAGATAATCCACTGACACTTCCTGAAAGAGATCCCAAAATGAACATTCCTAGGAATATTATAATCAAATTCCAGAGCTCCAAGGTCAAAGAGAAAATATTGCAAGCAGCCAGAAAGAAACCGTTCAAAAACCATAGAGCTATAGTCAAGATCGCACAAGATGCAGCAGCTACCACATTGAAGGAGCAGAGGGCTTGAAATATGCTATTCCAGAAGGCAAAGGAGCTAGGATTACAACCAAGAAGAACCTACCTAGAAAAACTTCAGGGGAAAAAATAGACTTAATGAAAGAGAAGACTTTCAAGTATTCCGATGGAAAGACCAAACATGAATAGAAAATTTGACTTTCAAATATAGACTCAATAGAAATAGAGACTCAACAGAAGCATAGAAAGGTAAACATGAAAGAGAAATCATAAGGTACTCAATAAGGTTAAACTGTTTACATTTCTATATAGGAAGATAAAACATGTAACTCCTAAGAACTTTATTATTATTAGGATACTTAGAAGGACTCCACATGGAGGGCATAGGAGTGAGTCAATTATGTTGGGATGATCTCAAAAAAAAAAAAAAAAAGAAAAGAAATTATTAGTTGTTTTGCTTTTGCCAGTGGGGTGGGGACTCTAGCAGGTGCTCCCTTATCCAAAATAATACAGCTTCATAAATGTCTCCAAAAGATGCTAAACAATGCATTTTAGACAAGGAAGAGACAGAAAATCTTAACTAATTTTCTTTTGAACTAGGTTTGCTTTTTGTACTGTAGTTGTGTATGTACCTATCATATTTTTCTACTAAATTTAAGTTCCATGAACATAGGGACACTATCTTTTCTAAATTATCTTCGCCAGGGCTTATGACAGTTCTCTGAACACAGAATAAA
Source organism: Petaurus breviceps papuanus (assembly GCF_028583685.1). Lineage (NCBI taxonomy): Eukaryota > Metazoa > Chordata > Mammalia > Diprotodontia > Petauridae > Petaurus > Petaurus breviceps. Next base: position 32,219,709 of record NW_027185694.1, on the reverse strand, counting down.
TCCTCATGCCTGGAATACTCTCCTCATATCCACTTCCTGGCTTCACTGGCTTCCCTCAAGTTAAGTCTCAAAGTCACCCTAGTTTGGAGAAGTCATAAAATTACTACCTCCCCAACAAGAGTCACCCAACTTAAAGAATGTCATAAAACTACCCCCTTTTCCTTCCCTCCTCTGTCTCCTGATTGTTTCTCAGTCCCCTCATCCTTATCCTCACCTTCTTGTCTACAGATCTCCTCTAAAAAGAAACTAGGTGTCAACACATTCATCCTGTTTTTCATTTCTTCCAAACTGTATATTAACTGGTTAAACATCAAAATTCTGGGTTCTTGGCTACGAAGAGCCCTGAACCCAGTTTGTTTTGCAACTATATGCCTTGTTAAATAAATCATTTGTCTGAGAGATACTCAGTTTTATTATTTAACTGCGACAATTTTGGCCAGTTTTATAGCCAGAAGTGTGCTGATGTGAATGTCGCATAAGACAAGGGAACCTTCAACGCAAAAACCCCTTAAAGAATGCCCTAGTAAAAATTTCTGAGAGACTTTCTAGGTCTCTTTCTAGGCCTGTCCTCAAACATCCATACTCCCCAAATTACATCCAAATGAGGGGAGTAGACCCTGAGGGAGGTATTGGAGCCAGCTCTAGTAAGCTGATGGATACCCCCTTGTGGAAGTACTTATTAGCCTGGGAACAAGGAAAGCTTTCCATTCACAATGACTAAAAATAGAGCTCTCAAACTGTGTAATGATTATTCTAAAGTATATAAATATCCAGAAGGGTTTCTGATCTGGCCCAAAGAAGGGACCTTTGATCATTACAAATTAAAATAATTAAAATTTCTGGAGATCTATGCATGTAAGCAATTAAAAAATGGGCGTGCCAAGCTACTCTTTCTGACAGGATCTATCTCCCTGATTTTCTCTTGCCTTCAGCCTCTGTTCTAGTGCCTTCTCTCTCTCTCTGTTCCTCCCCTTTCCTCTCCCCCTTCCTTTCCTCTTCTCATTTCTTCTTCTTCTTTGTCTTCTTCTTCTCCTCCTTCCTCTCCTCCTCCTCCTCTTCCTCCTTCTTCTTCTTCTCTGTCTCTCTCTGTCTCTGTCTCTGTCTCTCTGTCTCTCTCTGTCTCTGTCTCTCTGTCTCTCTCTGTCTCTGTCTCTCTCTCTCTCTCTCTCTCTCTCTCTCTCTCTCTCTCTCTCTCTCTCTTTCTCTCTCTCTGTCTCTCTCTCTCTCACCCCAATTTGATGAGGATTCTGGGACAGTTATTAGACAATGGCAGGCAATAATATGAGGTCACAATCCCACTTGGGGTAATGATGGCCATATTGAACACATTGTTTTCCTTGGAGGAAAGAAAAGCTATCCTTGAGACTGCTAACCATTTACCTCCTCCTGGAGGTCAACAACAAGGCAACCAAACAAATTACCCTCCACCCCCAGGATCCTCAGTAGAACCCAAATGCCTCTGCTGACTACATTAGGTTGAAATCGGCTAGAGAACATTTAATTAATGAAGTAGAAGACCTGAAAATTGGAATAAGTTCCAAGACACCACCCAAAATAAGGATGAATCTCCAGTTATGTTTTTTGAAAGGCTATGTAAGAATGCTAGGTACTTTATGGATCTAGATCCTTTAAATCCAAGAAATGCCCACATAATCCATAATGCATTTATAATCGAGTTTTTCCCAGACATTAGGGACTACTTGAAGTCATGCTTCAGGTGGCATGGAAAAGATATCTATGAATTTCAGGGAACTGCCACCTATGTTTATAAGTGGCAAGGGAAAGCTAATAAACCAAACCCACTGTGGTGGCCCCTGCTATTCCCAATGGCACACAGAAACCAAAAAGGAAAGAAGGGGAATGCTTTTACTGTGGAAAGAAAGGGCACTTTGCCAGAAATTGTAGGAAAAAAGAAGCAAGATTTGAAACAGATGGCCACACAGTCTCAAATAGCATGAGGTTATGAGGAGAGGGATGAGTGGCAACAGTGCTACAAGTTATAACTCTTTTGCCCTCCAGAATATCATATTCCTTTAATGTAGAAGCCTCTAAATCTTGCATTATCCTGACTGTCTCCACAATATTTGAATTGTTTCTTTTTGACTGCTTGCAGCATTTTCTCCCTGACCTGGTGTAGCAGCAAACACCCCAACGTCCCCAGGGTGGCTGCTCAAACAGGTTCTTGGATCTGCTTTGATAAAGGAAAGCAACTCAAAATGGGTTAACAAGCTTACTTTAATCAGTCAAACATGTATCCTTTACCTCATTCACGGGAAAAAGGTCAGCACCCCAAACTTCAGAATATACAGACAGAATTATCAAGACAGAAACAGATCAAGTAGACAGATTTCCAAACTGTCCAACCATTACATCCATACCAAACAACATCTGGGTTTCAAAGGGGGGTGGGGGGGGCGCCTCTGGACAACGGCTAGCCCAGAGTTTCATCAAATCACAGAACACTTCTCAAAGTGAGCCCCAAAACAAAGCTACACATCAGGGCTTATATAGCCTTCCCCTGGCTCAGAGAATGTAACAACCTTATTGACTCACTGGCCAATCAAGAAGTATCTACTGAAAAACAAGCCTCCCACCCCAGGCTCCAGGTGCATTTTAGCCTAGGGGCAGGGAAGATCTTTAAATTTACATTCCCATTACACCTGGGAGCTCTAGAATTTGGCTATAATATTCCTGGGAGTTTTGATTTGGGGATCTCTTTCAGGAGGATATGGTGGATTTTTTTCCATTTCTGTTTTACCCTCTGGTTCTAGAGTATCAGGACAGTTTTCCTTGATAATCTCTTGAAAGATGATGTCTAGGCTCTTTTTGTGATCATGGCTTTCAGGCAGTCCAATAATTCTTAAATTATCTTTTCTAGGTCTATTTTTCAGGTCAGCTGTTTTTCCAATGAGATATTTTACATTTTCATCTTTTATTCATTCTTTTGATTTTGTTTTATTGTTTCTTGATACCTCATAAAGTCATTAGTCTCCACTTGCCAAATTCTAATCTTTAAGGAATTATTTTCTTTAGTGACCTTTTGTATTCCCTTTTCCATTTGGCCAATTCTGCTTTTCAAAGCATTCTCTTTATTGGATTTTTGTGCTTCTTTTACCATGTAGCTTCTTCTGTTTTTTAAAGTGTTATCTTCTTCAGTATTTTTTGTACCACTTTTGCCAAAGTGTTGACTCTTTTTTTCATGATGTTTTTGCATCACTTTAAATTCTTTTTCCAATTTTTCCTCTACCTCTCTTGATGTTTAAAATCCTTTTTTGCTCAGTCATGACCTGAAGCCAATTTATATTTTACTTTGTGGCTTTGGATGTAGGAGCTTTGACTTTGTTGTCTGCCTTGAAATTTGATCTTCCCTGTCACCATAGTAATTTTCTATAGTCAGTATCTTTTTTTTTTTTTTTTTTTGCTGTTTGCTCATTTTTCCAGCTTATTTCTTGACTTTTAACTCTATGCTAAAGTAGGGTTCTGCTTCTGGAAGTGGAGAGGGCAATGTTCTAAGCTTTAGCTTTTTTTGTGCAGCTGTTTTCAGAGGTAGTTCTGGGGACCTATAAGTTTTAGGTTCTTCCAAGGTGGTACAATCTAGGGAGGTATGTGTTTACTACTCACCTGTTCTGTGTTCTGATCTGTGAGTGACCACAAGCACCCTTTCCACCCTGGAACTGTAACCAGGGTCTTCCTCCTCTGAGAATTCCTTGATCAAAGGAGGGAAATGTATAATTAAAATATCATTAGTGATACCATTTTGCCTTTATCCATCATTTGTGTGAAGTCAAATCTCAAAGTCACCTGATTTTGGAGAAGTAACAAGATTATTCCCCTCCCACCCTCCAGAGTCACCAGACTTAAACTACCCCTTTTCCTCCTCTCCTCAATGTCTCCTGATTGCCTCCCAATACCCTCCAACTAACCACTCTCGCCTAATTGTCTCCATATTTCTTTCTCCAATAAGAAACCAGGTATCTTAACCCTTTCATCCTGTTCTTCATTCTCTGCAAACTATATATTAACTGGATAAAAATGAAAGTTTTGGGTTCTTGTCTACCAACAGGTTAGATAAATCAATCAATCACTTTTCTGGATGATACTTAGTTTTATTACTTAACTGTAACAAATACCAAATGTTATATCTTTCAGGGACCTCAAAAATCATCTACTACAACTGCCTCCCTCTTTAGCTGAGGAAACCAAAGCCTATGATTCTTCCTATGATCACATTGTTATTAAGTAATAGGGATTTAAATCCAGGTCTTCTGACTACCCTTTCAGTGTTTTCCCATTTTATTCTCAAAGCATGAAATTAAAATGACTGGAGATTTTCAAATGAGGAAAACAAAAGTCCACATCAATAAAAAGAGTGGTCATTTTGTAGAAATAAGGTATTGTGAGAATCCAGGGATGTTTAAGAATAAAGGAAAGCATGCTACAAAGTATTTCTTATCCAGCATTAACACTTTGCCACAATATTACCTTATATTTAGAAGCAGCCCTTTAGGAAGGCATTCTTAGTGATTCAGTCAAGATGCCAGTATTTGGTGTTTAGATTAGCTTGCCCAGAGCCTACCACTTTTTTTTTGATCTGTGTTTAAGTCATCAGGAAACCTCACAAAAATCATAGCATATTAGAGTTAGAAGGCTCTAGAGATCATAGAATGTTGGTCCTGAACCCCAACAATCATAGCACAACCTCTTCATTTAGCAGATGAGAAAACTAATGGACTTTCCCAAAGTTACACAAATTGTAAATGGCATACAAGTACAAAGTGCCAATAGACAAAATGGAAAACATAGATGCCCATCAATGGCTAAACAAATTGTGTTACATAAATGGAAAAGAGTAGTACTGCATTGTAAGAAACAATGAATAACAAGTATTATAGAATTGTAATATTGTAAGGAACAATAAACATAACAAATAGAGAAAGAAGAGAAGACATACGAAATGATACAAAGTGAAGTAAACAGAATACACAATGACTAGAACAAAATAAGTGAAAAGAACATCTACAAAATCTAAACCAAATGCAATGAAATTGTAATGATCAAGCTTGACCTCAAAGAGACATGGGAATGCACCTCCCTTGTTCTGTGCAGAAATAGGGGTCTACTGGTTCAGGATATTAAATGTACTGTTAGACTTGCTTGATATGTTGGTCAGTTTTGCTGGGGTTTTTTCAAATTTTTTAATATCAAGAAAGTTTCTCTGGGAGAAGTAAAAAGGGGATGAAAAGGAGGGATAAGTTAGTAAATGTAGGTGATATAAAAAATATATCAATAAAAGTTTTAAAAAGAAGTTTCCAATTTCAAACTAAGTGGGAGAAAATGAGATAGATGAGATAGTTTATCATTACATCTGTGTGAGTTCTAATCCCAGTGAATTCATGGATAAGCTGTTTTGTAGAGGTGATACCTAGAATGTTTTCCCTCTCCATCTTTGCCTGCTAATTTCATATGTGTGTATGTATGTATAAAATTTTCCCCAATTCCATGTTAAAACAAATTTTTAACATTTTAAAAAAAGTTTTTAGTTCCAAATTCTATTCCTCCCTCTTTTTCCCCCTCCGTAAGATGATCTAGAGATTTAAAAATTACATATCATTATATAGATATAGGTTATACATTTCCATATTAATGATTTTGCTTAAGAAGACTCAAATAAAAGAAAGGGTGAAAATAGCATGCTTCAGTCTCTATTCAAGCAATATCACTTCTTTTTCTGGAAGTGGATAGCATGCTTCATCATTAGTCTTTTGGGATCATCTTGGATCAATGTATTGCTGAGAATAGCTAGGTCATTCACAATTCTTCATTGAACAATATTGCTGGTTGTTGCTCCTGGTTCTGTTCACTTCATTTTGCATCAGTTCATGTCTTTCCAAGTTTTTCTAAAATCATCCTGTTTGTCATTTCTTATAGAACAATAATATTACATTACAATTATGTGCCAAAACTTGTTTAGCCATTCCCCAATTGATGGACATCATTTCAATTTCCAACCCCTAGTAACCACAAAAAGAAATGCTATTAATATTTTTGTACAAATAGATCGTTTTCCTCCTTTTGATGTCTTTGGGATAAAGACCTAGTAGTTGTATTGCTGGATCAAAGGGTATACACAGTTTTATATTTTGTTGGACATAGTTCCAAATTGCTCTCCAGAATGGTTGGATTAGTTCACAGCTCCATCAGCAGTGCATTAGTGTCCTAGTTTTTCCACATACCCTCCAACATCCATCATTTTCCTTTTTTGTAGTACTAACCAATCTAATAGGTGTGAGGTGGTGCCCCAGAGTTGTTTTAGTCTGCATTTCTCTAATCAATAGGGATTTAGAGCATTTTTATATGATTATAGATAGCTGTGATTTGTCTGAAAACTTCCTGTTCATATCTTTTGACCATTTATCAATTGGGGAATGACTTGTATTTTTATAAATTTGACTCAGTTCTATTTTGAACTAATATTTGAAAATTGAATCCTTTATCAGAGATACTTGTTTTGCCTGCTAATTCTTAGATAACTTTTTTTTGAGGAGGTAAGGCAAAGCATTTGGGGGTAAGTGACTTGCCCAAGGTCACACACAGCTTGTCAGTGTCAGATTTGAACTCAGGTCCTCCTGAGTCCAGGGTCAGTGTTCTGACCTAGTGTTCAGCCACCTAGTTGCTCCTTGCCTGCTAATTCTTAATCGTCTTTTAAAACCCTAATTCACATTCTTTATTAATCCTTCCCTGAACTTCACTGTCAGTAATTACTTTTTCCCTTAGAGTTGACATAGCACTTTTTGGAACTCTCTAATGCAGTCATCATATGTTGTGTACTATAGTTTGTATTTTAGTGTCTTATCCCCCTACTCAATAATAAACTATTTCTGCACAGGTACCTTTTCTTTTTAAACTTCTTTTTAATATATTTTTATTTATTTTGTTAAATATTTTCTGATTGCATGTAAAAAGTTTTTAATTTTCATTTGTAAAATTTTGACTTCCAAATTCTCTTCCACCCTCCTGACCCTCCCCCTCTTTGAGAAAGCAAGCAACTTGATATTGATTATATATGTGCAATCATGTAAAACATAGTTCCATATTAGTCATGTTAAACTTTAAATAACCTGAGTTTTCTGAAAACATAAAAATGCTTAATAAATGTTTGTTGAATGTGAATTTTCATTGAAACACAAATGTATTCACTTGTTATTCCAGCAACATCCTGTACCTCTACAAGCAGGTAATTAATGTGGTAAAAAATATGTTGTGAATCTGTCTTTCCCACGAAATTATTCTAGCCACAGAATTAACTAGAAAGTATGAGTCTGTTGTTTTGGCAATAGAGAGGGAAAAATAGCATCAAATACAAAAGAGATCAAAACTTAGATTTAAGCAGTGTATGAAAACAACTCAGGTAGCAAATGATGACCTCCTTCTCTAGGTAGTTGGTGAAAGAACCTGAATTCAGTATAATGAAGTTGATGGCGTCTACCTCTTTAAATTTAGGTCTGACCAACCAAGCTGCTTCCTAGGGGGAGAGATGGCTGTATTGGAAATCAGAAGACCTAGTTCTAACACCCAGTTCAACCCCTAAATATAACCTGAAGCAAGTCATTCCATGACTCTAGGCCACAGTTTCTTCCCCTATAAATAGAATGAGTTATTAGACTAGATGACCTCTGAGGTTCCCTCTAGTCAAGAAATTCTATAATTGATGATCCACAAAACTCATTTCCATCGATCTTAAAGTTTAACAAACCATACAGACCCCTGAGATAGGGTAGTGAAAGAACTGTTTTCTGCCTTTCACAAATAAGAAAACCAAGTCTGAGAGACTCAGTCACATTCACGCAGTTAGTATAAGAATGAGAATTTTAACCCTTTACTTAAGCTTAGATCTGGCACCATTTCCACTCTATTCTGCTGCCCCTTTACTGTAAATGGTATTATTTTCATTATCTGACTCAGTCATCAAGTGGAAAAAATAGATGTGATTTAAAATTTTTTGGTAATTATGAAGTGCTATACAGAAGTCAGTTATTGTTGATTTTATTTTAGAGCAAGCTGCAAGTTCTCCTGGGGCCAGCTTATTACATAGTCTGGAAAAGGACCAATTCTTGTTAATTCTGACTTTGTTCCTGCACACTATGCTTTTTATATGAGGAACTTGTCCCCAGAAGTTGTCAGCTGAAGGTCACAGTCAGTGATGAAGCAAGTATCCTTTCAATCATAGTACTAACAATTTGCATTTCTGTGGCAAAACTTTCCCTTTCAATAACCCTAAAAGGAAAGGAATATGAGTACTTTTATCCCCATTTTACAGGTAAGGAAACTGAGGCTCATAGAGTTTAAATAACTCATTCAGGACATCAATTCAACAAATACTAAGCACCAACTATGCACAAGACACTGTGGGACACAAGACAAGACAAAACAAAATGACCCCTGCCCTCAGTAAAAGTAAATCCTGCCAGAAGGATACAGCAGGTGCCCAAAATAAATAGATATAATTTAAGAAGAAAAGAACAGTTAACAATGAGGGAAATTAGCAAAGTCCTAGGATAGGAGGTAGGAACTAAGCTGTGTTCTGAAGCAAGCTAGGAATTCTTGAAGGGGAGTACATTTCAGGAATGGGGGTCCACCTATAAGAAAGCAGATACAGAGGATGGGATGTTGTATACATGGAATAGTTATAATGTCATTTTGATTGGCACAGAGAGTGGAAGAATGGTATTAAAAGGAAATGACTAGAAAAATAACTTGTTCAGTCAACAAGTATTTATTAAATACCTACTGTATACATGACACTTTGCTAAGTGGTGGGGATACAAAGAAAGGCAAAAAACAGTCTGCTCTCAACATGCAAATAGCTATGTAAAAACAAGATATAGATACAGATCTATCTGTCTATCTATCATCTATCATCCATCTATCTATCATCTATCTATCTATCTGTCTTTCTATCATCTATCATCTATCTATCATCTATCTATCTATCTATCTGTCTTTCTATCATCTATCATCCATCTATCTATCATCTATCTATCTATCTGTCTGTCTATCTATCTATCTATCTGTCTGTCTGTCTATCTGTCTGTCTGTCTGTCTGTCTTTCTATCATCTATCATCTATCTATCATCTATCTACCTATCTATCTATCTATCTGTCTGTCTGTCTGTCTGTCTATCTGTCTGTCTGTCTGTCTGTCTATGTGTCTTGAACAAGCGAGTAAGCCAGTGCCACAGAGTATGGGGACCAGCAGGGGCAGTAAGTGAGAAGACTAGAAAAGTAGAAGGGAGCCAAGTTATGAAGGGCTTTAAATACCAAACAGATTTTATATTTGATGCCAGAAGTGATCAGGAGCCACTAAAATTTATTGAATGGGAGGAGGTGACATGGTCAGACTTACACTTTAAGATGGGTTTGACAGCAGATTGGAGAGTGGATTATAGTGGTGAGAGACACATTGCTGTTGTTCAGTTCTGTCTGATTCTTCCTGACCACCTTTGGGGTTTTCCTGGCAAAGATATGCTGCAGCATTAATTTTGCTATAAATGATGTCAACCAATTTATATCACCCCATCTGATAGGTCAGTGACACACTAGTTGTTAACTTTCATTCATCTGATTATTCCCCTATTTCTCAAATTAGGTAATTGTCTCATGTTGACCTTTTTCTTCAATGCATGATTTCCTGAGCCTTCTCACTCAAGTGATGGAATACTCCTAAGTTTGGTCCCGTAACAATGCTGACATAAAGATGTGGGGAGAGGGTCACACAAGCAACTAGTAATCATAAAAGTACTCAGTTTGGGGCAGGGGAGTTTCATGAAATAAACCTTCAGGTTGTCAATGTCTCACTCTGAAGATATCTACCTATGCCGGTCCACAGCCCTATGGAGTCAGAAGGAAGTTCAGTAAACCCTCACCTCTGTCAACATCAGCACTGATTGAGTAGCTGGAAACACAAATAACCGCAAATAAACAAATAAACTGAACCTTGGAGGATCAGGTTGAGTCAGTCAAACACTTAACTTCCTGGCAGACTCTGAATCCTCAGCCTCTAACCCCACCTAGCAAATATTCTTTCTTCTAATCTATGCTACTATTTGCTCTGCTGCAGATTGCAATTAGGACTAGGGTTCCCGGTTTCCTTGCAACAGGGATTACTTTTCCCTAAAGGACAATCAAACTATCCCTGGACCTGATTGACTCCTGCCTTCCCTGGTGCAGTTTCCTGGTCACTTAAAGGCAAAAAAAAGTCCCATCCACATGGATTTGGTGCCCCTCCAACTCAGTGAATGTCTGAATACTCTGCCATGCAAACCAGATATATTTCCACATGGAAACAAGGGAGGCATATCTGGAGAAGCTAATGCCACTGTATTCTTGTTGCCTCTCATTTCTGTGTCAGGGCAAAGTAAACATTTTTGTTAACTGTTAAATTACTTTCAAGTGCTTTATTTCATCCCAACATAGAACTTTTTTTGTAAATTTTTAAAATTCATTTTAAACTTAAACACAAGACGAGAAAAAAAAACATAGCCATGCACACAAGAAGAACATGAGAGGATTCAATATAAAACAATAAATTTCCATTTCAAGAAAACCTATGTAGTAATTACTACACGTTATTTTCAAAACTACCCAACTTTTCTTTTGCTTCCTTGCAGGTTTTCCTTTGTTCTCTGCTGTGCAATCTTTATTTTTCTCCTCTACTCCACCCTAAAGAAGACTATAATTAAACACACACACATACATAAACATATTTATAAATATACACATGTATACTCATATACACTCATACACATATATGTAAGACAGTACTATGCATATTTCCCCTTGTTAATTCTTTCTCTGAAGGTGGATTAGCGTCTTCTTTGATAAATGCAAGACTTTATGTTCTTCTAAATCAACCAGCTCATAATTTCTTATACCACAGCAATATTCCAACCCAATCACATTCTATGTGAGAGATTGTCTATGCAAATTTTTTCCCCAATTTTCTGCATTCCTTCTGTTCTTGGTGACATTGGTTTTATTTATACAAGGAAATTATCCATTTTGTACTTGAACAATGCTCTTACCTTATAACATAATTTAAGGTCTGATGCTGCTTAATTTGCTTCCTTTACATATTTTCCCCCTGGTTCTTTTGAAATTCCTGATCTTTTGTTCTTCCAAATGAACTTTGTTATTTTTTTTTAATCAGTAAGATAATTTTTTTTTTGTAATTTAATTGGGATGGCATTGAATAAATAGATTAGTTAGGTAAAATGGTCATTTTCAATTATATTGGCTTTACCTATCCATGAACAATAACAATTACTCAATTATTTAGATTTGACTTTATTTGTATAAAAAATGGTTTATGTTTATTTTCATATAGTTCCTGTGACTGTTTTGGCAGGTATATTTCAGGTATTTTATACTGTCTAGTTATTTTAAGTGGTCTTAAACAATATTGAATAATAACACATAGTTTAGTTCAACTATTTTTCTCTCTTGATTAAATCTATTTTAGCTTCAACTTTGTCTGAGATCATGATTACTATCCCTGCTTTTTTTTTTTTAAGCAATCAGGTTAAGTAACTTGCTCAAGGTTACACGGCCAGTTATTTCTGGGTGTGGTGCTACCGTGTTTCCCCAATAATAAGACCTATCCAGAAAATAAGCCCTCCCCTTACTGTGTAAGATTCCTCTAAAATAAGCCCTCCCCTGAAAATAAGCCCTATTGAGATTGCTACTGTAGTAGCATGAAACGCATGCCGCGCTCCAAGCTGCATCCAATCAGAGCTGCAGCAGTGAGCGTGTCATCCTGTTCTTCCCCAGTGATTTGCTTGCTGGTGCCATTGAGAGCAGTGCCGTGGAGGAGAGCTGAGGCAGGACAACATAAGCCCTCCCCTGAAAATAAGCCCTCTGGTGTTTTTCTTTCCAAAAAAATTAATAAGACAGTGTCTTATTATCGGGGAAACACGGTAAGTATCTGAGCCCAGATTCGATCCCCAGGTCATCCTAACACTGGGGCCGGTGCTCTTACTCGCTGTGCTACCTGGCTGCCCCTATCCCTGCTTTTTTTATATAATAAATTCTACTCCTGCCCTTTATTTTATCTTTGTGTCTATCTTTTATTTTTATGGTATTTTCTGAAAACAACCTATTGGTGAATTTAAATTTTTTATATTCTATCCATTGCCATTTTATAGGTAAATTCATCCCATTCATTTTCTAAGCCATAATTATTTGTTGTGTATTTTCCTCCTTCTTATTTTTACTTACTATCTATCCTTCTCATCCTATTTATCCTGTCCATCATTCCTCTGCTTTACTTCTACTTGCTACCTTGCCCTCCTATTACTTAACCTACCCATCCCTCCCTTATCCTCTCCCCCAGTCCCATCCCCTTACCGTCTTATTTCTTTATGAATTTAGAAGACTTTTATACCCCTTTAAATGTATATGTTGTTCCCTCTTTAACCCATTCCTGATGAGAATAAGGTTCCAACACTACCAGCCCTCCCCCACACACACTTGCTTCTTCTATATCAATCATCCTCTCCTATTTAATTTTTATGAGATAATTACTCCTTTTTGGCTTCCCAAAGCAGTTTTTTTGGGGGGATCATTCTTGTCATACACAGTTCAGTCCAAGCCTTTCTTTCAAACTACCCAAATAATGATAACGATCTTAAAAGTACTGATAACATTTTCATATATAAGAAGTAAACAGTTTGACCTTATTGAGTCCTTTACAATTGGTCTTTAATGTTTACCTTATATTCCTCCTGGATCTTAAATGACAAATTTTCCATTAAGTTCTGCTGTTTTTGTCACAAATACTTGAAAGTCTTTCAGTTCATTAAATGTCCATTTTCTTTTTCATTCAGGATTATACTTAACTTTGCTGGGTAAGTTACCTTTGGTTGTAACTCCAGCTCTTTTTCTCTACAACATATAGTATTCCAAGACCTGTGCTCCTTTAATTTAGTAGCTGCTAGGTCTTATGTAAACCTTATTGTAGTTCCATGATATTTAAATCTTTTTTCTGTTGCTTGCAATAATTTCTCCATAACCTGGGAGCTTTGAAACTTGGCTATGATATTCCTGTAAATTTTCTTCCTGAGATCTATTTTGGGTTGTGATGAGTAGATTTTTTTTCTATTTCTGCTTTGCCTTCTTATTCTAGAACTTCAGGGCAATTTTCCTTTATAATTTCTTGTAATATTGTATCAAGATTCTTTTTTAATCATAATTTTCAGGTAGTACAACAGTTCTTATATTGTCTCTCTTCAATCTGTTCTCCAGATCACTTGTGTTTCTAATGAGAGGTTTCATTTCTCTTCTATTTTTTCATTCTTTTGATTTTGTTTTATTATTTTGTTGTTGTCTTATAACATCATTAGCAGCTTCCCCTTGCTCAATTCTAGCTTGCAAGGAATCATTTTCTTCCATAAGTTTTTGATTCTCTGTTTCCAATTGATTAACTTTCATTTCATGATTTTCTTAGATTGCTCTTTTTCCTAATTTTCCTTTGATTTCACTTATTTAATTTTTAAAGTCCTTTTTAAGTTCTTCCAAGAACTCTTTTTGTACTTGTGACCATTTGGCATTTCTCTTTGAAAAAGGAGTAGCTTTTTTAGCTCTATTATCTTCCTCTGAATATGTACACAGATCTTCTCTGTCCCCATAGTAGTTATGTATATATGGTTGAGTTCTTCAGCACAGAATTTGAACTAGCATGGTATTGGTATTGGGCCCACATTTAACATCATCCTAATCTGACTTTTTGGTTCATGCTTATTTTCCCTTCAATGAGGACCTTGCATCTATGGTCAGGGATTCCCCTTCCTTGTACCCAGGGATTTTCCTCATCACTGGAATCTGCCAGTCTTGCTTAGAGTGAGATATGAAACACTCCTGGCCAATCTTCCCCAGTGATGTGAAACTAACTTCAGTTATAAAGTATCGAAAGCATAACTTTGAGGCAGAATCACTTTACTACTCAGTCCCACTCTTAGAAGGACTCTGTGTCTTGATTCTGGAGCAACAATGGGCTTGCTCATATACCATTTGAGAAACCTGACACAAAGACACACCACATTAGTTCCTGACTGCCTACATTGGAGCCACACACTGCTAAACCAAGGGAAATGGTAGATAAAGCCACAGATGAGCTATTGCAGGTGTTTTAGATACTTGCCTGCCACTTTCTTCATGGCAAACTTACAAATGAAGGGGTGGTTAGGCAATGGTGCACCAGGTCTGAAGGGAATGCCAAGCTTCACTCATGACCTGCTTGTTCCCTAACCCATGGGATGAATGAAGCCTATCTCCACAGTGTCCCCACTGTGCTTCTCTACCTTCAAGCCCATTACTAAAGTAAAGCTTGATCAAGAGAATTCCCTAATCACCCTGATGAGTGGACAAGAAGCGAGCCTTTGTTTGGGGGCTTTAATTATGTCTTTTATGAAGAATATGAACATATTCCTTCATACAACCTAGATACTAGTCCTTCATCAAAGAAATTTACTGTGAAAATTTTTCTCCAATTAATTGTCTTACCTCTGATTCCATTTATTTTGCTTGTCCAGAAGCCTTAAAATAGACCATTAAGAAGCACTGAGTGATCTGTCCATTTTCATCAACTTATTGTGCTCCTTTCAGTTTCCTCTATCAATGTTCTTGGCATAATCTAAGTCAGTTACCATGTCAAGCTCTAAATAGAATTAAGAATTTTCACCTCCACTACTTTTCATTGTTTTATGTGGTAAGACTACTCAGTCTTCTGCCACCCTCCTCTGGATTGATTTTTAAATGAAATTTTAAACAGTATTCTAAACAACCTTTTCTTACTATTCTTCTCCACTTGGCAAAAAAAGAGCAAGTCTATTGACTAAGGAGGTTTCTGTGGAATGGAGGTTTTGGACTCTCCATTATGGAAACCACTTTGCATCAGTTAAATTTCTGGTAATATGTTGGTGAAATGGGACAAGTAAGTTCAATGTCTTTACCTTTTTCTCTGCCTCATTTTTCAGTCTCAACAGCTTATTTGAATATGTAAGTGTATATCAGGTTAAAGGGCAGCTACATGGTGAAGTGGATAGAGTGCCAAGTGTGAAGTACGGAAGACTCATCTTCCTGGGTCCAAGTATCTGACCTCAGATACTTATTATCTGTGTGATTCTGGGCAAGTCGCTTAACCTATCTGTTTCAGTTCCTCATTTGTAAAATGAGCTAGAGAATGAAATGGTAAATGACTTTAGTATATTTGCCAAGAAAACTCCAAATAGGGTCACACAGAGTCAGACACAATTGAAATGAATGAACAACAACAATATCAGATTGAAACTTTTTTAATCTTCACTTTGCAGATGAAGAAACTAAGGCCCAGAAAAGTTATGACTTACCCAAGATCACACAGAAAGTAAATATCAGTTTACAGACTTGAAACCAAATGATGCAGTCCCATTAGAGAGGACCAGTTCCTCCAGGAGGAGATGACTCTGGTAGACAGAAATAGGCAGACATCCATGAACATAAGACTCATAGATTCCTTATCCTTATTAAAGAAATTCTGTCAACTTCTCTGTGTTTATCCATTTCTAGCCTACATATATATATACACATACACACACATAGATACATACACAAACACACATATAGAGGTCTGGTTCACTCTTCTAGGTGCTGGGCAATACAAAGGTAAATATTAAATAGTCTGTGCCTTGAAGGAGCCTGAATTCTAACCAGGAAGACTATATTATACACAGTTTAATGACTTATGTAGCACAGTTCTAAATTGCTTTCCAGAATGACTGAACCAATTCAAAACCTTACCAATAGTGCATTAGTTCCACAGTCCCTTCAACAATTGTGATTTTTCCTGAATTTGTCATCTTTATTTATCCAATGGGTGGGAAATAGAACCTCAGAGTTGTTTTAATTTTTGTTTCACTTATTATTAGTGATTTAAAGCATTTTGTCATTTGATTGCTGGCAGCTTTCTTTTCTTCTCTTGAAAACTGCCTATTCATATCCATTCATAGCTTTTCTCCTAGGGAATGAATCTTGTTCTTATATAGTTCAATCAGTTCTCTATGTATCTTGGAGATCAGGCTTTTATCAGAGAAACAACAATGATTTATGTGTATATGTGTGTCCGTATATATATATATATGTACATATATGTATGTGTATATGTGTGTTTAGCTTCTATATCATGTGTTCCTAATGTGTTCCACTGATAAACTGTTCTATTTTTAAAACAGTGCAAAACAGTTTTGATGATTTCTGCTTTGTAGTATAGTTTGGCATTTGGTACTGCTAGATCCCCTTTTTTCCAAACTTTTTTTTCATCATTTACTTTGAGATTCTTGATGTTTTATTTCTGTTCATGAATTTTATTTTTTTTTCTAGCTCTGTAAAATAATCCTTAGGTAGTTTGATTGGCATGGTACTGAATAAATAAAACTTTATGTGTAGAATTGTCATTTGTTATTATTTTGGCTGAGCCTAATCATGATCAATGAATATCCCTTCAATTACTTAGGTCTGTCTTATTTCTGTAAATAATGTTTTGTAGTTGTATTCTTATAATTCCTCTATGTCTCTTGTTAGTTGAACTCCATGGTATTTTATACATTTTGAATGGAATTTTTCTGTTTCTTCTTACTGATGATATATATGTGAGAATCTATTTTAAATCCTGTTAACTTTATGAAGTTATCAATAATTTTTCAGTGGAGGGGAAGGAGGGAGAGAATTCAGAACTCAAAATTTGAAGGAAAAAAGGATGTTAAAATTGTTTTTACTTGTAATTGGGAAAAATAAAATATTAAATAAGATTTTTAAAGTTTTTTTTAAAAGCTTCTACATCTGTTGACATAATCATGTGATTTTTTTTGTTTTTATTATTAAAATTGTATTGTTATCATGTTTATATAATAGATTGGTAAATCTGTAAAAGGCTCCAACCACTTATGTAAAAACTTGCACCGACCCTAACCCCCTTAGGTAACTCCGAATTGGTCTGTAGTTCTGGAAACAATTTCCTGCATTGTGGTTATGTGCATGCACAGCTTCATTTCCCAGAACCAGAACAAGACTTGGGCTCAAAGGTGGTGATGAGATAGAAGCACATTTCTCACTGTATCCTTTTTAAAAAGCAAATGTTCAACAGCAGGTATGTGTTGGGGTGGGGGAGGGGGGAGGAAAGGTGTTGGGGGGTGAGAAAAAAGATTATGGTATTAATAGGCCTTTAGTTAGATTAGATTAAAGGAAAGGGTAACAGTGTTTCTGGGAT
Organism: Petaurus breviceps papuanus; assembly: GCF_028583685.1. Taxonomy (NCBI): domain Eukaryota; kingdom Metazoa; phylum Chordata; class Mammalia; order Diprotodontia; family Petauridae; genus Petaurus; species Petaurus breviceps. Next base: position 32,202,413 of record NW_027185694.1, on the reverse strand, counting down.
CTAGAACTGAACTAGTAATCCACAGATTTCTCTAACTGGTTCAATTTCCAGTACACCAGCTATCTGCCCTCATCAGCCTTCCAGCTCTGTACTTAGAAACTTTAAAGTGGGGTGGGACCTAAGAGGTCATCTATCTAGCACAGTTGTGTCAAACTTAAATAGAAAAGGGGGCCTTTAAAACATAATATAGTATTATATATTTTATTGTCTTTTTATTTATTTTGTTAAATATTTCACAATGACATTTTAATTGAGTTCAGCTCCCAGTACCCATGCTGAGTATTTGATACCTCTGACTGAACACAAGCCCATCATTTCATAGAGCAGAAACTGTGGACCAAAGAAGTTAATCAGTGACTTATCCAAAATCACAGAGGTAAGTGGCAGAGCTAAGATTCTCACTTAGATTTTCTGGGTACAAATCCAGTCCTTTTACCTGTTGGACTTAATTCTGTCTTGTACCATTTGCCTTCAGTTGGTAAAAGTATCAAAACCCACTTCTGTCTTGAGTGCCTGCAGACTATCAATGCTATTAGGCTTAGACTGAAGTTACTGAGATTTGAGTATAATGCATAGAAAGGAAAAACCATACGAAGTGAGAGTCTCCTGGTAGGCTATGCCAAACCTTCATCTTTAGAGAGAGCTGGTGACTTTTGTTAGACCCCCCACAATACTTGTACTCACTAAGTATTAAAAGAAAGGTTTATTTGGGGCATTTGCCCCTTCTTTTGCCATGTTCCTGTGCCATATGGTACACTTTTTTACATTTAAATATTTTTTCTATGAATAGGCATTTATTTTTCACATTCAACATCATCTTTTAAATTTTTTAAAAAATGTTCCTGTGTCATCTGATAATATAGTAGGAACAAAATACCAGAGGTGTGAGGAACCTTAAAATATAGAACATAGGATGCTAGGGCTGGAAGTTTAGAACATAGAATATCAGATGGGGATGGGGGATATAGCTTAGAGAAAAATCTAATACAACCCCTTATTTTACAGATGATAACGTTGAGGCTATTTAACTCTCTACTCATATTTTGGGGAAATTTTCCTATGCCTTGGACTTTTAACTTTTTCTCCCTGAGCTTTTTTTACCCTTCTCACTTCCTCATATTCGTGGTTAGCTGCTATTGTTGTGATAAAAAACGTATTTACAATCTATCCATACATGTATGTAAGATTAGCTTCCACTATCCTTTTGATGATACAACATGAATTCTCTGATGAGGGGGATTGTTAAGAAAAGGAGAGGGAATCCTCCCTCCTATAAATATGTTTCAAATACTGGAAATACAACTAAAGTATTTGAGCCAAAGCAGTAAAACCATTCTTTTTCAAATTCAGGAAAGGTAATGTGATGTAGTGGAAAGATCACTGGCCTTAGAGCCAGCCAGTGTGGACTCAAGTCTCACCCCTGACATTGTATAGCTATGTGACTATAGGAGAATCACAGTCTAAGCTTTTCCCACTTATTTGAGGAGGTGCAGTCAGTGAGGATACTAGAACAGGAGTTACATCAGAAAGATACTACAATACCGAGGTCGGAATCCTGGTCCTGAAATGCTATGTGCTGGATGAATCACTCCCTGAGCCTTGGGTTGGTTTTTTTTTAATTCTGTAAAATGGGGCACCATAATATTTAGACCACCTGCCTCCCAGATTATTGTAAAGTATGTGCTTGGTTAACTTTGAAGTGCTATAGAAATGTTAGCTCTTGCTATCTCCCGAATACCCTTAAAGGATCTGAGATCTGTTCAATGTGGACATTCCTTCTAAGGACACTGGTCACAAGTCATCCATACCTACCCTTTCCTGAGGGGCGGCTTTTGTTGGTAGGGATCCATGCAATGTGCTGGGGTGGGGGTGGGAGGGTCTTCTGAGATTTCATTTGAAAATGTATGGATAAGATGATATACTTATGATCCCAAGAGCAGCTAGGTGGCGCAGTGGATAGAATGCTGTCCTGGAGTCAGGAAGACTCATCTTCTTGAGTTCAAAAGTGGCCTCAGACACTTACTAGCTGTGTGACCCTAGCCAAGTTACCTACTCTTTGTCTCAGTTTCTTCATTTATAAAATGATCTGGAGAAGGAAATGGCAAACTACTCCAGTATCTTTGCCAAGAAAACCCCAAATGGAGTCATAAAGAGTTGGACATGACTGAAATAACTGAACAACAATAAAAGAAAAGAAAGTGATCAGGATTTAGGAAAAGCAATCAGATTATTCATTCTCCTCTCATTGCTAGCATCCCATCCAAAAAACAAAAACAAAACCCACCATTCAAGCACCTAGATAGAACTTAGAACACTGAATTTAGAACCTACTAGTTCTTTGAGCACTGAATTTGGAATAAGAAGATGCCAGTATCCATGAGCTGATTTGTGACCTTAAGCAAGTTTTTTTTTCCTTCATTGGACTTCAGAACGTTCCACTATAAAATGGAGATGATATCACCTCTGCTCATCTCACAGAACTACTGTAAGAATTACAAGAAAAAAAATATATGAATGCATCCTGAAAATTACAAAGTTCTATACACATGTAAGGGAGCACAATATTAATAAAATATATTTAGTTAAATTTATATGAATATGAACTGGGAGGTTTTACTACTCATTAATGAACTCTCTATTTCTTCTACAACAAATAAAGATACACACACAAATACAAATACAAAATATAGCTTCCTATTGCTTCTAGAATAAATACAAACTCTTCTTCTTGGCATTTAAAGCCCTTCACAAGCCAACTCCAAGCTTTCCATACTGATTTAACATTATTATCCTTATTTTACTATACATTCCAGCTAAACTGGACTTCTTGCTGTTCCCCAAACTAAGCATTCCATCTCTCACCTCCATGTTTTTTCACAGGCTATCCTCCTGTGCCTGGTCCTGGCATGTCCTTTCTTCACCTCTGAAACTCAGTATCCTTGGCTTTCTTTATGGCTCAGATCATCATGTACCGACTCCTATGGGAAGTCTTTCTTGATCTCTCTAGTTGTTAGTCTTGTCTCTCTCCTCAAATAGCAATGTAAATCCTTATCTATTAACATGTTGCATGCATCCAGTAAAATTTAAGTTCCTTGAGAACAGGGACTGGGCTGGTTTTTTATCTTGTATAGGACCTAACTGGATGCCTCAGGTAGGTGTTAAATAAATGCTTGTTGGATTACATTCGATTGGATTAGACTCGAAAAATTATAAAATCTTATAGCAAAAAGAGACACCAAAAATCATCTTGACTACCTGCCCTCTCATCCCCATTGTGCCAATAGGGAAATGGAAGCTCAGGGAAAGAAAATGACTTATTCAAGTTCACATAAAGTGTCAGAACCAATACTGAAACCCGGGATCCCCTGATTCAGATTTCAAATCGCTTACCCTTGTACTATGGTACTTTTTTGTGGGTTTGAGAGTTGAAAAATTATTTTTTTTTTACTATCCCAGTCCCAAGCATTTATTCATGGGCCTATAAGTGGTTAGAGAGCAACCTGCACAAAGGTCACTACAGTGTAATATTTATATTCCACTTGCTTTCCAGATGACTTGAGATGACTCAAAAATTAAAAACTGATCTGCATATAACAGAATTAAATATATATGTATATATGCATATGTATGTATATGTGTATATATACAAATATATAAAAATAATTTAAATGCATACACATATACATATATAATTTTAAGGTTATAAAACACTTTTCTCACAACAACCCCATTATGAAGTGGGTAGGTCAAATATTGCTGTTTTACCAGAGGGATGATTTGAAGCTCAGGTGGTAAAGAGACTCACTCACTCGTGGTCATAGAGTTGAGTCATAATTGGGAGCTGAACCTGCATTTCTCCTGCTTCCAAATCCATCATCCTTTCCAGCCAACCACATAACTCAATACATTTCTCTTTCAGAGTTCACTGGGCAGCTAGGTGGTGCAGTGAGGAGAGTGCTATGCCTGGAATCAGAGAAGACCCAAATTCAAACCTAGCTGTGTGATCCTTTTAACCTTTTCCAGCCTACCTCTGCTTCCTCATATGAGAAATGGAGATAACAATAGCACCCGCCCCACACAGCCCCCAGCTTAGCACAGCGCCAGGCAGCTTTGTTGTTGTTCAGTTGTGTCTGACTCTTTATGACCCCAACTGGAGTTTTCTTGGCAAAGATACCAGAGTATTTTGCCATTTCCTTTTCCAGCTCATTTGTGTGACCAGAGTCACATAGCTAGTTAAATGTCTGAGGCCAGATTTAAACTCAAGAAAGATGAATCTTCCTGACTTCAGGCCCAGCACTCTCCCCACTTCTCTATCTAGCTGCCCATATCAAGTGCAGGTCAGTTAGAAGAAGCTTAATAAATACTTGTTCTCTTATCTCCCCCATTACACCAATTTGCATAGAAAATAGCAGTTACCAAACATTTTGGCAGAAATAAATTGATATCTACTTCAGGGCACCTATTTTGGCACTAAGATTTCTGTCAGTAAAGACTCAAAGAGAAATGGGTTAAGGCACATAGTTTCATCACCAAAAGAAAAAAAAAAAAATTGTTGGCCTTTGTAGACTTGCCAAACTGATTAGTTCTATCTCGGGGACAGATGCAAATGAGTGAGAGGGAATAGCCTTAACTGAGGGCCCTTGTTGCAAACTATCTGTTCCCCTAGGGCACAGGGCTTTTGTGTCTGACTTGAGGCAGCCCAGATACATCTCAGAGCAGAGGAAAGGCAGGAATGGCCAATAGAGACCTGGGATCTAATCTCCATTACGCTCCTGCTTCCTCTCTGGGCTTCAGTTTCTCGACCTGCAAGATGAAGGTGTATGAACAGGATCATCTTTAAAGTCCTTCTGGTTATAAAATTCTAAGATTCTTTTTCCAGTTATCCCAGAATTACTTAGAAAAGGAAGGTGGATTATCTGGCACTGAGAGACCTGGAACATGCCCTGGGTTTCTCAAATAAGTTAATGAAAATATCAAAATCATAAGAAGTCCGTGACCTTACCTTAACTGCTAAAATCATCCTTAGTACCCTGGAAGACTGGCTAATAGGAAACAATATGGTATATATTAGAAGAAACACTAACCCAAGTGTCTAGAAATATACAGTTAAATCCTGTTCCTAGATATATAATCTGGGACAAGTTACTTAAACTCTCTACATTTTGTTTTCTTTACCCGTAAGATAGAGACTATCATACTTGTATTACTTGTCTCACATAGTTGTTATAGTTGTTTGTAAACAAATACAGACTATAAACAAATTTTTGTAAACAAATACAGACTGAGCCCGACACAGGTAGTCAATGATGCAGGATGGAAGCTGGAAATATGAGTGCTTTAAGGGTCATCTAAGCTTGAAGGGCTTGTCAGGAGACAAATGAAGAGAAGTGTACCTAGATCAATCTCTCTTCTGCTGATCAGCAGCTACAGAAAAGCAGCAGGGCCTTGAGCAAAGGTGAGCAGGAAGGAACAGCAGTCAGGACCCATCACATTTGGCCTGACAATGGAACTCCCTGAGTACCCCTCCCTCTCTGCAGCAGGGGGAGTGGAAGACTTGAATGTGGGCAACTGTACTGAGATTCTTTTAATTTCATGGCTTGTTTTCATGAAGGAAGGTTGGGCCCTGATCTGAAGAGAATAATTCAGGTTGATAGGAGATGCCCACACTCTATTTATTGCTGTATTTTTTTCAGTCTAATATTGTATTATGTATTTCATTTCTAATCATATCTTTGCTAATGACTTTAAATGAAATCTTAGGGGATGAGTAAGGTAGTGAGTGAGTCAAGAATCTTATTGGATAAATCTACACAAAATTCCCAAAATAATAGAAAGAATCTGGGCTACTATACATGAGGAAGAGCCACAACAGCCATCTTACAGCCTTTACGAGGACCCAGAAGCTGTGGCTGATAACATAGAGCATCCCCTTGTGTTGGGTGGTACATATGACATGTGGGGTGAGTGACACCACAAACCCTGGTCCTTGATGTGGGATCAGACACTATCCACCCTATGCCTCCCCTGTGCCTCATCTTCCCAAATGTTCTGCCTCTCTAGACTTTTATAAGCTGCCTATGGGCAGCCACAGAGTAGGAAAAAGACTATTGCCTCTCTGTGCTGCAGATGAATTGTCCTGCCTCCAAGTTTATAGCAACTGAGAGAAATGGGGTGTGATCTCTGGGAAATGAGCCAGGAATAATGAAGAACAGCAAGTAGAATCAAATAAAAGAGTTAGGAATCAGAATTGGCTTGGTCTGACAGCAAGTGATCACAAGCAGAATTTGGAGACTAGGATGAGATGAGATAAAGATTGAGAGGAGAGGAGATAACACATTCCTTATGGTGTAATAAAAGATATGACAAATGCTTATATAACAATAACAGAAAACAATATGTGATAAATGCATGATAAATATACAAAATTCTATATAAATCCTAGGTCATTATTACCCTTTGGAACTAGGGAAAATTTTATGAAAGAGGTGACATTTGAGCTTTATTCTAGGTTTAAAGCTGGAAAGAATTTTGGAAATCATCTCTCCCAGTCCTTTAATTTAACAAGTAAAGGAAAAAGTCCAGATAGGGTTAGGGTTTTCTGACAGTCAGTGTGGTTTTCATTATATCAGGTTGGCCTTTAAAGTATGAGTAGGAATTCATTAGGTAAAGAGGGGGAAAGCAGAGACTAGTCATAGAATGTGGGTGGCTCTGACTCCACAAGGGCAGGCAGAAGGGATTTCCAACTGGCAGTCAGGAATGAGAATAGAAGACAGGAAGGTACTTCCTGATATGTATAATGTCATGACTCGTACAGAACCCTTGTTTTTTGAACACTTTAGATTTTTTCAATGTGGATGGCAAGATTAGAGAGTTAGAATTCTGAATTTAGTATCAGCCTAAATTTAAAATCATGAACACTTTGAGGAAAAAAGGAAACAGAGAGGAAATTTTTAAAGACAAAGTAGCTCTATATTCCTGATAGTAGCTCATTAAATGCATTTTCTTCACAAGAACCTAGGGAGGAAGGGGATGCAAGTAACATCCTTATTTTTTAGATAAGGAAACCAAGGTTCCCAGGGGGCAGTGATTTGCCCTGTGACCAAAAATAAGAAAATTTCTCAGCCAGGATTTTAACCTGTGGTGGTCTCCTTATTCTAAGTACAGTGCTTTTTCTACTACATCAAATTGCCTTTCAAAACACTAGTTGAGGAGTCAGTAGTTCTGGGTTCTAGTCTCATCTTCACCATTTACATTGTGTACTACCCTGAGTAGTCACCCTGACTCTCTGGGCTTCTATAAAATGAAAATATTGAACTAGAACAAAGCTAGAGAGCTAGAAGAACCTTAAAACAAAACGAAATAAAACCCTGATCTAATCCAACTGCTCCTGAGACCCAAGAAAATGAAGAGATTTTCCCCAAGATCACACAGGTAGTAAATAGCAGAATTGGGCTAATTCTCTTTCCAGTGTACCAAAGTCCTTGTCAACCCTTGTCAATGTCCTATGAAATATGTTTGAGGAACATGTACAATGAAGGAAGAGGATAGCAAAAGGTGAAAGGAATAATGTGGAATAATCTTCAGCACACTAGGTATGAAATAAGACTACCCAGAGTATAATCATAGCTCCATCAGTCACCCACTTTCTGCTGCTCATTGACAATCCTCCTTGTCTCATGTCCCATGTTCCCCTCCTAACTTCAAGTGTATTCCCAGGATCCATTGGGCCCCCTCCTCTAACTCTCTTTATACTCTCTTGGTGATGATCTCATCAACTTCTGTGGATTCAATGATCATATCTATATTCCTGGTACTACTTTCTCTCCCAAACTTAAGTCTTGCATCTCAGATATCCAGAACCACAACTTATTTTGTCTTTTCCCCAAAACTCTTGCTTCTTCTTAACTTTCCTTTAGCTGTTGAAGGCACTACCTGGTTAGCAACCTCAGATTCACAAAGCCTGGCACAATTTGTTGTTATTTTTGCTGCTATTCAAGTTGTTTCAATCGTGTCCTATTCTTTGTGACCCCATTTGGTGTTTTCTTGGCAAAGATAGTGGAGTGATTCACCACATTTTTCTCTAGCTCATTGTACAGATGAGGAAACTGAGGCAAACAGGGTGAAGTGACTTGCTCAGGGTCATACAGCTAGGAAGTGTGAGGCTAGACTTGAACTCAGGGAAAGGAATCTTGCTGACTTAATAAATGCTTTTTGTTTACTTGATTAATCCTCTCCTTTCCTTTTTCTCACCCTTCATTTCTCATCAGTTGCCATCTAGTCAGTTTTACTCACATTATATATCTTGTATCTGGCCCCTTCTTTTCTCTCACACCTCCACCCTTAGCACTGGTCCTAATGACCTCTGGTCTGGAATTTTGTAATAGTGTCCTAACTTTTCTCTCCCTTATCCAATCGTATTCCAAATAATTGTCAAAGTGGTGTTCCTAAAGTGTAGGTCTGACCATGTCCCTCCTATGTTCACAAGGTTCCCGTGACTCTATGGCCTCTAGGATCCAAGTAAAAATTCTGAAGTTGGGCATTAAAGATCTTCATGATCTGGCTTTTTATTTTCACATTATGGTGAAAACTAACTCTCTAACTCACACTATGCCCTCATCTCTAGCCAAACTGGCCAAACTGACTTTCTACTTAATCAATGCTTTTTTTGGTTTCTAGATTAGTCTTTTCCTCTTGCCCTTCATATCTAATCAGTTGCCATCTGTTCTGCTAGCTGTTCTCCAAACTAGCAATTCCACGTCCTAGATCTGTGCATTTTGCACAGGTTGTCTCCTATGCCTAGAATGCACTCACCACTCACCTGAGCTCCCGGGTGGAGCAGTGGACACTTTATAGCAGTGTAACCCCTGGGCAAGTCACTTAACTTGCTTGCCTCAGTTTCCTCATCTGTCAAGTAGAGATAATAATGGCATCTACCTCCCAGGGTTGTCTTGAGGATAATATGATATAATATTTATAAAGTACTTTGTAAAATTTAAAGCATGGTATAAATGTGAGCTATTATTACTATTACCATTATCCTTTCCTCTTAGAATATCTCCTCGTTTCCTTCAAAGCTTAGGTCAAATGCGACCTCTTCTGTGCTTTCCCCCACCCAACCCTGAAATTATCTTGTTCCTATTTTGTGCCTCCTTCTGGGTATCCTTGTTTCCCTTTTTGTAATATAACTCATCCAGGACAGGGACTGTTTCTGTCTTTGTATCTGCAGCACCCAACGCTGTTCCCACTTAAGTGCTTGTGGATTCATTGTGGGAATGTGCTCTCCGACACTTTCCCCGGCTGAAGCTTAATTTCTTCATGTGTAAAGGAGAGGGTTGGACTATTAACAGCTAGCATGTGAATGGCTTCAAGATTTTTGCAAAACATTTTGCGTATTTTTTCTCCTCTGACCCCCAACAACTCTGCTATAAGGTAGTTGCTATTTGTATCCCAACTTTACAGATGAGGAAACTGAGGCAGAGAAAGGTTAACTAGCTTGCTCAGGCTCACATAGCTTGCCAGGGTTCAGAGGCAGGACGTGAACTCGAGTTCTCCCGACTTGAGGTTCAGCATTCGGCCCCCCGCGCCACCTGGCTCCCCCTAGCCAGGGTGTTCCAAATGTCAGAGGAGAGAAGCACCTGTCCAGTGGAAGAAGAGGGGAGTGGAAAGGCGGCGCCCCAGCCACCAACCTTCTGGCCCGCCCCTTCCCCGGCCCCACCCCCATCTCCCCAACCCCACCTCCGCCCCCGGCTACCGTAGGGTCTGAGATCCTAGAAAAAGAGGAAGAGAGAAGCGGGGAGCTGGTGGCCCTCCCGTCCCTGGCTGGGACTCGGAGCGGGGGAGGCAGCGTCACTGCTGGGAAGCCGGATGAGCCGAGACCGGGAGGGGGTGGACTCGGCCAGTTCATTTGTCGGAGGTAATCGAGTAGGCTGGGCATGCAAATGTGCTCCCCTAGAGCGGCGGTGGAGTTGGGAGGAAAGAGGAAGCTCTGGGTCGGGTTGTTTTAAAAAGGGGGGGAAAGGTGTTGGGGTAGGGTGGGGACCGAAAGGTAACAGATGAAGGAAACTTCCCAGCCCCTTGGGTTTCCCGGCTTCTCGGCCTCCCGGCCTCCCGCCGGCTGTGCCCCGGCTTGTTGGAAGAGATCATGGGCTGGCAGCAAAGTCCAGCCTTGGGGCTCCAGAGTGAGCTTTGACTGAGGTGAGTCCTGGGGAACCTTGACCGGGGAGGGGATGGTAGGAGAAGGGATGTGAATGCGTTTTACTTTTTGTTTTGTCTCTCCTTGGGGCCGTAGAATTGTTGGATGAAAGGACTTTAGTCCTCTTATGCTCCCTTGGAAGAAGGGCAGTCGTCAGTGCCCTATACATGGACCCTTCTTCAGGTAGTCTTATTCAAAGGTGGTACCTGAAGGGAATCAGGGCAGTCCCGGGAGAGTGTGCTGGAGGGGAGCGGGGTGATCAGCCTGAGAAACTGAGTTCGAGTGGCATCTGTGATTGTCTGTGTGGATGGTAGTAGGTGTCCCCGAGTCTGAGGCACCTCTCTGCCACGAGTCGTCGAGACCCCACGGCCAGTCTTCTTCCCACTACCCCCCACGGCACTCCCGTTTCTGAGAGTGCGTTTAGTGCAGCATTAATAGTTCAATCCTATTCCTAAGATCTTGAAACACTGACCTAGACTGTTAATGAGTCTGATATTTGGGCATTTTTCCAGGGGCTTTTCTGAAGTGCCTTACCCACGTGTGCTCTGGCATGAAAAGGGGGGCAGCCTCCCAGGAGATTATCTATAAACAGTAATAACTGAGGCAAAGGCTAGAATTGGCAGTGGCACAGACTCATGGACTGCTAGAGGAAGCCTTAGAGATCATTTCCAACCCCTTTACTTTACAAAGGAGAAAACGTGACCAAAGAGGGTAAGTGATTTGCTCTAGATTACCCAGCTTGTAAACAGCAGATCTAGGACTGTCCTGGATTACCCAACTTGAAATGAAAATGATTGCCATCAAGTTATGACATCGACTGTCACTCCTTGGTTGTGTAATGCTTACTCCTCTAGAAAACCTTTAGAAAAAGTGGGGTGAAAGCCCCTAGATTCACACAGAGCTTTCTCAAAGTGGCTTGGGCATCATTTTTCCTTTTCTGTTTTAAAGAATTAGATTTTCTTTTTCAGTTAACAGTTTTCTTTCCCTCCTATATCTCACGCCCCCTTGGGGGGAACAAAAGGGGGAAAAAACCTTTGTAACTAATATGTATAGTCAAGCAAAACAAATCCACGTAATGGCCACATCCAGAAACGTGTCTCATTTTACATATTTAGTTCTTCACTTCACTGTCAGGAGATGGAAAGCATCCTCCATCATTGGTCATTTGGAATCATCTTGATCATTGAGTTGATCAGAGTCCTTAAATCTTTAAAAGTTTGTTCATTTTAGTGTAGTGCTGTCGTATAGTATAAATTGTTCTTGTTCTGCTTACCTCACAGCACATCAGTTCCCAAGCTTCTCTGAAGCCATGTTGTGAGTGGGTTTTTTACATCACAAGAGTCTTCCATTACATTCCTATACCATACTTTGTTCAGCTCTTTCCCAGTTGATGAGCACCCCTTTATTTTCCTGTTCTTTGCCACCAAACAAAAAGACCTGCTGTTTTGGGTATAAAGATCCCTTCCTTCTCTCTTTTATCTCCTTGTGGTTTTGGCCTAGTAATCACTGGGTAATTTGTTCCCAATTTTTGGGGCTATGATACTAGTTTAAAAAGCTCATTTCTGGGGATTGATTTTGCAACACAGGAATGAACTGGCATTGGCAGTATGCTTCTGCTTGATTTGCTGTGACATCAGTGTCTTCTGAGATCAAGTTCGGTACTTTTACCACTCTATACGAAGCCTATCTCCAGAAACCTGATGCATTTTATTATACCATTAAAAATCAGAGTAAATCGTGAAACAGCAGCCTAATCTTCTGATTAGCAAACTGAAACTCTGAGAGGTGATTTAGCTTGGGTTACGCAGTTACACTGGGTTCCAGCAGGTAACAGAATAGTAGGACTCAGCTAAAAACCTGCCTTCTGCAAGAAGCCTTTCCTAATCTTTTTTAGATTTTTTTTTAGAGTTTTAGTGCTCTGCCTCTGAGACTCTGTTTATCCTTTATGTCCTGTTTATATAGAGTTGTTTGCATATTGTCTCTCCTATTAGACTCTGAGTCCCTTGAAAATAGGGAGTGGTTATTTTTTCTTTCTTTGTATCCCCAGCTTTTGGCTCAGTGTCTGGTGCATAGTAAAATGCTAACTGATTGACTGCCTGCCTGACTGGCCCATCTCATTTAGGTAGAACACAAAGTTTTTGAGAACAATAACTTTTATTTTTGTCTTTGTATCTCCAAATACCTCTATTTACCTGGCACATAGGCACTTAATAAGTGCTTGTTGATTAATTAACTAAATTTCTGTAAAGCCAAATTCCAGATCAGAGGCTGCATGACATGGTGGAAAATGTACTGGAGATGAATAGTCAGATTTGACTATTAGGTCTCTTACTTACTCACTTTGTGGACTTAATACAAATTCACTTTGCCTTTGGGGGCCAAGATTTCCTCTTCTGTAAAAGGAAGACTTTTGAATTTGATCATCTTTAAGGCCTCCCTCAGCTCTAACATTCTATGACTTTGATAATGGGGCTTGAGAGGTAGAAAAAAACACCGGACTAGGAGTCAGAGACCTGGTTTTAAGTCTTTGCGCTTTACAAGCTGAGCAGATTCCTCATCCTTCCTGAACCTGAGGGTCCCTATCACTAAAGCTGAGATAATAACACTAGCATTACCCCTCTCACTGATGAGATCATGTGCTGTCTCCCAAGGAGGGCCACCTAAGTAGGTGAAAGCACTTTGTAAACTCTTTATGTGGATTCCAGTTGATACCAAATTAAGTAAGTGATATCATTGAACTCTTAAGCCTTTTTAATTGTTTCTGGGATTTTTGAATGGTGCTGGAATCACCTAAAAGAAGGAAGAGAGGCAAATATGAGAAATGCTCAGAATTAAGTTAAATATTTGTTATTCAGGATACTGTTAAGGAGGACACAGAGACACAACCAAAATAGCCCCTGGCCTCCTAGAGCTTACTTTTACAGATTTATGGAGGTGAGGCTTTAAGGAAGCTTAGGAAGGAATGCCTTCTAGACTTGAGGACAGCTGAGAGGCAGGAGCTAGGAGGCCAAGTTCTGGGAATAGCAGATGGTCCAATTTAGTTTAAATCTTTATCTAAGGTCCTCATTCTCATGTATGGAAGACATCTGTGTAATAAACACTGCTGGACAAGTTGTACTATTTTGATAGTAAAACAATATGTTCTTAACGGGAAAACACCATGTCCTTTCGAAATATGTGGAACTATCTCTAGAGAGCATAGATTCATAGAATTACAACAATTTAGAGATCCCCAAATCCAACCACCTCCTTCTTCTTCCCTCCCCTCAACCCTGGGGTTTTTTTTTCCCCCAGAGAGGGGAAGTAACTCAACCTTGGTCACGCAAGTAGTAAGTTGCAGAACAAAAGTTCCAACTCAGATCCCCCAATTCTACCTCCATGACACCCCTAAACAGGAAGGAGTGGGATAGGAAAAGGACTCAAGTGTTTCTAACTTTTCTTTTTAAAAATGTTCCACTGTTGACCACCCAATAAAGGTCACAGTGATACGCAGAGTAACTATAGCATTTTAAAACTTTGATAAAGGACTCTGAGCTGCTTCTTCAAGAAGAAGATAGAGTATAAATGAGTAAATTAACACTGATGTAACATCTTATTTTTTGAAACCACAGAAAGAAACCATCCATTTCTAGGAAGGACTAGTACATGTTCACAGAAGTACTGAATTGCAAACTACTAGCAGTACAGGGGGGAAAAGGGAAGGAAAATTGGGTCAGAGCAAAAGAAGGTCTGTGAAAATTGTTCCAACCTGGTATCTACCTCACCAAAATTCCTCTCCATAACATTTCCAACAAGCAATTTGTCCAGCCTCCACTGAGGACTTCCAGGGAGGGAGAACCCATTCCCTCCCAAGGCATCCTCTTTCACTTTGGAATGACTCTTCCTAACATCAAACTTAAATTGACCTCTCTGTGACTTTCATCCATCACCCTTTGTTCTGTCTTTTGGGTCCCAACAGAACAAGGTCAATCCTTCTTCCACATGATCACCTTTCAGATATGTGAAGGCAGTTGTCACGTCTCCTCCACTGGCTTCCCTGACCCGAGTCATCTCTTTTCCCAATTCCTTTCTTTAAACTTTCCCCTTTTCCTTCAGCTGATCTTCCTAAGTGTTGTCATTGAGGTCCTTTGCTATCTTGCTCACCTGTCTCTGGGTATTCTCCAATGTCCTTCCTAAACTGTGGCATCCTGGTCTGAATATAACATTCCAGATATAGTCTGACTCAGCTCAGATCCCTGGAGATGGGACAGCCTATTGTAAGTAAGGAAGACATTGTGCAAACTATTGGGCATCATCACCTTTCTGAGCCTCAGTTTCTTCACCTGTAAAATGAGGGAGTTGGACTAGATGGCCTCTAAGTTCATCTTCCAGGTCTAGATCTAAGTTCCAATGATGTCATGATCTATGTATGACCTATATTAATATAAGCTATTGTTATGCTTTTTCTCCTCTTCTAGGATATAAGGATCCTGGGTTATAAAGATCCTATGACCTTATAACCTATGACCTATATAAATCTAAGCTATTATTGTTAATTTTTCCCTTTCTAGGCAGGACAACTGAATATTCCCCTTTAGGCCACAAATTAAAACATGTTCATTAATATTTGCCTCTGGATTATAGGACATAGTAGCAATGTTCAAAGCAAAAGTCGCTTCAACTCTTATAAAGACAATTAAAAAGCCTTTATTGTAGGAAAGGACCTTAAAGGTTAGCTAGTCCAATACCTCATCATACAAACAAGACAACTGAGGCCTAGGGATGGGAGGCAGTTTGTTTATGGCCACACATCAAGGTTCACTAAGCATTTGATTTCTCACTTGACCCAATTTTTATCCAACCAAGTAATCCATTGTTAGATGAAAAAAAAAACAAAACTAAGAATTCCTGCTCCATTTCCAACAAGCATGAGAGAAGCCTTGGAATATGTTTTCTAGTGGGAGAAACTGGCAAAATAAAATCCCAAATACAATAAAAAAAATCAGGATGCTGGCTGGGGTAATCAACATTATTTCCCCAGAATAAATCTTGAGGGATTAGTCTAAGATAATTTGTTCCCACAGCAAAAGCTCAAGCCTTAGAAATCAAAGAAAAGGGACAGCAATCCTTGTGGACTTAATGAACATTTCTGTTTCTCTCCTAAGTGATGAGATCTTTGAATAAACTTCAGAACATGGCCTGAGGTGGATGAACAGCAAAGGGAATTAATATTGTAAGCTCTCTTTCAGAAGCTTTTAACATTATTAGTTCACATTTATCCAGTGCTTTACTATTTACCAAGCAGTTTGTGCTTTAACTTATGAGATCCTAGGAGAAGCCCAGAGAGATTGGTAGTTCAAATATTATTGTCTTCACTTTACAGACTAGGAAACTGAGTCTTGGAGTAGCTGTGTGACTTGCCCATGTGTCACACAGCTAGGTAGTCAAAGAGTTGAGATTAGAACCTAGGCTGCCAATATTACTAGTGAAATGCTTTTTCTGCTTCTCTCATATTACATATAGGATGGGTCAGAATGAGAAATGCTGGTCTTCTTTCTGGCATTTTTAAAATGAATAAGAATAGGAATTCTTGTAAACCTACTTCAAAGAGTGTTGTAAGAGCACCGATCCACATTTATGATGCCCTTCACTCTTTCCAAGACTTTCTGCTCACAACAACCCACATGAAGCTGGTCGTGTAAATATCATTGCTAACATTTAACTAAAGGAAAGTGGACTTCAGAAAGCTTAAGTGACTCAATCACAGGTACACAGCCTAGTAATAGTGTGATAGTAGCAGAGCCCAGCTTCAAACCCTTTAAACCTGATTCCAAGTATAGGGCTCTTCCCAATCTACTAAGTTTCCTCCAACTTCCAAGGAGGGGAGTTGCTCTCCAGGGCACCTTCAGGCTTTCTATTTGAATTCTCTGCTTTACAGTTCCCATCTTCAACCCCTCTTTCTTCCAGTCGTCTTTATTCTCTGCTCTGGTCCTCTCCATCAAAAATCGAAAAAGGTGGTGGTAGAGAGTGGGGAGAGAGTTGAATCTTGTTTAGTTTGGAGAGTTTCATTTTGTTTAGTGCTTTTTAGAGAGGCATGGCCACCTAAAGTCTTGGCATGGAAAGTATCACCTAGGCTACCAAACTAAGCTGTGGTTACGTCACTGAATCACTGGAAGGTTGTTCTGAGGTCAGGAGCCCCTAGAACTGACCTAGCTAAGTTGAAGAGACACTCATCATTGTATCTAATATCAAATTAAGATCCTCTGTTTGGCTTTTATAGCCCTTTATTACCTTGCTCTCTTCTCCCTTTCCAATCTTCTTAAACCTCACCTCCTACATTCTGCACTTTAGTGACATGGGTCTCCTTGCTGCTCCTCTCACAAGAGAGTCTAATCTAATTCTGTGCATTTTCACTGGTTATCTCTCATTCCTGGAGCCCTCAC
Organism: Petaurus breviceps papuanus; assembly: GCF_028583685.1. Lineage (NCBI taxonomy): Eukaryota > Metazoa > Chordata > Mammalia > Diprotodontia > Petauridae > Petaurus > Petaurus breviceps. The sequence goes on along the minus strand of NW_027185694.1, from coordinate 32,185,799 downwards.
CCTCCTCATGTCTGCCTTCTGGCTTTCTTCGAGTCTCAGCTAAAGTTCTGCCTTCTAAAAGAAGTCTTTCTCACCCTTCCTTTGTCTTAGCTCCTTCTCTCTGAGGTCATTTCCAATTTATCCAGTTTGTATATGGTTGTTTTACGCCTCCCCCCCCCCCTTAGGCTGTGAGCTCCTTGAAAGCAGGTACTGTTTTTTGCCTTTCTTTGTTTATCTAGTACCTAAGGGAGTGCCTGGCACACAGTAGGTGGTGAATAAGTGCTGAATGACTTGACTGGCCACTAGGTAACAAATTTTCTCAGGCCTAGCAGCACACAATGGCCCCTCCTCTTAATATGTTTTGCTTAGCACAGTGCCTGGTACACAGTAAGTGTTTAATAAATGCTTACCAATTAAATGGATTGTGATCTGCACAGGTGTACAGAGTACTCACAGATCTTTGATGCATTGGAGTCCTAAGAGGGAGCCTGTCAGTTGAATTTCCCTACCAAAGACTTAGGTGCTTTTGTTTTGTCCATCGACAAGTAGGAGCTTAAATGGAAGCCTATAGATTTCTTTTTGACTCTAAGTAGCTCTTAGGTACCTAAGAGCATAGGTCTTAGAACTGAAAGGAATTTTTGAGATTATTTAATTTAGACTTCCTCCCTTTTCTGTGTTTCTTCTACCCCCATTTTAGAGGTGAGGGAACTAAGACCTAGAGAGAGGAAGTATGCCTGTGGCCACACCAGTAGAGAGTGGTGTCTTCATGAATCCCTGTGGAATATCCATTATCATGCTGCTTCCTCGGTCATAAAACATTTGATAAGCTCCTGTTATGTGTAAAGGATTTAGGCTCTGAGGAAGACAGAACATTTTAATAAGACATAGCCCCTGCCTGTCCTTTAGAAACTCAGTGTAGCTGGGAGATAAGATAATAAACACTGATAACTATAATTCAGGAAGCCTAAGTTTATATCAGTAGAAGCTTAATTTTTTAAGTACATAGAGTGACCCAGTGAAAAACATGCTGGACTTGGAGTCCCCAAGAACTGGGATCCAATCCAGTTTTATGACCCTGGCAAGTCGCTTACCCTCTGGGGGCCTTAGCAACTCCCTAGGATTTACTTACTAAATCATAGGAGGAATTTCCCACAAGGAGAGTTCCCTCAGCAAGAAAACACAGATCCTTTCCAAACTCTCCATCAGGAAATCTCTTCTAATAAAAACTTTGTATTAATAAGACCTATAAAGATCTGAGAAAGGTCCATTTACTAAATTTAAGAGACCCTCTTAGGGGTCAGGGAGTTCTGTTTCTACAGTACTGGGGATGGAGGATGTCAAGGAAGAAAAAGGATCAAAGCCCTTTGGAAAATGACAGCCCCATACATGTTTGTGGTGCCTTGCCATTTACAAAGCACATTTGATCCCAGGATCTCATTTGATCATGACCAAAAAAAAAAGGATAAAGGAAACCTAATAGGTAGAGCAGGGATTATTATACCGATTTGACAGTAGAGGAAACTGATGCTCATAGAGAGAGTGCCTTATTCTGGATCCTATAACAAGTTAGTGATTGACCCAGGACTGCCCCTTAGGAGCAGGGACCATTTCATTTTTGTCTATCTTCAGCACCCAGCACAGTGCCTGGCACATAGTAGGTCCTTTGTAAATGTTTGCTGAAATGAGTTAAATTGCTTTATGATTTTTAGTCTGGTTTTCTTTCTACTCTTACACCATGCCTCTAGCATTTCAGATGGGCTCTGCCCTCAAGGAAGTTACACTTTAATTGGGAAGAGAAAAATGTAAAACAAAAGCAAATAAAATGGGATCCTATTAAAGCATTTCTGCTGAACACACTAAGTATTAGAAAGGTTCAAGGAGAGGGAAATCCTTGAGAATTAGAATGATCAGAGAAATTTTCATAGAGGAGGGCGCTTTGAACTGGTCCTGAAAGAGTGACTGTTTATACTCCTCTGCAGAGTTAGGAAAGAATGTTCTAGGTGAAAGGAATGCCCACTATGAAAGTGTGGAGGATAGAATAGGACACCTGTGCTGGAGACTAGACACTGTCCTAACCAAAACAGAGAGAAGCTTGATTCAATATAACTAAAATTTCTTAAGTAAAATGGTGGGCTGGTAAAAGTTTAATAATTGAAGTGGAGGTGAAGAGGAAGCAGGAATGTTTGCCTAACACACTTTCAAGTGTAATCTGCACTCTTACTATTTTCTCCATCACTTTCTTAAGTTTAAAAACCAACAAAACAACCAAGCCCTGATTTGCCACCATTCATCTGTTTCCTGTAAATGCTCACACTGAAAACAATCCACTCTCCAAAACTGGGTCAAGTTGACTCCAGCACAGGCCTAATTAAATGCTTACAGTGTGCAAAGATCACTGTAGACATAGACAAAGATGCAGGTAAGATGGAAAAGGTAGCTGGGTTGTGAGTAGAAGAGCCTTGATAACTAGACAATTAGACTTCACTCATGAAGAAGGAAGGAGCCATTGAAGCCTTTTTTTTTAAGCAAGACAGTGGCAGTGAAAACATTTTTGAAAGAAAAGCAGGGCAGCAATGGGCAGTGTGGTTGGGAGAAGGAAACTCCTAAAGATTTTAAGAGGTTAAGGTTAAGAGACTTTTGCAATCATTCGGCTTAGAAGATCTGGACTAAGGCAGTGAAGAGGAAAAGATGTATACAAGAGTCATTTCAAGATGAAAATAAGCAGAGTTTGGGGACTGAGGAAATGAGATCATCAAAGCTAGCTGCACACATTTGAGCACAGGTCATTACGATGACAGCAGTAAATAGATTGGGAACAGGGAGAAGGGAGCTACCTGAAGAGGGCAATGAATTTAGTTTTAGAGGTGATGAGTTAGAGGTGACATCATGACATCTAAGTATAAATGCCTATCAGGGAATTGGAGGTGTGGGACTAGAGCTATATATTTAGAAGGGCCAATTAAAGCCACATAGAATAGCTAAAATAACTGGGATAGCTAACCTGCAAGGGCTAGGAACAGAAGGACTGGCACCTGCCACAAACTACCTGTGTTATCTTGAAAAAAATTACATCTTTTCTCAATTCTTCTTCTTCAAAGTTGGTGGTGATATTTCTCTAAGGTCTTATCCAACTTAAACATTTTATTCGTCTCCATATAAAAAGGGTCTCTTAAGTGTCTTTATATCTATTAACACAACCCCCCTTGGCCCCTCTCCCCAAAAAAGACTCAGAGTCCAGCATGAGCAATGTTATAAGATTGGCTTGGCAGGAAATGTTTCCCAGTCCCAGGATGGATGTTTAAGATGGATGAGGGAAAGCATTGGATCCTCTTTTTTTGGACAGCTTTCAAGGTAGAAAGAATCATTTCTCCTTTTGTTGAGATGATGGATCTAGGGTTAGAAGGGCTTTCTATGGTCATTCAGTCCAATCTTCTCACTTTGTAGGTAAGAAAATTAGGGCCCAATCAGGTTGAATGCCCTGTCCAAGGTCACATGGGTAGTGTCAAGTCTTCTGACTCCAGAGTCCATATGTTCATTGTACCATGCTGTCTGACCTCTGCCTCTACCCAAGGGGCTTCTTTGGCTTTTTGCCTTAGAATTGGCACTTCTCTGTAATCTCACTGAGCAGAAGATATCTCTATAATCTCTTATCTTTCTATCTTGTTCTAGATCTTACCCTGTGACACTTCAAATGATACTAGTCATTTCCTCCAAATCATTTGTTCAGTCTAACTGCTTGGTCATGAGATTTGTGAACCAGTTTTATGGTCAGCTACTTTTTTATTGGCCAGTAATCACTGCCAACAGTATGGTTCATGTAAATTCTTTTTAAAAATTTCATTTGCCCCATAGCTTTCCTAGGACAAGAGAGGGGAAGGATGTTGAGTACAGGGAGGGCAGAAGAAAATAGCCTGATGCTAAATTTTTCCCTGTCTGTGAAAGACTTAGGTCAACAAATATAGAGTTGTATTAGAAGGAATAGACATTTTCTGGTGCCTATGGGCTCTTGAAGCAAATAAACTCTCCACTCTATTATAAATTCCTAGAGAGCAGAAATTGTGTTTTACTTATAAGAATGCCAGATAAGTAACATTTCTATCACTCTTTATAGTTTACAAAGTACTTTCCTTCCAAATACCTTATGAGCTAAGTAATGCAAGCATTATTGTCCCAGTTTTACAACAGAGGAAGTGGATGCTCAGTTTGATGAATGAACTTTCACATTGTCATACAAGTAAGAGGCACAGTTAGAACCTGAATCCAGATCTCTTGGCTTCAATCAAGGGCTTTTTAAACTACTCAGCCTCTCCAAGGTTCTGAGGCCAGTTCTTTATCCATGAGTCTAGACTGTCTCTCAGGTGCTGTCAATACAGGATGAAAAAAATCTCTGTTCTCAGTCCCTTCTTCTGGGGGGAAATGAAAAGGACTACTGGTCAAAGTGAAATGTGAAAAGAATGAAACTTCAGCTGAGGGATCAGGGCAGACTTTATGAAAGAGGTGGCATGTGAGCTAGGCCTTGAAGAAAGACTTTAACTGATAGAGATAAGGAGGGAGTGCTTTCTACAAGAGGGGTCAACTGAAATGAATAGATGGAGGTAGGGAATGTCCAGTTGGCGGGAGAGCTAATAGGCCACCTTGGCTAGAATGTAGAGTGTACATAGGGCATTGGTTCAAAAATAAGGCTAGAAAGGGGGATTAAGTCCTGGGTGGACAGCCTTAAGTGTCAAGCTAAGAATACATTGGTAAATAAAGGAATATTTAGCTTCTAGGTTTTCTAACTCTGAAGCTTAGATCAGTCATTAATGGTTTGCCTGTTCCTGTGCTAAGAGTAATAAAAACATTTTTTAAACCCATTATAAATGGAGCAATTCATTCACTCGATAAACTAATACTTTGGGGTTTTTCTTTTTATTTAATAATTTTTAAACTTCACTTTAAAAACTTTTTGAGTTCTAAATTCTCTCCCTCTAGCCCCAACCCCCTCATTGAGGAGGCAAGCAATATGATACCTATTATACATGTGAAGTCATGCAAAACATTTTCATATTAGCCATGTTGCCAAATCAGACAAACCAAAAAAGCAAGACCAGTAAAGAAAGTGAAAATCAATTTGCTTCGCTCTACACTCAGCCTATCAGTTCTCTCTCTGGAGGTAGATATCAGTTTTCATCATGAGTCCTTTGGAAACATCAAGGATCATTGTTTTAGTGCAGAGTTCCCAAACTTATTTAGAATACCACCCCCTTTTAAAAAAAATTACTCAGTGCCCCCTTGGAAATCTACTTTCTTTAACCTTTTAACAATTTTTTAATTAAAAATTTGCATCATTTAAAATATATATATATATATAATTTTTTAAATGATGTATCTTAAATTTAATAATTTATTGTAAATTTGTGGATTTTTTCCTGCATTGAAATTTTGATAATGCAATATATGTCATGTAACCGTATATTATCGTATTGTAAGCAAGTCATTATATACATGTATTCCTGTCGATGCATTCTGGACTTCCTGACAATGCTCAACACCATAGCCTGCCAACACTTACCTGTTAAGACCTGTGAGCAGACTTAACTACTGATCAGTTATAAACTTAAATTTTGTGTACATTTTTTGGAAAATAATGTAATCACTGCAACTTTACACAACAGATAAAACATGTATGAACAGTTTTTCAAAATTTTCTTATCTTCTCTTTTTTCCTTACTCTTCTACTACCCCCTTATTTTTAGTTAAGGCCCCCCCACCCACTGCACCTGAGGCTACTACCTCCCCCTGTAACATTCCAGTGTCACCCAGGGGGCAGTATCACCCACTTTTAGAACCTGTGCATTAGAGTGAAGTTAATACTTTGTGCAAAGCATTGTACTGGGGGAGATAGAAGTGTAATTAAAACATGTCCTCTGCCTTTAAGAAGCTTACAGTCTAACAGGGGAGGATCTGAATGCAGAATTAAATATGATGTACAGTAGAATGTGATAATAACAGTAACTAGAATTTTTATAGCACTTTGCAAACCTCTTTGCGTGTTAATCCATTTGATCCTCACAACAGACCTAGAGAGGCTGAAAGAGGATAGGTGACTTGCCCAGAGTCATAGAGCCAGTAAAATAGCTGAATCAGGATTTGAACTCACATGTTCCTAACTCCCTAATCAGCCACATTGTGCCACCTTGCTGCTCATGTGGCATAGGCAGTTAAATCTAGACAAAATGATCCCACATAGGGACTAAAATGAGCCAAGGCATCGTGGTGGAAAAGCATTAAACATGTAAAAAGGAAAAGCAAGAAATCTAGTTTGTGTGAAACATAACTCACATTCATTAAGAAAAGACTGGAAAGGGGAGGCCAGGTAGCACAGCGAGTAAGAGCACCGGCTCCAGTGTTGAGAAGACCTGGAGATCGAATCCCGGGCTCAGACACTTAGCACCCACCCAGAAACACCTGGCCGTGTAACCTTGAGCAAGTTACTTAACCCCAATTGCTTAGGGGCGGCCAGGTGGCTCAGCGAGTAGGAGCACTGGAGCCAGTGTCGGGATGACCTGGATCAAATCCGGGCTCAGATACTCAGCACCACACCCAGAGATAATAACTGGCCGTGTAACCTTGAGCAAGTTACTTAACCCCGATTGCTATAAAAAAAAAAAAAGAAAAGACTGGAAAAACAGGGAAAGGGAATGAACATTTATTGAGTACCTACTGTGTTCCATGTACTGTACCTAAGTGCTGTATAAATATTATGTATTTTATTTCTCACAACAGCCCAATGAGGTAGGTGTTGTTATTATTATTGCCATTTTAAAGTATGAAAAGCTAAGACAAGAAAAGGTTAAATAATAGGGTCACACAGCTAGTAAGTATCTAAGGTAATATTTGAACTCAGGTCTTCCTGACTTGAGGCACAATGTTCTATGCACTGCACCACCTAGCTGCATTTGATAATAAGGGTCTCAAATGCTGGGCAAAGGAATTGTCAGGCAGGGTATAACAATTCTTTCAGTAAAAACCTTTAAAATAAGCAGACTCCCTGAAGGTCTCAAAAGACTTGATTTATTTGATTTGTGGAACTCTAGGGGTCAGGGATGTATTTATCTGACTGTGCAGTTAGGGTAAAATTTTATATCCTTAGGAGAGAGAGCTAAGGAGATATTTTTCAGAGGATTTTTAAAATTGCTTCTTATAAAACATTTTAATGTTTTGCAAAGTGCATTATATCTCATTTGTTCCTCACAACAATACTCGGAGGCACAGGCTGCAATTTTTATCCCTTTTTGATAGATGAGGAAACTGAGACTGTGTCCATTTTGACCAGGATCACATAGCTACTAAGTGTCAGATGGAGAATTTGAACCCAGGTATTTTTGGCTGCAAATTGAACAGACAGTCCACCATACTGCATTCATGGTCATCCTATTATGGAGGGCATTCTTACTCTATCACTACTTCATAGCCAGAGAAGCTTCTTCTAAGGACAGGGCGTTTCCACCAGTTGGGAAATGATTGGACAAGGATGATAGATGAATATGATGGGATACTGAAATGCTGTAAGAAGTGATAAAGTGGGTGGTTTCAGAGAAACCTGGAAAGATTTTTATGAACTGATGCAGAGTAAAGTGAACAGAACCAGGCGAACAATTTAACATTAGCAACAATAGCGTAAAGAAAAACAGCACTGAAAGATTTAGGAAATCTGATTAACACAATAAACAATCACAATTCCAGAGGACATAGGATGAAACATGCCGCCCACCTCCAGATAGAGAGGTAATGGGCTCACAGTGCGATTTGGGACATGGCCAATGTGGGAATTTGTTTTGCTTGCCTACATGTGATTGCAATGGGTTTTGTTTTTCTTACTTTCTCATTTGGGTGGGTAAGTGGGGGGGGGGCAAATTAGGAGGGAGAGAATTCAGACCTGAAAATAAGAATAATAAAAAAAAAACGAAGACAAAGCTTTTGCCCACAGTCATTCATCCTAGGATTGGAGCTAGAACCATGGTTTGTGATTCAGAAGTTGTGGATTTTCCTATCAGTCCTCCTAGAACTTGGCAATCCTGGATTTTCCTTGAATCTCTTCTTGGGCTGAAAAGATTATAAATGTTCGTCTTGGTGCAGTTAAACACAACTAGGTTTATATAAGCTCCAACCTCCACTAGATTGTTTCAGTGTTAAAAACAAAATCAAAGCAGTCGTTGCAAGAAACTGAGGCTCTGGGAGGCAGAGAGTTGTAGATTTTTAGAGCTACAAGGAACCTTAAAGACCATCTGGTTCTATTAGAGATCATACAGCTCAATCCGTCTACAGATAAAGAAACTGAGGCCCAGGAAGGGCAAGATTGGCTTATGGCCAAATCTATAATAAATGGAAAAATCAAGATTAAAGCCCAGGCATCCTGGCTCTCTGTTCATCCATCTTTCAAAACAAACACATATACATATACACACATATGTATACCTATGTGGTATATACGTGTGTGTGATATGTTATTGTTCAGTAATTTTTCAGTCATGACCCCATTTGGGGCTTTCTTGGCAGATACTAAAGTGGTTTGCCATTTCCTTCTCCAGCGTGTCCCCATTTTATAGGTGAAGAAACTGAAGCAAACAGGTAAGTGACTTGCCCAAGATCATGCAGCCAGTAAGTGTCTGAGGCCAGATTTAAATTCAGGAAGATGAGTCTTCCTGATTCCAAGCCCAGTGCTCTATCCACTGTGCCACCTAGCTCCCCTATAGAATCTTAGAACTGAGCAAAGAACCTCAGATCCATCTAGTTCTGCTTATACCTAGCTGAGATTCCCCCCTTCCCAAAACAGTCCCAACAAGTAGTCATCCAATCTTTGTTAGGAAAATTCTAACAAAAGAAAACCTGTTACCCCTGGAGACAGCTCATTCCAGTAAATAAATATCTAATAATCAAAGGAAAGTATATACATACATACATACATATATATATATATATATATATATATATACACATACAAGCATATATCACTTTGGAACCTAAAACCCTATATAGAAGTCATTATTATTATAGTTATTTACATAGCATGGAGTATGTTTCTAGCAGTGACCCTAAGAGCTACAAAAAATATATGACAGAAGCCCTCTTCTCAAGGGGCCTTACCATGCAATGGGGGAATAAGACATGAAGACATATAACTACAATAGAAGGCAGGATATGCCATGAGAGGAACATACACCAAGTACTATGGGGGTTGAGAAGAGTTCAAAATCCCCTTCTGTGTAACACGAGGAGGTTGGGTTGTATAAATCTCCAAAGTTCCTTTTCTAAAATCCCAGACCAGAGTCATGAGGTCAATCCATTGCCTATTGTTGAATACTTCTTAATTAATACAATTCCATTGTCTCTAAGAGTGGCCTCTCCCAAGGGTTCATTTCTAGAAAGGAAATGATCCAAGATAAAGTCGAATTTGCTTTGCTTTCTTCCCTGAAAGCATATGGTGCTGGGTGGGGGTGGGGGCCTGGGCAAGGAGGGTTGGCCTCTCCTCCTCATTGCTTCATGAGTTTCTGTGGGTGGAGCCCTGCCAAATATGTGTGTGTTTCTTGGAATACCAGTTACACAGTACTATTGCTCATCACAGTTCTGGTAAGCCACCTTTCCCCTTCCCCAGAATGAACTTTTGTAACCGAGCCATTCCTGCCTGTCTCCAAGGTGCAGATGATTCACTTTGGCCCCCGAAGTAGCAGACTGATAAGTCAGTGAAATTTATTGTTTCCAGTGATTTATCAGTGCTGCCCCCATCTCTTTGGGCTGCCCTTGTCTCACAAGCAGCTGCTGCTGCTGTCCTTTCTCTCTCTCACTTTTACTTTAATGTGGAAAGTTACTGTGGAAAGTGCTGCTGGTTCTAACCTGGAAAAAAACCCAAAACTCAGGACTAGGAAGGCTTGAAAACTTAAATTCAAGTTCTGAAGATGATGCTTAATCTGCTGGTCCTCTTATTGCATACCTCAGGACCTTGAGGAAGCCCTCCACAGCCATCCACTTTCTTAGGTTGTGTTCCTGGGGAATTTCTTTTTAGGCAAATATTTGTTGAATACTTAATCATAAATTAAGACATTACTTTTATTAAGGAAACTAGAGAAGCTAAAATTTAACTTAACTTAATTGTAAAATTTAAAAACTTAATTTGATTTTAAAAAATTAACAGTTTTAATTCAATAATACAACCTTAGAGATGACACAAAATACCATTATCTTTTGGAAACATTAAAGCAGGTGCTCTTAACCTTTTTGTGACCCTTTGGACAATCTGGGGAAGCCTATGGACTTCTCAGAATGTTTTTAAATGCATAAAATGAAATTCACAAGATTACAAAGGAAACTTATTATTTTATATAAAAGTTTATTAAAAATAAACATATTCATAGACCTCAGGTTCAGAACTCCTGCATTAGGATGTACCTGACACACTATGGAATACCATTTCTGTATACAAACCTATGTTCTGTTCATTCATTCACTTATTTTATTTATTGAATTGATTATTCACTCATTTATTTATTAAATGATTACTCTATTAGAAAATGGAGATACAAAGATAACAATAAAACAGTCCCTCAAGAAACTTACATTCTGTAAGGGGAAATAATACCATACATAAAAAATTAAACACAAAATATATACAAAGTAGAGAAAAAGATGGGCAGCTAGGTGGCACCGAGGATAGAGTCAGGAAGACTTAGCTTCCTGAGTTCAAATCTGGCCTCGGATACTTACTAGCTGTGTAACCCTGGGCAAGTCACTTAACCCTGTCTGCCTTAGCTTCCTCATCTGTAAAATGAGCTGGAGAAGGAAATGGCAAAACACTCTAGTATCTTTGCTAAGAAAACCCCAAAAGGTTAGACAAGATTGAAAAACGACTGAACAACAAAAAAAGAAAAAGTAATTTCTCCCATAAGGGCACTAATGACTGGAAGTGGGGTAGGGAATCACAATAGGCCCCCTGTAGGATGCAGCAGGTAAAGTACTTTTGAAGGAAATTAAGTATTCTGTGAGGTGAGGTGGAGAGAATGCATGGAAGGCACGACAGATGCAAAGGCAAAGAGATGGGAAACTGAATGTTATTTATCTATGCAGGATGAGGAGTAGGCCACTCTGACAGGAAGGCATAGGGCACGAAAGCAAGCAATGTGTCATAATCCTGAAAAGGTAGGTTGGAGCTAGATGTTCAAAGCCAAGCAAAAGAGTGAGCGAGTGGCTGGACTATATCGAGTGCCAGTGTTACATGATCAGACCTGTGCTTGGGAAGATTAGTTTGACAGCTGTGTGAAGGAAGGATTGGAGTGGAGAGAGACTCGAGACAAAAGACTAAATTTAGCAAGGGATTTACTATGAGGAGAGAAGAGAATGAGAAGCTGGACTAATTACCAAAACCTAAAATGTCCTTCCTCCCCCTTTTTGACTCTTAAATTTTTTGCACCCGTTAAAGTTGAATCCACATGCCCCGTCTTTTAGGAAGCCCTCTCCCTCCTCCTAACCCAGTGATCTTGTCCCTGTCGTACTGACTGCTGGGATTTTCTGGGTAGCTGTCACCCTTCTAGACTGCCTTCCTTGCTTCTAGAGACCATGACTTACTTAATCTTATCTCCCGAAAGGCCTTAGCACAGGCTCTAGGTCAAGAAATTCCTTAATACATATTAGTTGAGTTGTACTGTATTGTACGTGGTACTGAGATCAAATTTTTGGCAGTTCTTCAGATTCTTTGAGACTCTTTTTTTTTTAAAGTGAGTCTTAACTTTCCCTACCTCAGTCAAAGCTTCATTGCATCTGATTATTCCCCACTGGGAACCAAGGTAGAGAGTCAGTTAGTACAAGGATGGTGAGTGGGAGAATTATTCATTATCCCTTAGCCATTAGATCTGTGGCCCGTTGCAACCCTAGAAGTATCTCTGAAAGGACTAAGTAATGGAGGAGGGGAGATAAGGGCTGGTTCCATTCAATTAACAAGCATCTATTAAGTGCCTCCTGTATGCTGAGCACTATACTAGGAGCCAAAGGAAAGGACTGAAGGGAATCCAAGAATCCTAGAGTTGTAACAGACTTCAAGGTCCCGGGCTCAGACTGACCAGTCCTAGCAGAGAAAAACTGGTGACCTCTTAAGGCAAACCTTTATAGAGCCCCGATTTCCACTTAGGGAAAATTCTGTTTGGGATTGAGGCAGTGTCAGGGGCTGTGAGGGGTAGTTTCATAGGTTCACAGATGCTGGGCTGGAAGGAATCTTTGAAGCCATAAGGTCCACCAGCCTCAGTTCTGACATCCTGTGTTCTCAGGACAGAGAATTATAGATTGAGAGGTGCACTACTTTACTTTAAGAAGAGGAAACTGAAGCCTAGAGAACTTAGTAAGTAATTTACTCAAGGTCTCACAGGTAGGAGGCAGAGCTTGGATTCAAAGCCAGGTCATCTGACTCTAAATCCTTTGTCCTTTCTGCTACTCTGTATTATCTCCCTGGAGGTGTGTGGGGTGTTCCAGGAGAACTAGTGCCTCTGGTGTGAAGCCTTGCTCATCCCTTTTCAGGGCTGCTCATCCTACCTTTGGTGTCTACCTTTCACCCAAGATGGTGGCTCCAAAAAGCTGTGGCATGTGCAATGGCCGCACCCTATTAAACCATCTGGGCAGACTGGATAAACCAGGTTGAGGGTAGCCAATAGGCCTCAAACCCACCAGTGAGTTAGGGGAATGTCCACCCCAAGTATGTGAAGACTTCCCCTTGAGGAATAGATGACTGAAGCAGGAACTGTGGAACGCTTAGAACTTAGCCAGACATGAAAGTCACCAAGGTCATCCACTGCATCCCATGCCATCACCAGTTGTCCCAACTTTTTTCTTGCCACTGGACTTCAGAGAATGAGGCTGATGACTTTGTGCTACTCCACTTAAATCCAGTTCACAGGCAAATCAAGATATCATCCCATGATGTCATTGGTCCTTTTGGAAAAATGAGGGACAGACAACAATCATAACAATTACCTCCCCACTCTAGCAATCTAGTTCCATTTTATAAGGTCCTTTCCAGAAAAGTGCTTTCAGTTCCATTCAGCAAGTATGTATTTTTAAAATTGAATATTGATTATTGATATCTTTTTTTTACATCATCTGCATTTCTCTCTCTCCCCCTTCCCTCTTGCAGAAAGCAATCCCTTATAGAAAGAATAGTCTAAAAGAGGAAGAAAGAAGAAAAAAAGTTTCCACAGGACTAACCAATATATTAAAAAATAAGTGTGACTGTTCCACTCCATGGTTCCCCTCCACCCCCACCACAGTTCTGCAGATAATGAGAGGAAGATGTTTTCTCCTCTCTCTTCTTTGGGACCAACCTCAATCATAATTTAATAGTATTCAGTGACGATTATTTTGTTGGTGTTCTCATTTATATTGTTGTAGTCATCATACATATTGTTTTCCTGCCTCTCCTTCTGTCACTTCCTATCAGTGCATATAAATCATTGTTTCTATTTATTCATCATATTCATTGTTTTTTTTAAAAAGAAACAATAACATTCCACTGCATACGTGTACCGTGACTCATTTAGACATTCCCCAAATCAATGAGACTCTACTTTGTTTCTGTTTCTCTGCTACCTCAAAAAGGGCTTCTGTATATATTTGGGGAATACATAGGACCTTTCTTTTTATGATTGACCTCCTTGGTGCACAGAATTAAATGCCTTCTATGTGTAAGGCATCAAGCAAAACCGTAGAAATGCAAGCATAAACAATGATATGGTCCCTGCCCTTACAGTCTATTGAGAGAGAGGAAAAAATACAACGTAGCACAAATAAATGTAATACAAGGCAAAGAATGATTTGAGCAAAAGAGAGATATGAAGAAAGTAATCTAACAAAATTTGAGGAAGGAGAAAACACTTTTTTTAGCTGGGAGAAATCAAGGAAGGCTTCATGGAGTGGGGTACCCGAGCTGAATCTTGAAGAAAGAAGGATTTCAGTAAGTGGAGATGAGAGAATGCAGTCCGAGCACAGGGTCAACCACTGTGAACAGGTAGAGATGGCCATCCGATGGCAAGATGAGCTCATAGAACATTGAGGAGGCAAGTTTCACAAGTGTAGAATGAGTGCAGGGAAATGATGTGAAATGAGACTGGAGAGGTAACTTGAAACCAAATGGCTTTGGAATCAGAGGCCCCAGATGCAAATGCCACTTTTGCAGTTTATTTACCTATATAACCTTGAACATGGATTCAATTACTATCTTTACAAAAATGACTCCCAGGGGTGTCTACTTGGCACAGTGAATAGAGCACTGGCCCTGGAATCAGGGGACCTAAATCAAATCCAGCCTCAGACACTTAACACTTACTAGCCATGTGACCTTGGGCAAGTCACTTAACCCCAATTGCCCTGCCCTTCCCTCTCCAAAAAGAAAAAAAAAGACTCCCAGATCTCTCTTTTTCTACCTCTTTTTTTCTGTCTTTCTACCTCTCTCTGTCCTTATCTATCTACCTACCTATTATCTATCTATTCATCCATCCATCTGTCTATCCATCCATCTATCTACCATCTATCCATCTTTATCTATCTGTCTACCTATCTATCTATCTATCTGTCTGTCTGTCTGTCTGTCTGTCTGTCTGTCTATCCATCTATCTATCTGTTTATCTGTCTGTCTAGCCCTGTTCTCGGCTCTCGTATTGAATCAGTAACTGCTCATGTTATATAAGCATATCAGATTTAATGGCCAAAATAGAACTCATTATCTTTCACCAAAATCACACCCCTCTGCCAAACTTCCCTGTTTTTGTAAGGGTATCACTATCCTCTCAATTATGCAATTTCATTTATGCAATTTCAGAGTCATTCTCAATTCCTTATTCCAGGAGCACCAAGGTAGCACAATGGATAGTGTGCTGGGCCCCAAGTCAGGAAGACCTAGGTTCACATTCCACCCCAGACACATACTAGCTGTGTGACCTTGGGCACATCATTTACCCTCTGCCTCAGTTTTCTCAGCTTTAAAATGGGGGTTATAATAGCACCTATCTCACAGAGTTGTTGTGAGGAACAAATGAGATCTGTAAAGTACCTAAAACCTTGTAGGCCCTTAATAAATGCCTGTGAACCCTATGTGCCTTACTCTCCCTCCCCTTGTGTATTCAATCATGGGTTCCTCCCTCCACAACATCTCTTGTGTCTGTCGCCTTCTCTCACACGGATGCCACTCTCGTCCAGAGTCTCATCCCCTCTCACTTGGGACATTGTAACAGCCTTCTGACTGATTGCTCTCCTTCAAGTCATCTCTCCTATCCAACCCATGCTCCACGTTTGCCAAAATGATATTCCTAAAGCAAAGACCTGATTCCCCTGCTCAGTGAGCTCTGGTGCCCCCCTATCTCACCTAGGATCAGATGCAGACTTTTCTGCTTAGGCATTTAAACCCTTTCACACACTGACTCCGGCCTGACTTTTTGCCCAGCTAAAAAAAGCTAAAAAGCCCAGCCTTTTCTGCCATTCCTCTCACATGACATTCCTGTGCCTTCTACCCAGCACGAGCTGCTGATGCCTAGGCCTGGGATGCACTCCCTCCTCCTCATTGCCTCTTGGGATCTCTGGGGTCCTTGAAGGCACAGCTGAAATTCCTCCTCTGCATGATGCCTCTGCTGATTCTCTCCAGGCTCTGTGCCTCTCCCCTCCCACTCCCTCCACTCACCTTCATTTGCTTTGTTCTGATCCTGGACAATCTAGGTGTTAATGGGAGTATTGTTTTATCTCAACAGGTGCAGATCTGATAGTCACCCAAAGGACCATCCCATGGGAGGGCCCCTCTCTGCTCCGGTGTTTGCCCTGTGGTGCCTCTTCCTGCTGTGGGCAGGATGGCCCAGTAAGTTGTTAATATTATTTAAGCCAAGCCAGCATATCTAAGTTCATAGTACTAGAAATAAAAGTAACTTTATAGAAAATTTTATTCAATTCCCTCATTTGCAAATTAGGAAACTGAAGCCCAGAGAAGCTCATAGGATAATGGACCAAGAACTGGAAGGGGCTTTGGAACCATCTATCCTAATCCCCCTCATTTTACTGATGAAGAAACTGAGGCCTCAGAAGGTTAAGTGACTTGTCCAAGGTCCCACAAGTAATAAGTGTCTGAGGCAGCACTCAGAGCTAGGTCTTGCTTCCTCTAAGTCACACATGCAATCCCATACACCTCTGGGTACCACAGCAAGAAGAACAGTCCCACATTAATTCAGGGGCTACACCCAGGTAATAAATGACAGAGGCATTTTAGGTGCCCATTGTGGGAGGCACCATGGTGGGTGCTTCAACACAGCTTTTTCACAGACCGTCAGTAAAGTTTGGACCTATGTTAGAACATCCCACTCCTCCCCCCCCCGCCCCAATAAAAATAATTATTGTTTCATAGAATTTATAGAATTTGAGCATTGGAATGACTCCCCCCCATACCTTATAGCTGCATTCTAACAGTTAACATTCATAAACCACAATTTGTTCACCTTCCCCCAATTTATAGGTGTCTACTTTATTGCCAATTTTTTGCTGTCACAAAAAGGACCTGCTAGAAATATTCTGGGCCCTGTTATTCTTATCAATGGCCTCCTTGGGATATAAGTCCAGTAACAGAATCTCAGGGTCAAAGAGTGTGGACATTTTGGTTACTTTATTTACATAATTCCAAGTTGCCTTTGAAAATGGTTGTACTGATTCACAGCTCTGTCCATCTTCAACACTGTGCCCATCTCCCACAGCCCTTCCCACATTAACAATTCCCATATTTTGTCATCTTCACCTATTTGCAGAGTATGAAGTGAAACCTCAAGGATGTTTTGATTTCTATTATTAGATACCCATTTCTGTTATTAATATTATTATTGCCAAGATCATGTGTTCCTAGTGGTGGCATTTCCAGAGACGAGAACAAAAATCCCCTTTACTCTACATACAGATAATTCATTCAATAACATTCAACACTCAGCATTTATTAAGCAACTGCTATGTGTTAAGACCCTTTGCTAGAAACAAAGGAAGACACAGATTAAATGAGACAAAACCCTATCAGTGGTCTGGACCGTTCTTTCATATGGCTATTTAAAGTTTGTGATTCTTCTTTTGAGAACTGTTTGTTTATGTCATTTGATTTCCTATTAAGAAATGCATTTTAGTCTTATGGAGGGTGTCCTAAAAGTCTTAGTGCAGTTGGAGCTTAAAGCTTTTGAGACACCAGATATATATCTGTGAACTGTTCGTTTTTCTTGGAGACCAAACCCATATCAGAGAAACTAGATACAAAGATTTTTTTCCCCATCTGTGTTCCCCTTCTTATCCTAAGTGTATTAGTTTTGTTTGTGCAGCAGCTTTTGTTTCACTTTATCAGTAGCCTGTTTTATCTTCCGTATTTGCCTCTATCCCTTGTTCAGAATAATGTCTTTAAATGCATAGAACAATACATAAGATTACAAAGGGGACTAATTACAGTTTGCTTCCTATTAGCATGAATGATGTTTTTTATGAAGTGGTTAAGTAATTTGGATTCACATTGTATATTTCCATTGCATATCAAAATATAGTTATCAGAATATTTTTATGAAAACAAGTTCACAGACCCCTCGTTTAGAACCCCTGTGAGGAATCACCATCATGAAATACCTGACAATTGGTCATCCAGCCTCCATTTAAAAGATTTGCAGTGAGGGGAAGCCCTTCACCGTTCTGGGCTGTCCTTTCCACTTTGGGACAGATCCAATTTTTAGGAATTTTTTTCCTGACATCCATCCTCAATTTGCCCTCTTCCATTCATTACTTCTGATTTAGCAGAATAAATTGGGTACCTCATTTTGAAGCAGCCTGATGTGGTTGGGAAGAGCTCTGGACTTGTAGCTTAGAGGGACCTGGGATCATATCCAGATCTCAACACTTAATAGCCATTTGACCATGAGTACGTCTCTGAGCCTTGGCTTGGCATCTGCAAAATGAAGAAGGTACTTTTTGCAATGCCTGCTACCTAGGATGGTGCTGAGGGAAGGAAACATTGTATAAACTTCATAGTGACGTGCATGTAAGTTGTTATTGTTCAAGAAAAGACCCACATTTGAAGGGGCTCAGTCACTTTCCTTGATTTTCATGGGTTTGGCAGAGAAGACCACAAGCCCATTTCTTTCATCAGGTGTTCCTTGGCATCCTGGCCAGTGAGCTCCCAAAGTGTCCCATTGGCCACCTCCCTAGGATGTTTATCAATCCCAAAGCTGTGGCTTAGGAGTCTTAAAAGTGGGAGCATCAGAACCGGAGTAACATATTGTATCTTCAGTGTGAGAGGCAGTGTAATCTGACAGAAACAGGCAGGAAGGCCACCTGCCACCGACTGGTTGTGTTGCCAGTTGGGCGAGTTGGTCAGGTCTCTTCCTCTCTTTGAGCTTGTTTTCTTGCCTGTTCAATGAGTGGGTTGAATTAGATTAGGGGTTCTTAACTTTATTTTTTTAATTATGCATACCATTGACAGCCTGGAAAAACCTATGGACCCCTTTTCAAAAATAATGTTTCTGTAATATATCAGGTAAAATATGTTGATTACAAAGGAAACCAATTATACTGAATTACAATTATCAAAATCTTTAAAAAATAATTCAGAGAACCCAGGTTAAGAGCCCCTAAGTTAGATAATTTTGACTGTACCTTTTCACTTAACATTTTATGCTCATTTTTCATTAGAATTCCTCTTTGCCTATAACCGAGTTTCTCTTCAGTCTAGCCTAACTTTCCCCTGCCAGGCCTAGGCCTGTAGGCTTCTGCTAATTTACATAGGTGTCTTAAGGGGTCTAAAAATGGATTCTAATTTCCTATCATTAGGTTTTTTTTTATTTATTTGTTTCTTTGGTCTAAGACTGTTTAATTTAAGAGAAGACTGAGAGTCTGACTAGAATTTCCTAAATTCGAATTGCATCGCTGGGAAGAACATTGGACTGGTAGTCAAGAGACTTCTATAATTTTCCTAGCTCTGACATTGGTTAGCTGGGTTGTCTTGGGTGATTCTTCTCCCTCTCTCACCCTTAGTTTCTTCATCTGTAAAACAAGAGGGTTCTTCCAATTCCAGCATTTTCTGCTTTGGGTGCTAAAGGTCCCCCTCCTTTTATCCCTCCATTCTCTGTTATCCACACTCTTAGGATAATTGTAGATGTTACATTCTTTATTCTAGGTTCTAAGTTCCCTTTCCAGCTCTAACATTTTATGAAATTTCCTCTAGAAGACAAATACTCTGTTTGGATAAATACTTGACATACAGATAGACAAAAGGTCTATCTTCCCTTTGTTAAAGTCTCTCTGTTAATAGAGATTTTTTTTTTATTCTTCCTAGCAAGGGCAGACTTGGAGGTCATGAATGTCAACTGCTCCTGTGACTATGATACATTGATTATCTGTGAGTGGAAGATGAACAGGCCGACCAGCTGCAGCTCTGAATTGTGGATGTCCTATGAGCGGAATGGCTGTAATTCATCGTAAGTGAAACTGGCCAGATGCAGACAGTTCATTCAACAACACTCAACATTCAGCAACATTAAGCAACTGCTGTGTGAGACCCTTTGCTGGGAGCTAAGAGAGATAGAGTTTAACTAAGATAAGACCCCTGCCCTAGTCTAATGGGCATAAGACAAGTCTCTAGATAAAGGTAATACTAATCCAAATAAGACAATGGCATGACACCCCCTGGCTGATAGAGGTGCTATCCCTTATCACTGGAAGACCTAGGTTCAAATCCACCTCTATTACTTAGCCCCTTGTGTGACCCTGGGCAAGTCCCTTCTCTCTGACTCTGTTTCCTAATTTGGGCTTAGCAAACTTCCTGTTTTTCTGTGGGCTCAGAACTAAGGGTAGTTTTTCTATTTTAAAATAAAAGTTTTATTATATTTTAAAATGTAAAAGCCATTCTTAGATGGGGACATACATAAACAAGTAGGGAGCCAGATTTGTAGTTTGCCAAAGATCCCTGTGGACCAAATCCATGAAATAAAAGGGTCAGTCTGGATGGCCTTTAAAGCCCCATTCATCACTAGATCTATGACCCAAGGATAATAATAGCTGAGACTTAAACTTCACTGAGTGGTCCTTCCTTCATGCCCGTCTCTGCCCCCACTCCCTCACTTCTCCAGGGGCTCCCGTTCACACAGAGCACATTCTACCCCTCCTCAACCCCGGCCCTCTTCTTTGCATTATACAGAACGCTTTGGACAGACTCGGCTCTGAATGTTTTGCTGTATGTTCTCCCTGACTTTGGACATTTAGTCCTGGATTACTGCCACCATGTGAAGCCTGTGCTGGTCCAGAGGAGAGGAGGGAGGGGCAGACAGCACAACCACAAAACAGGGCTGACCCTCAGTCTGATGACCATCAGAGAGGAAGAGAGAGAGATACAAAAGAATCTCAAAACTGTCAGGGGCCTCAGAGGCGAATCTATACCTGAACCTCCCTTTGTGAGGGGGGATCTTCTCCCTTTTGAGACAGGTCCTTCTGCTTTTGGACAGTGATTTGGGGTGGGGGTGGGAGATGGGGCAAGCATTAAGTGTTTATTATGAGTCAAGCATAATGCTGAGGACTGGGAATAATCCCTGCCTTAAAGGAGCCAATATTCTAATAGGAGAAAGTGAACACATAAAGAGTAGTCATACCTTGGAATGGGGAGAGACAAAGGCATATGAACTAGCCCAAGGGTGGTTTTGGAGGCAAAATTCCAGTGAGAGGGGGAGGAATGGTGAATCAGAATGATGGCCAGAGGGAAGTCATGGTTTAGAAATGGTGACCAGAAGTGAGGTAGAAGCCTCCTTCCAAGAAAGAGAAGCCAAAAGCTCACCTTCCCAAACCCAAGGTGGTTCCAGGGATCAAGTCCAAGTTGGGAATGGGGGTGGGGTGATGAGGGTGATGGCTGGAGGGAGAGTAGGTAGAATCATTTGAAAATGGTGGCCAGGAAGCTCTAATCCTTAGGGAGGGTTTCCAAAAATTCTGTGTAAATCTGCCCTTTTGCACCATCCCTCTATCGATCCTACTTTTGCCCTTTGGGACCTGGAAGAAGCCCATTAATCCCTCCCCTTTCTGCCTAAGAACTCTTTAAATATGTAACAATAACTTTCATGTCTCTCCCTAGATGGTTTAACCAGTGCTTAAATGGCATGATCTTTTTTGTTGTTATAATTTATCAAATACGAATTTTTAATGGATTGTTGATTTTTTTTAAAACAGTTCAGTTTTTTTTTTTCAGTCATGTCCGACTCTTTATGACCCCGTTTAGGGTTTTCTTGGCAGAGATACTGGATTTTCTGCCATTTTAAAACATCCATTTACCAATAAATTTCTGCCTGATAAAATCCCCCAACTCCCTTACAATAAAAGAAAAAGAGTTAAACAAAACCAGCTGACACAGCTACCCCATCACACCAAATGTGAAAGAGTATATACAGCATGACCTTTAGGCCACTGACCATCCTGGTCACCCCTCTCTTGGATGCTCTCCAGCTTATCAGTATCCTCCGGAAATGAACTTCCTTTGGATGATGTCTGAGGGCAGACTACATTGGTTCTGGATGCCCTGCACTCTTAATGGAGCTTAAGACGGTAGGAGTGTTTGTAGCTACTCTACTTTGTTGCATAATTTTTCCATATTGAGCTTGCTGCCCAGTAGGAGGTGAAATAATAATAATAACAATTCATATTTCTATAGTGCTTTAAAACTTAGAAAACACTTTTCTAACAACAGTCCTATCAGGTAATGTAAGTAGTATTCCCGTTTTTAGGGCAGTTAGGGTAGTTTAGGTGCAGTGGATAGAATGCCCAGGCCTAGAGTCAGGAAGACTCATCTCCCTGAGTTTAGATGGCCTCAGATACTTCTTAGCTTCGTGATCCTGGGCAAGTCACTTAACCCTGTTTGCCTCAGTTTCCTTGTCTGTAAAATGAGCTCGAGAAGGAAATAGCAAACCACTCTGTTATTTCTGCCAAGAAAACCTCAAATGGGGGTCATGAAGAATTGGACAAGACTCAGCAACAACAACATTCCCTTTTTTAGATGATTATTGTATGTCAGACACATAGAAATAGATGTAAACTGAGTAAAGTCTATGCGCTCATAGATTCAAAGGCTAAACATGACTTGGTGTGGGTCACAGGACTTAGAGCTAGTGGCAATCATAGGACCGAACGTTAGGGTTGAAAGGGAGCTTGTATACCATCTCATCTAACCCTTCATCACCCAGAGAGGTGAACATTTCCCAAGGTCACACGAGAAGTCAAGCATCTGAGGTCTGAGGGAGCTGAGTTCAACCCGATCTTTAATAAATGCCCACATTGGGGCAGCTAGGTGTCTAAGTGAGTAAAGCGCAGGCCCCAGAGTCAGGAGTTAAGTTCCTGCCTCAGACACTTAACACCCACACAAAAAACCTAGCCTTGTAACCTTGGGCAAGTTACTTAACCCCAATTGCCCTCTAAAAGGAAAAAAAAAATAAATGCCCACATTGTTTTCCATAAAGCTATGAAGTGTTAGAGTCAGAACTAAAACCCAATTGTTTTGACTACGTGACTGTCTCAGGCAGCATCATCATGATATGCACTGGTCCGATGCTGGTCAACAACTCTCCAACCTTATTTCATCCTATTTCCTTCCATGTAGCTTGCATTACAGGCAAACTGGCCCACTCTCCTTCTCCCATTCTCATTCAGTTCTCTCTGGACTCTGTGTCTTTGTTCATACCAACCTCATTCTTGGAATATGCTTCTTGAAGTCCCTCTGTTCCTTCAAGGCCCAGACCAGATGGCATCTGCTTCATGAAATCTTTTGTGATACACACACACACACACACACACACACACTCACATCAGGTTAAAACCTATCTTTGAATTCTTGATAGAACTTTGCCTGGCTCTCCTTTGCCCCTATTGCATTTTGTCCTATCCTGTTTATTTGTGTACATGCTATATCTCTCCATTAGACTGCAAGCATTTTAAGAGCAGGGATTGTGCTGTCTGGTGTCCAAGTGCCTCTTAAGGTGCAGCCTTGTCCATGTTTGTGCTTAATAAATGCTCGTTGAATTGACTGGCTAAGTTGAATCAGAAGAAGCTTTATTGATCATTTAGTCAAGAAAAGTGCTTTGTAAGCACGAAAGAGTGTCCCCTTAATTTTACACAGTAGGGAACTGAGGTCCAGAGGAGTGAAATCATGTGATCAATATCACATAGCTGGGTTGATATAGCCTTGCTGAGACTCAAACACAGGTCTTCTGACTCACAGTGTAGACTCATTCTGCTACAGGCCAGCTAGCCCATGGCAGTGGTTACAACAACAATAATTGTAATAAGAGTAGACATCCACACCCTTGGCACATACTTTCCACTGGGTCAACACCCAACAATAAGTCTAGAGTCTGGGTCAAAATTTCCCTTGTTTAGAATGTGTCAGGTGTATTGAGTATTGCTTCTAAAATAGGAAACAGTCTTTTCCCAGGGGACTTTTTGTGTGAGTGTCATAGAGCTAGAGCTGGAAGGGCCCTCCAAGGCAGTCTGATTTTTATCCCATCTTTTTATCGATGGAGCCTATGGAGGCTAAATGACTCGCTCAAGGTGACACATCTGTATGTGTAAGCATCCAAGGTACGATTTGAACTCAGGTCGTTTGGGTCCTCTGACACAGCTTTCCACTCTTTCCACTGTACAACCCTGCCTCGATTAGAAAGAGTTCTTAATATCTTGGAAAGATTATACGTGTGGCTTTTGTGCAAGCTATAGAACTTTCATTGTTTGCTCTCCAAATACAGGTGCTGACCAGGCACACACACCTGGGATTAAGTGTGGAGCTCAATTAAAGACTAATTGTCACTACTACAGTCCCCTGCACTAGGATATTCCAGCTGTTTAGGCACTGAAGGAGTTTTCCCTAAAGGAAAGAGGGACAAGATTTATTAAGTTCCTGCTCTACTGCAAGGCACTATGCAAAGTACCTTTATCCTTACAATTGCCCTGTAAGGTAACTACTATTATTATTTTCATTTTACAGTTGAAGAAATTGAGATAGACAGAAGTCTTAAGTGACTCGCCCAGGGTCACTCAGCTAGTATCTGATGCCAAGTCTGAACTCAGGTTTTCCTGATTCCGGGCCCAGTGCTTTGTTCACTGTGCTATCTGGCTGCCACAGACAAGCCAATAATGGTGAAAGCAGTCTTCTATTATGGCACATTTAATTCATATCAGAGAAGACAAAAGTCTCAATTCAAGACATCCAAAGTCTAGGGTTTGAGGGAACTAGAAAAAGGGAAGAGGAATTTCAGGTGAAGGATGCCACCAGCTTTCAGTTACCAATTACCCAAGTTATGTCAAACACTGATAATTCCTTTTAGTGATTGAATAAGAATGCCTGCATCTTTTGTCATTTCCACACCAAGGCAGCCCAAAGGACATAGATGAGAGCCACATATTTTATACAGATCCTAAATGAACTCTAATACCCTTCTTGCTTCCAGCATCACAGGTGTGGGAAACAGCCACGGTGAATGAATGAATGAATAAATGGATGAAAAAACATTTATTAAGGGTTTAAGATGTGTCCACTGCTATGCTAAGTACTGGTAATACTTACAAAAGCAAGACAGTACCTTCTCTAAAGGAGTTTGACTTCTACCAAGAGCAAAAAACACCACATATAGGAGAATGGTAGCCAGGGAAGGGGGTGCCTTGGTTTGGGAAGTCAGAGGAATGGTTAAGTGGAGTCTTTGGGGAGCTAATTGGCAGGCCCTTTGTGGTAGTGGTGACCGTTTAGATTTGGACATGATTCCAGAGCTAGAAAGCAGTTGGAGAAAGGGGGAGGGAGGGAGAAGGGCAGGACAGTAAACTCACAGAGGCAAAGCAGATGGCAAGAATTGGCCCAGGTGGCCATAGCTAGACTAAATGCAGTGTTCACTCCCTCCCTTTGCCTTCCTAAGCAAGGAGCAGCTTCTAACAGCTTGATACAAATAACTGGTAGGATTATGGATGTATGAATGGGCCTCACACAAGGGAAGCACAAGTGAGGACTTGGATTTTATTCCTGAATGTCATTTGCTACCTGTTTGACCTTGGTATGACCTTGTCCATTACTTCAGTAAGCATTAGTTTCTTTATTACTTTCCATAAAACAAGGAGGTTATAGATCATAGGATTATAAAATTAGAACCTGAAACTCAGAATCTACCTAATTCTAGTCCAACATCTTCATCTTACAGATGAAGATACTGAGATCCAGGGAGGTCAAGGGATTTGCCCAAGGTCACATAGGCCATAAGCATCATCAACAGGATCTGAACCCAGGCCCTCTGACTAATGATCTTTCCACTGTGCTAAGCTGAGTCCCCTCATGCAAGGGTGGGGAATAGGAGGGTTCTTTGCCTTCCAGCAGTTTGTGCCCAGATGATTTAAGATGACCAGATTCCTAAATCGTGTGATTTGCAGATCTCAGAGATGTAGTCCTAAGAACAAGAGAGACGGTGAAGACAACTTGTCCCTGCAGTGTATGTGCCAAGGCAAAGTGGACGACGGCTTTGCCATTGTAGATTTCTTCCATCTGGAGATTCAGTCCAACACACAGATCCTGTGGAAACAATGTGAATTCTCACCTGCTAAAAATGGTGATTATAGGTGGGGAGGGAGGAGAGGGTAGGCTTTGGATAAAACTAATTCCATGCCTTCCTCTTATTCTTTTAGTCACCTGCATATGCCTAGAGACCTTTCCTAGGCAAAATGTGGTGAGAAATATGTCCTGATTTCTGCCTGTAGCCACTTTAATCTGGGGGGAGGGGAGGGATGGTGGCCAAGATGGTCTCTAAGTTTGCTTTCTTTGGATGATTGATAATTCAATGGGGAAGATTTAAAAAAATAGGACACAGGACCACTGAGTCAAAAAAATTGCTTTCTGGGCCACTAGGAAAACCAGCCCATCTATGAGCTCTTTATGGGTGTTTTTGAAATGCTTGGTGTTTTTGCATGCACATGTTTTCTGACTAGAGTTGGAGATTATTAGACAAAGATTTTATTTACAAAGAAAATATGACTGTGGACATTTTCATTTTTGGAGCAAGTGTGGAATGATGGTTGATTCACATAATGTTTTTCCATTTTGATACAAACAGCTCACATCTAATTTTTTGTGGTTGGGGATATAGGTAGATTTGGACCTGGGTTTTAATCCCAGGTAACTTCTCCAATATTTAGTTTCCTCATCTGTAAAATAAAGTTGTTGGGCAAGATGACATTTAAGATCTTTTCCAACGTTAGTGATCCTTAGCTGTCCTGAGAGAGAAGAAAGAACACTAGATTTGGAGTCAAATCCTAGCTCTTTGGTCACTAAACAGACCAGTTGCTTCCCTTCTCTAGGTTTCCGTTTCCTCATCCACAAAATTCGGGAGTTAGAGTAGGTGGTTTCCAAGGTCCCTTCCAACTTTTGAATCTTATGATCAAATGCCTTATTTAGTCTTTAGTGATTCTTTCTCCAAGATACTTCTGGTTGTAGATGATGTGAGTAAGGGTAGCCCTCAGGCAAATGTACACCTGGAAATATTAGGGCACTTCTCTGTGTAGACAACCTCTGAAAGCCTCCACCAATATAATTGTAAGCCAGATGAAGCATGATTGATACTGGGTTTAGGGAAATAAAGGGGAGAGTTTAAAATACAGAACAGGAGAAATTTCTGACCCACATTTCTGTAAAATTGTAGAACACTGAGACCAGTGGCATTTTACTAGACCCACCTTAATGCCCAGAGTCCTTGGGAAAGAAGAATTATCTCACACTCATTCTGGCTGTGCTCTCTTGGGGCTCCTGTCCTCCCTCCAACTGATCTAATGGAAGAGTTAGACTTACTAATGAGCATCATTTTTCTAACAGTGAAGCCAAGAACCCCAGAAAATGTTGCCATCTCTTCAGGAACTCCAAAATACGACTTCATCCTGACTTGGGACAGCACTTACCCTTCAGACCACCTTCTGACTGATGATCTCGAATATCTGGTTGAGATTCAAAACAAAGAAAATACTGCACCTGTAAGTTACCCTGAAACTTTTGGGGCTACTTCGTTATCCCTGCCCAGATAGGTTCTGTTAGACAAGACATACAACATCTCAAAGGACTCCAGAAGACATTCATCTCAGATCGGCTTTTCAGAGCCAAGGCTACCTTGGTATAGAAAGAAAAGTACTGATGTGGGGTGGGGTGGGGAACCTGTGGCCTTAAGGCCATGTGTGGTCTTCTAAATCCTTAAATGTGACCTTTTTGAATGAATTTGGTGGATTCAGTTAAAAGGCCACACTTAGGGATTTAGAAAGTCTCATGTAAACTGCCTTGGGCAAATCTTTTGGCAAATCAAATATCCCTCTGTTTCACCATGAGTGAAAAGGAGAGATTAGTATTCTCTGAGTTTCACTAGGTGTGCTATGAAATGTTGGGTGTTAAGTTTTTACAGATAAATGAAAATGTGTTAATAATCTTAACATAGATTTCACTTACCTAACATATATAATGTGGTAAGTAAAGTATTTCCGAAAATAGATGAAACTTGCCTATGGCACATATGCATTCATCTTAAAACATGTCGGACCAAAAAACTTGTCAGAGGTAGCTGAGTGATCAAGTGGATAGAGATCATTAAACTGGAATCAGGGAGACCTAGTAAATCAGACATTTACTAGCTGCATGACCCTGGGCAAGTCACTTATCCCTCTTTGCCTCAGTTTCCTCAACTGTAAAATGGAGATAACAATAGCACTTATGCCACAGGGTTGTGTGAGATTTGTAAAGTGCTTAACATAGTAACTGGTACATAGTAGGCTCCATATAATTGCTTTTTCCCTCCCCTTCCCATGTCTCCTTGAATTTGCAAAAAACTCAACAAAAACAGCTGCTGTTATTGAAGGGAAATTGCACGTATGCAAGTCCCCCAACTCTCTTAATACTGACAACTTAAATATTCCATATGCCTCAGTTCCTCCAACAAAAATTATTGTACTGTCAGCAAGGAAAAAAAAAAGTCATGGGGCTAGATGATCCCTAAGACCTTCTGACACCAGATTCTACGATCCATTCTTCTATCCCTATATTCAGAGATTCCAGGACCATGAAGAACTTAAAATAATACTGACTCACATTTATATGGTCCTCTACTTCAGGATTTGCTTACAGAAGTCTTTACTAGGCAAAATATGGTGGGGAGCATGGCCTGTTCTCTGCCTGGAGTCCCTTTGACTGGCCAGGGTTCAGATGAACTCAGGTGAGATGCCTGTTTGGCCTCTAGTGCTCTGTTCTCCAAGGTGTTCTCAGCTCTTCTAATGGGCTCCTCAAGAAGAAGGCAGGCGACTAGGAAAGGAGATGGGCTTCTGCCGTCCACAGAAAGTGTATCGTCCTTCTGCACTGGCTTTTCATCTTTTTCTTTTTTCCTTATCTGACTTGAGCATCCACACCCACCCTGATATCTAAGATATTGCATAATGGAATAACGACTTCCATTTCTTTGAGACCGTAAGGTTCAAAGACGCCTTCTTCACAACCACCAGCGGAAGTGGGCCATAAGACTGGCCAAACTGCACACCATGCTTCAGATTTCGCAGACATTATGACATTTGAGTGTCGTGGCAGTCTTGTGAAGTCGAGGGTGGGCAGGGTGGCGAGTGTTGTTGCCCCGTCTTACAGGTGAGGAAACTGAGGCTCACGGTGGGAAGCAAATTGCCCAGAGTTACACAGTGTCAGAGGCTGAATTGGAACCCAGGTTTTCCTGACTCCAGGTCTGGCACTTCATCCATGGTGCCAAGCCCTCACATGCAAATATTATTTCTGTTTTATGGATAAGGAACTGAGGTGCAGAGGGAATTGACTTGACCAGAGCCACACAGTTAGTTAATAAACATTGGATCCTGGATCTGAATCCATATATGTTACTAATTAAAATGATGTCTCTCCAATGAAAGGATCATTAGACTAAGTCTTGACACAAGC
This sequence comes from Petaurus breviceps papuanus, assembly GCF_028583685.1. Taxonomy (NCBI): domain Eukaryota; kingdom Metazoa; phylum Chordata; class Mammalia; order Diprotodontia; family Petauridae; genus Petaurus; species Petaurus breviceps. The sequence goes on along the minus strand of NW_027185694.1, from coordinate 32,156,842 downwards.
GGTGGTTAGTTATCAAAAGCATTTATTAAGCACCTACTGTGTGCCAGTTATTGTGCTAGGTATTGGGAATACAAATGATGCTTCAACCCTGGCCAAATCATTGTCCTTTCTAGCCTTCAATTTCCCCTAGAAGGCCTCAAAAATCTCTCTCAGCCCTAACATTTTTATGAAAGCAGTTTTCCCAAAGTGTCACTTGCCACATTCCTTAGAAATGGTTGTCTTTGGAGCAGTTAGATGGCACAGTGGATGGAGCGCTGGCCCTGGAGTCACGAGGACCTGGGTTCAAATTTGATCTCAGATACTTACTAGCTGTATGATCCTGGGCAAGTCATTTAGCCCCAATTGCCTCTAAAAAAACACCCCCCAAAACAGAAATAGTTGTCTTCTCAGTCAGTTCAACAGGACGTTTTTAATTACTTCTCATGTTTCCAAGGTTCTGTTCCAGGCTTTGGAAATACAAAGACAAAAACAAAATAGCCCCTGCTCTTAAGGTGCTTACATTTGTTGAAAGGGAATTTTTTTTTGGAAAATATAACTGATTCCATCTTGTTCTGTATCAGCCATTTTTTTAAATTTCATCCCTCATTAATTATAAGACCAGCTACAGCAGCTGGTATCCTTCAGTGTCCTCTTTCTTCCTTTTATAGGTACAAAAAGACTTAGTTGCTAAAGGAGAAGGATTCCAGAATCCCTGGATTGTCTTCCCTTTTCTGAAACTAACTATACTCAGAAAGTAACTCCCTTATTTCTTGTAGCAAATAATAGAAATTTTTTCTTTAACAAATATATTTTTTTGTATGAATATCTATGTTTTAATAAATAGCCACCTTTTTTTTCTTTGTTTCATATAATGTATAAATGTTGCTTGGTTATCTTTCATTCTCAAAGAGGACCAGAATGATATCACTATGTTGGGGTCAAGTACGGTGTGTCTAACTGTGGCTGATCAGACCAATATGAGCTTGGAAGGCTCTACCACAGGTTGGGCACAAATAGTCCATGTGAACATTTGGAGTGGAGATGTCTTAAAATTTGCACATCTCACATTTCTTTTGAGCTCCTGTAATTCTGCTTCATTCATAGAGTATAGCACCTTCTTTGATAGGGGCACGATAAATATTGTTGAATAGATTGTGAATGACACATGCCCCATCAATGGCTGGCTGAGAACACCACACTCTGAGTGTAATAAAACCCATCTTCTGATTCATGCTGGATTATTGGCTTTAGCTGGTCAAATTTATAATAACACTCATGAGACCTCTTCTACCAGGAGGAAACAACACCACATTCACTGATGATACAAAAAAATTATATACGTGTGTGTATGTGTGTGTGTGTGTGTGTGTGTGTGTGTGTGTGTGTGTGTGTGTGT
>NW_027185694.1:32136968-32155457 GCF_028583685.1 Petaurus breviceps papuanus | reverse complement strand
TGTGTGTGTGTGTGTGTGTGTGTGTGTGTGTGTGTGTGTGTGTGTGTGTGTACAATTGCTAGTGAGGATCAAGAAAGTCTGTATAGGAGGTAGTACCTGAAGGGGCTTGGGAGTTTCAAGAGGCTGGGAAGAGAGAGAACTTTCCAGGTATGGAGGACAACTTGGGCAAAAGCATGGTTTATGAGCTTTAGAGCTGGAAGGGGACCTTAGAAATTACCTAGTGCTACACCCTCATTTTGCAAATGGACAAAGTGAGCCTTGGAAAAGGAAATTGGCATTGAGAGTAAGTAGTAAGTAGTGGCTTAGGGAATGGAGCCCAGATCCTCCATAGAGGTACCACACCCTATCTGCTCAGTAGCTGGTCTCCACTATGGTTTTTCCTTTTAGTCTTCTCTACTTTGTTGTTATGTTTCAACAGTCTATCAACACTCATCTCTCCCTTGGTGTCTGGCAGCAGGTCTGTAGTCAAGAAGCATGGTCCTCAAAAACAGTGCACACTCATGGAGTATAAAAGTTAGCACAGCTGTGAGTCAAAAGGGACAGGACTGGCAGGCAGGATTCAGAAGGATGCAAATGGTGAAAAGCAAATTGTCATTAAGGAACCAAGTGGGTGATTTGCAGGAACTGGGGGGTGGAGGGCAAAGCAGTCAGGAAATGAGTAACAAGGAAAGACCCCTCAATCAGCCTCTACTGAAGCTGCTTTTATCCTGTCAGGCCACTGAGACCTAGTCCTTTGGGACTCTGGCCTGCATGTTTGTCAGCATGTAGAAGATGACACCTAAAAGAAGACTGGAGAGAGTGTGTGAGAGGGGCACAGACAGAATTTCCTGGCAGCAGTATACTCCTGACATGGAGTCCTCTTTGCTCTTAAAATTAAAACAAAAATAGTCCCCCAGTCTTGTTCCATTTTAAAATTTTTCCTTCAAATACAAAGTAAATACAAGGTAAATAAAACCTGTTCCTGTTTCCTTGTTTGCTTTTTTTTTAGCGGATGATTCTTTTTTGCTCTACCTTTTGTTATTTTCATATATGCACATATACATACATAACATACATACATGCACATATGCATATGTTTATGTATATATGTCTATGTATGTACATACACACACACACACACACATATATATATGGTTTCCCACTCCTCTATGTGAATTGCTATAGCAGGCTCCCCAAATCTCATTATTCTATTCTCCTCTCAGTCAGAATGTTATTACCACACATGCTGCCCCTGTGACCATAGCAGGAATCATTTTCCTTGACCCTGGTACTCACTGGTCAAAGACTGACTACAATGGTTCTCTGTAGGGCTATGGCAGAACTTCTCACCACAGTAGAGATAGTTTTCTGATTGCTTATGTTTACTTCCAGCCTATCCAAAAACAGACCTCTGCAGTCTGCAACCTGAGCATTTCTGCTGATGAACTAGAAAATAAAAGGATCTACACTGCTCGAGTGAAGTCAAAAGTTTCAGGCCTCATGGGTTACGAAGGGCCGTGGAGTGACTGGAGCCACACCATCGAATGGTATAATGGTATGTGGGTAGCATCCAAGTGTTGGGATGACCTTGAAGGTGCTGGTATTCTAGAATTGGTTGACCTCATACCAAGGGCCAAGGGCCCCCACAACTGCCCCCATGACCTTTAAAGACAGCACCTTCCAAGAAATCTATCCCCCTCTGAACTTCCCAATGCATAGTGTTGGTTGTTAAGTCAGAAGAAACCTTGAACATCATCATCTGACTCAGTCCTCTGATTTTACAGGGAAAATTCAGCCCAGAACTGAAATGCTTTTGCATAAGTTTATACAGAAACCAAATAGCAAAACCAAAATTTGAACTCAGGGACACTGATTCAAAATTTACTTGACCCAGACAATTTTATTTTGTGACCTTGTAAAATCGGACCATTTGCCTTCTGTCCCTAGTATACTATATTCTCAACTGCTGATTTTTCACCCAGGCTGCCCCCCATGTCTGCAGTGTTCTGTCTCTTCATATCTGCATCATAGAATCTCTTTCTTCCTTCAAAGCACAGATCAGGCTTCACCTCCTACAGAAGCCTTTTCCTGACCCTTTCAGTTGTTATTTCTTTCCCCTCCACCAAGATAATTTTGCATTTGCTTTATTCATATTTTGTCCATGTCTGTCTGTGGAGATGCTGTCTCTCCCCAGGACAAGGATTGCCTTGTTTTTGTCTATGTACCTACCACAATGCTTAGCACATAATAGGGATTGGGGTTGGACTGATGATTTCATTGGATAGGAGAATCCTGGATAAGGAAATTCCCTCTACTCATATAGGCTGACATATTGTCTGCCACTTCTGATCTGAGAGAGTTTTCTTAGGGAATTGAGGGGTTAAATGACTTACCCAGAGTCAAACAGCCAAGGTCCTCCTAGTTTTGAGACTAGTTCCCAATCCATTACACCACACTTCCTCTGGCACATAGTAAGCACTTAATACATTAAAAAAAAAAATACATTCATCCATCTGTTCTTTGATTCACGTGAATAGGCACTCAAAGAATGAGTTGGTGAATTGAATCGGAGATGCCAGACTGTAAGCCCCTTGGGGGCAGGCACTGTCTTTTGTCTTTTTTTGTATCCCGTGGCACATGGCAGGCACTTAATAAATGTTTATTGAATTGAACTGGTCTATTTCAAGAGATTCCTGGATGGAAATTTCTAGCAAAATGTCATTTTGTGCGGATCTCTTTCCTTCCTAGAGCATGAAAAGCCTCCTCTGAGTGACCTGGAGCTGGCGGTGCCCATTTTCTGCATCTTGATCCTGCTTGTTAATTTGCTGTGCTATTTCAGTGTCATCAGGTAAGTCCAGTTTTGTGGGAGATGTGACCTCCTTTGTGTTAGTTTTGTCAGCAGACTTCCTAATAAGCCAAACAGGAGCCATAATAGGATAAGGAATGTGATGGTGGTTACTTAGGTCCTTGATTCCACCACTGGCATCTCTCCCTTGGCTCTCCCTCTTTCCATTCCAACCTCCAGCCTCCTAGGTCAGGTCTTAAAATAGCCTGCTAACTCATTTGCTTGTCTCTACTCTCTCCCCTGCCCCTTCCTGCCCCACTCCAATCCATCCTTCCCAAAGGTGCTGAAGTGATTTCCTAAGGAACAGGTTTTATCATGTCACTTCCCTGCTCCAAAGCTTCAGTGGTTCTCTATTCCCTCTAGAATTAAACATGAGCTCCTAAGAACTTTATATTCAAGGCCTTCCGCAGTCAAGATCCACCCTGGCTTTTTAGTTCTTCGTCTCCCACACTAATATCTCCAGCATTCATTTGTGGTTTTGAGATGTGTTGTGTCCAAGTTTGAATTCACACTCAGTAAAGTCAGTCCCTTTCCAATTTTGGCAAATGAATGACTGAGAAGGGTGGTGTCTGAGGTCAATTGTAGTTAGGGTCATGATGATAATAGAAAAGTGCCTTGTGGGAGTCAACAGTCTTGGGTTCTATTTCTGACTCCACGATTTAGTAGAGAGATGGCATTGGTCAAGGCTTTAGCTTTAGTTGTCTGATCTGCAAAATGGAGAGACTGATCTTTGCCCTGTTGGCTACAGGTTGGTTTGGGGAATGGTTTTGTATATGCAAAAACATTTATGCTTATTTTTATCAGAACTGAACTTTTCTAAAGCAAATGGGTCTCTGTCAAATGTCCATGTTATTTCTTTTGGAGGGGGTAAGACAAGATATAATTGGGGGTAAGTGACTTGCCCAAGGTCACACAGCTATTAAGTGTGTCAAGTTTCTGAGGATGGATTTGAACTCAGGTCCTCCTGACTCCTGGGCCAGTGCTCTATTCACTGCACCACCTAGCTGCCCCTTGTTATCTCATTTTAATAAATATTTCTTAAGCCTGGAAAGATATAAAGAACATGAGACTAAACTTCAGGTTGACCCAGGTTCTAGTCATAACTCTACTGCTAAATGTCTTTGTAACTCTCAGTACATTATTTCCCTCTGACCCTCAGTTTCCTCCTTGGTCAAATGAGTCAGGATTTTATAAGAAAGCTGGAACTGGATGATCTCCAGGATCCCCCATGTGGCATAGTGTAGTGTTGAATGCTGAATTGGGACTTTAAAAACTTGGGCTCAGATTTGGCCCTGGTGATTAAGTGATCTTGTGCAAGACCATCTTTGAATCCCATGAACCTGTAATGCCTCCACCCAGGATTACAAAGCTTGACTTGAGGACTCACTGTGGGAGGATTGCCCAGGTGAGAAGGGATCAGAGTCCATAGGTATTGACACTTTCTGTCCTTGATTCCTTATGTCTTTCTCTGCACCAACTTCTCCAGTTTTTCTTGGGGAACGTTCCCTTCTCTCACCCCAAACTGTCTGATTCACATGACAAACACTTGAAACTTCTTGTCTTACAGGATTAAGAAAGTGTGGTGGGATCAGATCCCCAACCCAGCCCATAGTCGCTTAACTGCCATCATTATTCAGAACCAACAGGTAGGTGACTCTGAAGACATCCTGTCACTGCCCACATCAGATCAGCCTCAATTCTCTGTACCAGTATTTTGAGTAGTAACACAGATAATTCAAAGATAGCAGTATTTTGGAATGTGTAAATGATTTAATTTCTTCTCCAATAGATTTATTTACCTTCATGTTAGTATGTTTTGCTTAAACCAATACTAACATACATCAGTAACTACTGATCCATATGACTACTTTCTTTATCTCCATAAAATCTTTATGAGAATGGTCTATACACATATTGAGAGTATCACTGATGAAATGCAAGAAGGGGTTGGGGATCAGCCTTGAATGTGCACTGATCTATCAGTGTGGGATGGTCCTAGATCATCACCTGTTATGCCCCCTCCTAATGATAAGGCCATGGCTTAGACAAGGTGGGAGCACAATCTCCAGCAAGGCCTACCACGCTGGAAAGGCTTTATATAAATGCTTAGCACCTGTGTGTCAGTCATTGGAGAGCAAGCCTTCATGCTGAATCAGCGATGAATCGGTTTGTCCACAAGCAACTAACAGAGACCATCTACTAAAGTATGAATGGTTTTATGATTTTCATCAGGGAAGAGAGGACTCACACTCAGAAAGTTAGGCTATTCCACTAGTCTAGATGAGAGATAATTAGGGCTAGAACTAGGCTGGTAGCTGTATAGTAAGAAGGAGGGGCTATAAGTTAAAAGTTGAAAGGGCAAGATTTGGCCATTGAATGTGGGGTGAGGGAGGGGTAGGACTTGAGCATGATAGCAAGGTATGAACCTGGAAAATTGGAAAGATGGAGCTCCCTTGACAGCAAAAGGAAGGTTCATGTGAAGTTCCAATCCAGGGGAACACGAGAGAGGAGAAAGGTTTTGAAGTTTGTTGTGGGCAATCTCTCCATCTTGGAGCCACTGAATTTGTCCCTAGATGAGGGGGAAATCTTGGCCCTGCCTTTGCCAATGTATTCCATTGTTCCTTCTCTTTTAGCTTCCAGCATGGGGGAAACTGCCTAAAGCAAAAGAAAATAAAAATTTCCCGTAAGTATATCATCTCAACCAGAGACCAGAATGAGCTAAGGAACAGATCTAGTGGATACTGGGTAGCAGGCCCGGCCAAACAAGCCTCTTCTGGGCCAATAGTGGAGGGAGGGAGGAGGGAGCACAGATGAGACGTATTAAGCACCTGCTATGTACCAGACACTGTGCTGAGAACTTTAAAAAGATCATCTCATTTGATCCTCAAAATAGCAATGTAGGGAAGGCGCTATTATTACCCTCACTTCACTTTGGAGGAAGGGAAGCTAGGTGGTACAACGAATGGAGTGCCAGTCATCTGAGTGCCAGCTGGGTGGCCCTGGGCAAGTCACTTAACCCTGTTCACCTCAGTTTTCTCATCTATAAAATGAACTGGAAAAGGAAACGACAAGCCACTCTAGTATCTTTGGCAAGAAAACCCCAAATGGCATCCTGAAGACTTGAACACAACTGAAAACAACTCAACAACAGTCCATTGAAGGAGACTGAAGCAGACACAGATTAGGTGATTTGCCCAGGGTCACAAAGCTAGTATGTTCCTGGGGCTAGGTTTGAACTCAGATTTCCTCACTCCAGACTTAGCATTCTATCCACTGAACCACATGGCTGCCTCAAGAAAGAATGAGACCTGGTTTGAGTTATGCCTCTGCCCATTTACTAGTCAGGTGACCTTGACCAAGTTATCTAACATTCTTTAATAGCCTCTTCTTTAAAGTTGGGATAACAATTCTTGCTCTGCATAGGGTTGTTTTGGAGGCAAAATAAATAATGTATCTGAAAGTGCTTTTTATGACAAAAAAAGCTACATTTAAGTGTCAACTATCATGATTTATATTTATTTAAGACTGGGTCTCCCTGTCTCTCTACCAGCCATTCATGGGTTAATCCAAATACTGACATGCAAAGAAGCTTTAACCTGTTTCATTTTTCCAACCTGGGTTGACTTGCCCTTTCTTGGGGAGCCTGATGGTCCTCTGCTTCCAGGTGCTTATGTTATTATTGGTACCAAACATAGGAGACAACCCATCGGACTTCAGCTTCCTGTAGCTCAAAACTCCCAAACTCAAGTGATCCACCAGCCTCCACCTCCCCAGCAGCAGTGACTACTGCCTTGAGCCACCACACCTGGCCAATTATGGTTATTTTTTAAAAAAATCAGGCAGAGGAACTGAAATCAATTATATTGACTCTACTTTGAATAGTCTTGTCTCTCTGCATTTGGTTTTTACTGAGGAAACTGTATTTGAGGATGGGAAGGAGAAAAGGAAAAAGCCTGGATATATGTTTACGTATAAGCTGGTGAGAAGCAAGTATGAATATAAATAAAAAGCAGAACATTGACCCTTGAGAGAAGAGACCAAGGGAAATCTGAGGCAGTGGGGGAACAAGGGAGCAGTTTGTAATCTGGCTGCTTTAGATAGAGAGGATACTATAAAGAATATCTTCAGTTCTCATGGTGGAAATCATCTTACTAGAACAGTTAGATAGACCGAGGCACAAATTTCTGAACATAATCAACTTATTAGTAAAGCATGAATTTACCAAAAATTGGGATCTCATCTTCCCCAGCCTTTAAAGTTAAGACCCCCAAATGAGGAGGATTATACTCTTTTATAGTTTGGGGGAATATAAAAAATAGCTAGCATCATAGATGGAAGAAAATATGATTGGATGGACATTGGGAATGAGGGCTAACAACAACCCCCTCCTTCCCTCCAAATCCAGCCATTTCATGCTACCCAAATCTACTTTTCCAGTTTTAACTCACAATGCTATGAGGAAAGCACTTTGTAAAACCTATAGTACTATACACATGTGACAGTTGCAAACATATACAATGCTTGGAAGTTGAACAAAGTCCCCAGTGAGTTAACTCATCTTTTTTTTTTTTTAAATTTCTCCTCCAAAAAATTAGGCACTTGAAGACATGCCTTTCCAAGCTGTTTCCTTGTTTGCTTAGCCATAGCTCAGTAGAGAAGGAAGAAGACACCCATCTCCCTCTCCCCAACAAACAAGAAAACTGTCCAGTGGAAGCCTGTAGATGTGTCTTAGTGCCGGAGAAGATCAGTGTGGTGCAGTCGATCGAGCTTTATGAGGCTGAGGTGGAAAGTGAGGAAGGGGATGCTGATGATGTTTCCTTCTCCCCATCTCCAGAGAACAGTACAAGCAGCTTCATAAAGAACAAAGAAGTGCTTGCAGACAAGTTTGTCCAAATGCTATTCCTTGATCTCATAGGAGAGGAGACTTTTATGCCATGTTCCAAGAAGCCATCTGGGAAATACAAGGACTTGGCAGACGCAACCAAGTCACTACCTAAGGAAAGCAAAGATCCAAGCCATTGCTGGGACAGCCCTACCAAGCCGGGTGCACCCATTTTCCAGAATGGTTGCCTGAGTGGTCCACACATTTCTGAGAGATCTGAAACTCTCTGCCAGAGTCCTTGCATGGATGCTGCTTCTCCCAAGGCCAGACAGCCTTCTGAACCCCACCAAGAGCAGTGGCAATTTCCTTCAGCTTCCCAAACTCAAGGCACTGCGTCAACCTTGGATTTAGCAAATGTGTCCATTTCAGACGCACCCCAAGTTGATGATAACCCTGCTTATCGAAGCTTCCACAGCCTCCTGGCCCAATCCTTGCCCAGGACAGAGGAAGAGCTGAGCCTTCCTTTAGGCTGGGAACAGATGGACCCATGCCATGGAGACCTTAGCTGCTCAGAGGGCTCTAACGCATCTTCTTCCCATGACAGTGAGCCTTCTGCTTTGTTCCAGTCAGAGGGAGAGAGCTGGGAGGAAATCCTAAGACAGAGAGTTCTCAGACAAGAAGAGGATGTCACTTGTCCCTCCATCTTAGCAACATCAGGCTACCGGTGTTTTGACAATGCTGTAAGGCAAGGCAATGACCAGAATTATAAGGCAGCTAGCTTTAATGTCTCCAAAGAATCTGGATATCGATCCTTTGCAAGTCTTCTAAATGATTCTAGGAAAGAAGCCTCTGCAGAGATCTCTGATGAGGAGTCTGAGTCTGGAAAAGAGAAAGGGGGATACAAGCCATTAGAAAATCTCATTTCTTCTATCCAAGAGGCAGGGGAAGTGACTCCTGTTCCACTATTCACCTTTGGCCTGGATTTAGGAGAAGCTCTCCCTCAGAAGTACCAGCACAGTCCTGTGTCCTCCAGCCTCCTCAAGACATATAGTCCCCAGGAGACATCAGAGGAAGACATAGGAAAGCACTCTCTGACATTGGACTGGAACGGCACCGAGAAGCATGAGGAGTCCTCAGTCTGTTCCAAGTTAGATTTTGGCAGTGGTGTAGTCTATTCCACCTTGACTTGTCATTTATGTGGGCACCTAAAGAGATGTCCAAGTCCTGATAAAAATTATACACCCTTGGGCAATGCCCAGAACACAAAATGCAACTGTATGGTTGAGGTCCTAGAAACATCACCTCCTCTCACAAAAACCACCAGCTTCTGCCCTTCAGAAATAATGGAGAGTCCAGAGAACAGGGTGCCAAGGACCTCTTCTGTGGAGGTTCTTGGGGAGAGCCATTTGGAGGACAAGTCTTCTCTGGGAATCTGTGTGTCTCTTCTTTCTCGAGACTGTGAAGATCCATTTGACTCCACTTCAGATAAATGGAAAGGACCCCTTCATTTAAAGCCTAACCCTGGTGATGTACCAAGCCCAAGCCAATCCTTCAGCCCCAACATAGCAGACTGTGAACATGAGGACAACACCTACATAAAAATTTCGTAAATGAGCTTTGGGGAGCTTGGCAATCCTCTAAATCAACAGTGATACACACTTGGTTTAGGGAATCATTGAATTTCCTTGGTGTGTAAAATATTTCTTCCATTTAGACCATTACTGAGTAGAAGCCAGTATGCCAGTCCTGTTACCTGAGCAGAAAGTCGTTGTCCATCCATGAGCTAGACCTATAGATGACAGCCTGATGCCTATTCGCTATGGGGTGGAAGGGAGCAGCCTTGAGCCTCAGAGCAGACAATCTTAATTCTGGAGTCTTGTTAAACCATTTGCCACAGGGTGAAGTATGCTGAGAAGGGTATAAGGGGCTACATACCACCCCTTTTTCCATCTTCTCTCTTCACTGTCCTAAAAGAATCTCTTTTAGGTCACCTATCCCCTAGTGAAATACAGGGCCCTTAGAGCAGCCAACAGTCCAGCAGCCTTTGTTGTATTCACAGAACTCTCCTCAAAGCTGGACACTTCTCAGAAAGAGCTTTGGCAAGGCCCAGGGTGGATATAGTTGGCAACTTACAGAGAAACAGCCCCCTCAATGTTTTGGATGCTCATTAATTTTCTGCCACTGGATGGATACTCAGAGAATTCCTTACTCCTTGATTCAATTATTTTATGACCTGATGATTGTAGCCGCAGTCCCCCCTGCAACTTTTCCATTGGACACTCTGTCTTGGTGGTTTCTAACCAGGGTTTATTCCCATCTCCCCCTCCTTCTCACTTGCCAAACCTTGACCTGGAAAAACCCCATGTGCCTTCTGGAAATCATAGAACATTGAAGATGAGAGCCCAAAGGGAACTTTGGACATAGGATGTCCAGTGAGATGGAACCTTAGAACATAGAATGTTGAAGCTAGAAGGACCATTAGAGACCTTAATCAGATCCCATCCCTTTACTGAGGAAATTAAGGCCTGATCAGGAAGGTGAAGCACCTCAGTAAGTGGCAGAGCTAAAGACTAGAGCCCAGGGCTTCTGACTGCAAGTCCTCTGCCTAACCATGCTGTAAGAAGGCACTGGGCTCCCAGGTGACATACAACAGGGGGTCTTGACTCATAGCTACATAGAATAGCTGGCCTTCATGGAGTGCTTTAAGGTACCCAGAGAACTTTACTCAGGTTATCCCATTTGTTCTTCACAACAACCCAATAAGGTTGCTGCTATTCTTATTCCCATTTTGCAGATAAGGAAACTGAGGCTCAGAGGAAATAAGTGACTTCCTAGTAGAACTAACCCAGACCTAATGTCAGTTATGACGATTTTTAGGACTTCTCACCAGGTTCCTGCCATGTTTTAGGATACTGAGTAGAAAAAGCCCCCAAAGCTACTCCCTGTGTGAGATGAAAGCAGCAATAATTATACAACAACTTCCACAGTTAGATGTAGACAATGAAGCCATGTCATCAACTCCCAATTATCTGTTTTGTGGATTATCTGAGCCTTTTGTGCCTTTTCTTTTCTGTCCTTTGGATGTTGCCCAGCTCTTTCAACAGGAGACTGAAGTAAGGGACCAGACTTGGTTCCCCTTGAGTAACTAATGAATTCAATTCCATGCAAGAAAGCATTTATTGAGAGTTATGTACTAAGCCAGGCAGCTAGGTGACTCAGAGAGAGCGCTGGGCCTGGAGTCAGGAAGACCTAAGGTCAAAACTGGCTGCAGACACTTAACTAGATGTGTGACCCTGGACAAATCACCTAACCTTCATTTGTCTTAATCCACTCGGGAAGGAAATGGTAAACCATTCTAGTATCTTAGCCGAGAAAACCTCACACACAGTGTGGTCCACTGGGTCACAAAGAGCTGGACACAGCTGAATCGACTGAGTAACAAGTGTGCTAAGTGGCAGAGACAGGATGACAAAAAAAAGTTTCTGCTCTCAGGGAGCTTACGTTCTATTGGGCAACAGGGAAAGAATTGGGCATTCAACTAGCACCAGTTCTGCTTTCATCATTCCCTGCACCAGGGCAAATGCCAGAGCCAGCAATGGTTGATCCCAGAATTTCCTCTCCCAGCAAATAAATACCTCATCATTTTGGTTAGTGTGGAAATTATTGTGACTGAAAGCAGGTGAGATGGTTCTTGACATAGTCACTCTCACATTGACCTCTGGGGTATTCTAACTATGTGGTCTAGGAGAAGATTGAGAAGGTGGGAGGAATATTCTGGAACTGCCAGAGATATTGTACTATGTAAACATTTTTATTTGTTATAAGGATTTTGTTTGTTTGCTGAAAGGGGTGTGTGTGTGTGTGTGTGTGTGTGTGTGTGTGTGTGTATAATGTGCTCAGTGTGAAGATCAGAGAAGGTGGGGAAAAGGGCAGGGATGTTCTGTGTCTGATGTTTGCTTTAAATAAATTCATTTCAATTCAACAAGTCTAGGCTAGATGACTACTATTCATTCAATAAAGAAACCTTTGTTAAACCCCTCCTCTATTTGAGGGCCCATGCTGGGTTCCTTAGGGGTGAAAGTAGAGGAGATTTTCACTGGACTGTGAAAAGCCTCCAATACCAGACTGAATTTAAACTTTGCAACAAATACTTTTACAGATAAGCACAGTAGAGACATTGAAACATGGGGGTCAAAACTATTGACTCCAATTCAACAATTATTAAGTATCTACTATGTGCAGAGAACTTAGTGGCAGATTATAGACATTCCGTTAATTACACTCATCTAGGTCTGGATAATTCAATCAATGAATAAGCATTTATGTATTTATGTACCAGGTATTGTTAGCTCCTGGGGCTATAAAGACAAGTCAGATAGTCTCTGCCCTCAGTGAACTTACATTCTAACAGAGCAGGCAATGTCTATATGTAAATATTTATAGATTATATTCAAAATTAATACAAGGCGGCTTGGGGAGGGTGAACACTAGCAGCTAATGGGGAAGGAAATCTTCATGTAGAAGGCAGCATGTCTGACTCCTAGGCTACTGACAGAAGCACTCCACTATCCTTCCCTCAGACTCAATGCAGACCAGACAAAGAGAACTACTGTGGGCACTATGGCATGAGTTATATTTGTAAGGTATTTTTTTTTAAGCAATTGGGGTTAAGTAACTTGCTCAAGGTTACACAGCCAGGTGTTTCTGGTTGGGTGCTAAGTGTCTGAGCCCAGATTCGATCCCAGGTTATCTCAACTCTGGGGCCGGTGTTCTTACTTGCTGTGCTACCTGGCCGCCCCTGTAAGGTATTTTTAAGGCATGATTTTCTAATGACCAGGTGGAAAAATTGGTAACAGTACTATTATTCCCATCTTCTCTCCAGGTAGTGGAGAGTAAACTCTCCAATGGTCAAGAAGTTTCCTGAGGGGAACACAACTGCCATATGTGCATACGCGATTGAATGTTTTCCCTTTGAGATATAGATGGAACTTGTTTTCTTGCCCTGTAAAGAGATGGAGATACTAGGCTGCTGCCAGGGGAAGTTAGGGGCAAAGAGCTGACTGTCAATATTAGCAGCACTCAACTTTGGCAACCAGGACATTGGACCATGGCCAGCAATGTGGTCACAACTTGATAGAGATTTCCCAGCAACCATTTGGTTCAGGACCAAGGTGGCAGAAAGCTGCAATCTAAATCTGGAGTAGAGATGCAATCTGCCATCAGATTGTGGGAAGTCCTCCTCCTGAGGCAAATTCCAGAGTTCTAGGGGGTGCCAGCTGCATTAGAATGTGGAGCAGGAGGTGGGGAGATGGGCCTCTCTTCCATGCCGCCCTTGGCTTACTTTTTAAACTGTAAGTTCCCATACTGTCATGAATCCCAGTTTAAGAACCACTGCCCTAGATCAACACTAACTGGTTCAGCCAGGATTTCCTTCCATCCAACCATCTAAAGTGACACAAGACCAGGTACATATGAAGTGTTTCCTTCATCGGTTAATTACTTACTAAAGCAACAGTCTGTTTTTCAGTAATTTTACAGCAAACAGGACATGAACTGGGTGTGGACTGAGCTGATAACAGTAGCTGAAGTGGTACCCACAATGCTTGCCCAGCCTTCACTCTGCCAGCCCCAAATGTGAATTATTATTATTCATGATTTTATTATAGCTAGGATGGGAAAAGGTTGGTGGCAACCAACAAAGGGGGCCTTTCTTCCTTTTCCTCTCCTTAAGAGGGAAGAAAAAGATAGTCAACAAGCATTTATTAAGTGCTTACGGTGTGCCTAAGGGCAGTTAGGTGGTTCAGGGAGTAGAAGTCAGAAAGGCCCTGAGTTCAAATCCAGCCTCTGATATTTACTGTGTGACTATGGGCAGTCACTTAATCCTGTTTGCCTCAGTTTAGTCATCTGTAAAATGAGCTGGAGAAGGAAGTGGCAAACCACTCCAGCATCTTTGCCAAAAAAACCTCAAATGGGGCTTCGGAAGAGCCAGACACAACTGATCAACTACAAAACAAATGCTAGCTATAGCAAGGCTAACTACATGTAAAGTTGGAAGGGACCATCGAGAGGTGGAGGGGAGAGGGGAAGGAGGGGGAGGAGGTTCCCCATCCCTAATTTAATCCAATCGCCCTCATTTACAAAGGAGAAAACAGGTTTAGAGAAAGAAAACCACTTGTTCAAGGTCTCGGTTTGGCAGAATTGAATCTGAACCCAAGTCATCTGACTCCAAGCCCAGTAATCTCTCCAGGAGTCAACTTTTCCCAAAGATTGCAGTCTCAGCTGTTGCACAAAGACTACTGGGGAAGTACAAGGATAGCTTGCAAAATTCCTACACCTAGACTGGTGGAGAAAAATGGTAGCTCTGTTTTTCTAGGTCCTAGTCAGGGCAGGAATCTTCTGGATGAGGAGCCGAACTTCCCTCCATGGTAGAGATCAGCCTCTGATTGTGTGAGGACAAGACTGGGAGCCAGAGACAGCAATTCACACAACTGAGGGGTGAGACCAAGGGTGTGCTGTTAAATGTTTAACAGCTGGCTCTCCAGGAAAAAAAATAGCAAGACATATTGTTAAGTTTCATCTGTGTTATTAACATTTTCTCATCACTTTCTTAGATAATAAACAAAACAATGGATTGTTAAAAAGAAATCTTGGTTCAGGTTCACCTAGGTCAAATAAGACAAACTCAGGAAATAAGAAAAAAGGAATTTGATAGCACACCAAGGCATCAAGAAGTTGGAGTGCAACTGTCCCTGAATCCAAATTGTGTTGCTTTTATAGACGAAAACAAAACAGTTTCCATGTAAGGGCAAGACAGTCCTGATTGGCACACATATTTCCATGAGGATGTGGGAGTAATTTCCCCTCAGCCCCTCCCCTTTTACACCATCATAGGAAGATGGGATTAGAACTAAAGACATGGTATTAGTGCTCCTGCAGAGCATCCTCTCCGGCAGGCTGGCTGCCCATGTACTCAAAGAGCAGGCAAGGTTAAAACGTGGTCACTCAGATTGACTTTGCCCTAGTAGATGCACAAAAGCCGTCTTTGATTTATAGCCTTTGATAGTTTGGCAGTGACCGAAAATTTGACAATCTGTTCCCTTGAGTTGGTTTGAGCTGGCTCCAGCATACCCCTCCCTGATTAAAATCCACCAAAGATAAACCATTGTTCTTAGCAAAGGAGGAGAAAAAAAATCTTGTGTGTTAGGCTAGCTGAGAGTGTATTCATGAGATAGCAAACAAAATCGAAAAAGAAGAAAATGAAGTCACCGGTCAAATACCAAGTTGAGAACAGGAAGATCAAAAGGCTGGGGTTTCCAAATTCATCAGCTTTTGACACTGTTTCCCTCAGCTTCTGGTTGTAGGAGCTTTTATTAATTATCCTCTGCCTCCACCTTCCTTCCTTCAGCCTAATGGCCAGCAACAGCTGAATCAGCCAGGGGCCTTTTGTGTGGTTGGGGAGGAGAATGGTGGTCAGTCTCTCACGATTGACTAAGAGCTGGGGCATCCATCTATGAACCTGCTGAAAGGTCAGAGTAGAAGAAAAACTTCAGATGAGATCTCCTGGACTCTTGTTTTGAATAATTTCTGAACACCCTATATAGTGTATATTTTGTAAGCTGTTACTGTCTTCCTTGGACTAGTGATCCAAATGTGTGCAATGCTTTAAAATTTACAAAGAGCTTTCCGCACAAAAATGGGTAATATAAATATTGTTGTAATCATTTCACAAATGAGGGAGAGAGGAGAGACAGACAGACACAGAGAGACAAAGACCAAGAGACATAGAGAAAGAGATTCTGTCAATAAGACTTCTGTCTAGCTGTACCTTTGTCCCTTCCTCATATGATTTAAAACTTCCTTATTTTGTGCCATCACCTCACAAAACCCAGTTCTCTGTCTGGGTTAATCTAAAATATGAATTTAAGGCAAGGCTTTAAGTGCCTAATGATAATGTAGCCTATTCCTAATCAGTTAGATATCTTTATTACAACCAGGACCTTCAATGCCATCACACAGATTTGTAAATTTCCCACATTGCCTGCCTTCCACCCTCCATACCTTAGTAGATGGCTCCATCAATTGCTGGGGCCAAAAAATAAAAAATCACCAGTTGATCAACCTACCAATGATGTTCCCCCTTCAAAACTGAGCTGTGACAGTTTTTGAGAGAAAGATAAAGATTACATTTTAGACCCCAACTCAAAGCCACTTCAGCTTGGGAAATGCCTAGCAATATTTTCACTTCCCTAGCTAATCTTTGAGGGTCCAAGGTCACCTCCATAAAAACAATGAGCTATCAGAAGAAGAATTTAGTAGAAGAGAGAGTTCATGAACATTTTGGGAATTTCAAGTAGTCTACAGAAGAAAAAATTTGTTTGGGCCTCTTTTGGAAACCCCCAAACACAATCAATGTGTAAAGGAATTCTGTCCAGGAACATATGACTTTTCTCTGGGGAACTGAGTCTGGGAGGACTTGGATGGTGGGAGTGGCATATATGAACCTGGGAAGGTGTTTAGTTTTAGGGCCCTATAAAGGGCTTAACTTAGAACACATTCACAAATATTTGAAGGTCCCACTCTTTCTTTCTACTCAGGGTTGCTTTATTTTTTAAACCTGTGGATTTAACTGCCATCTGGTTGTTTGGTTTGCTGAATAAGTAAATTTGCATCATAGAAAATTGTCATTGGTTTTAAAGGTCATCTGTTCAAGATCTGATTTTTCCCCTTTGTCACTAGACTAGTCTCTGAGTGTCCCTGAGATTGACTCTTTCTTCCCCCTCCAGGCCAGACCCCCTGGGTTACTCCTAGCTTCCCTAGGAAGGTAGACCAATGAGTTTAGTTCTTAACTCCCTTTACCTTAAGACTCTTGGTACCCTCATCCATAGTAGGTTTTGGTAGGGATGATGAGATCTGAGCAAGGCCTGGACCATCTCATTTTTGATATTTGAGGGCAAAGGAGTCCTCCTCATAAAGGGATTCTGGAAAACAATAAGAAGTCCTACACCCACAGGCACAGTCCTTCATTTCTAATTCCCCCAATTCTCTGCTTTATTGCTTGGCAGCCCTCCTCTGTCCTTGGAAATCATATAATTTCAGTGTAAAAGATGCAATCCCTTTGGAGGCTATGCTTTGATCCCATAGCAGATGGAACAGGACATGTCTATAGGACATGTGCAAACCCATATATCTCTCCTTGCCCCATAATGGGGTCTGCATCAAAGAAGATTGGTCACTGAGCCAAGAAGAACTGATCATTAAACAGACCCTAAAAGGAGTGAACACCATCTCCTATTCTCTCTTCCTATTTGCTGAGCATGTGGAGACTCCACCAGCCTTCCTCAGACTTCCTGTGCTGGGAGGAGGGTCTTTTCTCCCTTCTCCATATCCCACAGCCCTGCCCCAATGAAGGCTGCTCACCATTTGGCAAGAAGGGCTTCTGCTGCCTAGATGAGCCTGTGTCTTGACCTCAGGCCCCTGACTGCCTCTTCTGCTTTATGCTTTTTTCCCAGAGCAAAGGTAAACAAGCGGATTCCCAAGATGGATGTTTCCAGACTTGAAACACACTTGTGAGTCTGAGGAGTTAGGAACTCCTGGGTTACTCAGTTGAAGCTGAATGGCAGCAGGAAGAGTTTTCTACAAGCATTCCCTTTCCAGAGAGGTGACCCCCAAGTCATGCCCTAGTTTGCCAGGAGATGTGATACGGCAGAAAGGGAGTTGTCTGAACAGTTCAGAGTCAACAAGAAGGTAAAATGACTATTCAGTGATTCCGCTAAGTGTCTCATGTCTTAATGTTTACGTATCAACCACCTGGGGAGTGTTAAAGGAGTTGTAAATGACTATTGCACATTTTTAAGCTTTTGTCCATGCATGTGTAGTGCTTGGGCACACCTCCTTACTCAGTCATTCGATCATCATTGAGGAGGAAGGGACACAAAATACAAAAGTCAAAGTACTCCACCCCTGGATAGTGCATTAAAACTAGGTGCTAAGTACCTCTTAGCTTAGCAATACAAAGAGATCTTCACATTTCATTATTATTACAGGGGGCTGGAGCCATTGTCCAAGGGCCTAGATACCCCTAAACTTCTTAAAGGAACCTGAGAACCCTGAAGAAGGGGAGCAATATAACATACTTGACCTCTAAGCCATGAGGGCCAGGAGAGTCAGTGTTACCCATGCTTAGGAGTATTTTATTTTCTGCTCATTTCCTTTATTTAGAAGAAATAAATAATTATCCTATATCTGAAGCAGTTAGGTGATGCTGTGGATAGAGTTGCAAGCCTGGAGTCAGGAAGACTCATCTTCTTGAATTCAAATTCAGCCACAGATATTTATTAGCTGTGTGACCCTGGGCAAGTCATGTCACCCTGTTTACCTCAGTTTCCTCATCTGTAAAATTATATGGAGAATAAAATGGCAAACCACTACAATATCTTTGCCAAGAAAACCCCAAACAGAGTCATAAAGAGTCAGATATGACTGAAAATGACTGAAAAATCTGATTTACACTGTGCATTGAGTACCTTTCTACTCTCTTTGTGAATATAAGCCATATCTGAGCTTTCATTATTTCCCTCCCAGGAAACAAGGGACAGGAAAAGGCCAGATTTCTCCAGGACTGAATCTGATCCATGTGAACCCAGAACCAGAACACCTTAGTGGGAGAGGCTGTTCCAGACCTAGCTAAGCCAGCCCAAGTCTATTGTACCATTACTTCTAGCTCAGGAGAAAGTGCTTTGGAAAATCTTGAAGTGCTATGTTAATATTAATTAATTCTCCTTCTCTTTCTTCTTCTCCTTCTTCTTCTTCTTCTTCTTCTTCTTCTTCTTCTTCTTCTTCTTCT
>NW_027185694.1:32134718-32136958 GCF_028583685.1 Petaurus breviceps papuanus | reverse complement strand
CTTCTTCTTCTTCTTCTTCTTCTTCTTCTTCTTCTTCTTCTTCTTCTCCTTCTTCTTCTCCTCCTCCTCCTCCTTCTCCTCCTTCTCCTTTTCCTCCTCCTCCTCCCCTTCTTCTTTTCCCTTCTCCTTCTCCTACCTTTTTTCCCTCCTTCTCCTCCTCTTCCTTTTCTTTCTCCTTCTCCCCCTCCTTCTTCTTCTGATTTTGCAGCCCAACTTACCCACTCTACTTCACCCCCAACAAGTGGTCATCCACCTTATTTAAACACAGTCCAATCTCCTTTTAGATTATTCTAACTCTTGAAAAGGTCCTTTTTCTTTATGTTGAACTCAGCACCTGTTTCCCAACACGAGTTTCATTTGAGTCCTAGCTCCACCACTAACTTGCTATGTCATCTTAGACAAGTCACTTCTCCTCTTGAGGTCTCAGTTTCAACCTCTCTAAAATGAGAAGATTAGATTAGATCAGACTCTTAACCTTTTGTGAGTCCTGAGGCCTTTTGGCTGTCTAATGAAGTCTGTGGATTTTTTTCTTAGAATGATGTTTTTAAATTTATAAAATAAAAATACACTGGATTACAAGGGAAACAAATTATGTTCAAGTAGAGTTACCAAAATATTTAAAATTTCACAGACTCCCTGAAACTTATCCACAATCTCCTTAGGGGTCCATTGACCCCAGGCTCATAAGCCTTGAACTGATTCATCTCTAACCTCTAATCCAGTTCTGGCATATTATATCTTCTATGGTCCTGTCCACTGTAGCATGCTCTAAATCTAAGTATCCTGATTCCCAGTTCAGGCCTGTGAACTGGGAATTGTGAAAAAATGGGAAATGTGAAAAACAACTGGGAATTGTGAAAAAATGATTAAAACAATCATGCTACAGATTAGAAAGGCAACCCCCAAAACCAAAACAATTCATTGAAAAGAGGAAATTTTTTTGTTCTCAAAATAGTATACATCTGTATTATTGTAAATTAGAAGTGTTTTCACTTAGCTGACCATCCTGTGGAACCGAAAGTATATTTTTAATATTCTGTTATATTTTTGTCACCTGTGGCCCATATTACACTTCAGTTCCAAACATTTACTACGTGTCTACCACAGCCTCTTCGACACTACATTTTTCTGATTCTCTGGGTAATTCTCTGATGTTTTTGGTACAGAGCAAGGCACTGTATTGACTAAGGTGATGGTCCCTAGTTATCACCTGTTTCTTGAGAGTCTGGGAATCCATCTGGAGAGTTAAAATGGGAGGATTTGCTAACAGGGTAGTAGTGCCTGACTGTCCATTTGTTTTCATAATTAAGAAAAAACTAATGAACCAGTTTGAGCTGGTAATCCCCACTTTTTTTCTGAAATGTTTAAAAAAAATACAAAAATATTCTCCAAATCAATTTTGAACTGAATTCATGTTCCGTGTGATTTGAGTCCATGCCTGAAAGCATGGACTTTCTCCCCTAGGTCTGAGGGGCCTGCTGTGGGCCCCCAAACCTTTTGCCCCACTTGGAGAGAAGCAGATCTTCAGAGGAAAGGCGATAAGCCTCAGATCAAAAGCCCAGTCCCTGGTCTGAAAAGGTTCTCTTTACCCACAGAATCAGAGAATTACAGAATTGAAAAGACTTCTCAAGGTCATCTTGTCTCATTTGAACCTAGTCAAGAATCCCCTCTAAGATATAATAACAATAGTTAGCATTTATGTAGTGCTTTACAAATATTGTCTAATTTGATCCTCACAACAACTCTGCTACAATTATCCCCATTTTACAGATGATCCTAACAGAGGTTGAGTGATTTTCCCATGGTCAAACAGCTAGTAAGTGTCTGAACCCAGAATTTGAACCCAAGTTTTGCTTACTCCCAGTCTAGCACTCTATCTACTATATCACCTAGCTGCTTATCTGATAACTGGGTAACTTGGCTGTCACCTGAAGACTTTTAGTAAGGGGGAGTCCACTATCTCCAGAAGTGTCCCATTCCATTTTGGTACAGCTAGAAACATCAGGAAGATTTTCCTTACATCCCACCCAAATCTGCCGGTAAACTAGGTCCAGCCCAGGCACATTTGCATAAAGCTCAGCTCATTTGCATAAAACTCAGTGGAGAAAGTGATGATAGATGTAACAGAGAGAAGAGAGAGAGGAAAAGTCTCTCTTTGAGAGAAGACCCACTTAGTTTCTTCAGGGAGAAACCGAGAGAGAGAGAGAGAGAGAGAGAGAGAGAGAGAGAGAGAGAGAGAG
>NW_027185694.1:32128490-32134708 GCF_028583685.1 Petaurus breviceps papuanus | reverse complement strand
AGAGAGAGAGAGAGAGAGAGAGAGAGAGAGAGAGAGAGAGAGAGAGACAGAGACAGAGACAGAGAGACAGAGACAGAGAGACAGAGACAGAGAGAGAGACAGAGACAGAGACAGAGACAGAGAGAGAGACAGAGAGAGAGACAGAGAGAGAGTGAGAGACAGAGAGAGACAGAGACAGAGAGAGACAGAGAGAGACAGAGAGACAGAGAGACAGAGAGACAGAGAGAGAGAGAGACAAAGAGAGAGAGAGACAGAGAGACAGAGAGAGAGAGAACACTTTGCAAGGCAGATATATAGGCACAAGCTGACTCCTCAACATGTCCCTGCTTTCCAAACTCTCTGTCTATGGATTCCTCCCTGACAAGAGTCTGGACCAAGTGTTCCCTCTCTCAAAACAGGAAGGAAGCAGAATGTTCCTCCAAGAGATAGTGAGAGGCTCAGATGAGATAATGCATATAAATGTAACCCTTAAAGCACCAAATAAATGCTAGCTATTGTTGTTGTTATTGTTATTATTAGCTGATGGTCATGGGGTTTCCAGTCTGGCGATGGTTCAATTTCCTGAACCTTCATTGTTGAGTTCAAGCAATGTTTATAGAACATTGAAGGGGTGTGCTGATAAATGTTTAAGCACTAGGCTGGGGTGAGGGGTGAGGGAGGGGCTGATGTATACATACTTTCAAGTTTAGTCTTAATTTTAAGATTTAAATTTTAAACTTTAAGTTTAATCTGCATTATTAAAAAATTCTTGAGTTTAGACAGTCAGCAAAACAATAAATCAACCCCTGATGTTTCTGAAGTATAAATACTTACATTGAAAACAACAATCTGCTCTGCATGCCAGTTAAAGCTGGCTCCAGCATATCTGTGGTCTTTCCTCTCCCACGCTCTTGCAATAATTCTGCCTCTCATGTAACATTGTCATCATTCCACCATTGAGGAGAAAACTATCTGAGATATCTGAAAATTAAACTATCTATAGTATTCCCCTTATTTACTCTAGTACCTCTGTGTGAATCTCTGCGCCAATCTCTTTATGAATCTGGGATTTCCTAAGATATGGGTATTCCCCTCTTCACATATAGATGACAACCCATTCACACCTTCTTATCCTATGAAAATTTTGCCCAACTTCTTGATTATGATATCCACAAAGGATCTATCTGTCCAATGTCTTGGAAGCATGCCTCTGGGTTTGCTTGTTTTTTCACATTTTGTGAGCATCAGTACAATACTCATGGTGACCATCTGTTATATGGGACTGTACTACCCTTTTCTATTTGTCTTCTGTTACCTTCCATTGCTAACATTTCATCATATCATTTGGAAATCTGAGTTGGCTGGCAAGTTCCTTGAGCAGTTACAAATAGCTCCCCCTTTTCCTCCTTATTGGAATTGTTCCATTTTGAGTCTTCAGAATTTCATTCTTGAGTGTTTCCTATCTTTTTTGAGATGAATTTTCCTGTGGAATTTTAGGTCACAACATCTTAACAATTTTTCCCTGAAGCACTTTGAAATCAGTTTTCCCTGAATCAAGGGAAAATCACATGAATTGCTTATCAAGCCACACCTGGTTTTCTTTCTCTCCTCCATCAAGAACAGAATGGTCAAAAAAAATTTTTTAAAGGGGGTGGGGAGGGGGCGGCTAGGTGGTGCAGTGAATAGAGCACCAGCTCTGGAGTCAGGAGGACATGAGTTCAAATCCGACCTCAGACACTTGACACACTTATTATCCGTGTGACCTTAGGCAAGTCACTTAACCCCAATTGCCCTCCAAAAAGCAAAACAAAAAACAAAAAAAACAGAATGGTCACTTTGCTCCAAGGTTTCAAATATTTAGTTCCTTCTTATTGGTGAGAATCAGGTTCAAAATAACAACTCCTCTCTTCACTGTCTCCAGTCACAGTCAACAAGTATTTATTAAACACCTGCTATGTACCAGACGCTGTGCTAAGCCTGGAAATACAAAGTCAAAAATAATCCTGGCTCTTAAGGAACTCAGTCTAACGAGAGAGATAACATGCAAACAATGATGTACAAAGAAGATGTAGACATCACAAATTGGATAAAAAGGATGGTTTGCCTTGCAAATGAATAACTGAAAGAATGGCTTACCACTTCCTTTCTTCCATTTTGTCTACTTTGAATTATTGAGGATCTCTACTACTATTCTCCTTCCTATGTTGTAGCTAGTTTTCAAGTTTGATTCTTGGACTATACTCTCCTTTCCTTTCCCTTTTCAGTTTAAAGACTAGATTCAGTTTAAGTATTATGTTCCCAAAACTCCAGGTAAATAAATTTTTACTTATATCTTTTGTTTTTTCTTCTGGTAATCCTTCTTTTCCTCCTTCCCAGAAAGCCATCCCCATACAACAATTTTTTTTTTTTTAATAAAAAGGGGAAGAAGAGAAAAAAAGTCAATAAAATTGATCAATATATTAAAAAAAATTGAAAATTGAAAACATGTGTAATATTCCATACCCCAGGGTCTTCCCATCTCTACAAAGTAAGGGAAGATATCTTCTAATACTTCATATTATATTAAGTATGTATGCATATATATGCACAGACACATATAATCCTTGTTCAGTACATTTTATCCCTGGTCAAGAGTATTTCTTTCTTTTTTTTTTTTTAAGCAATTGGGGTTAAGTAACTTGCTCAATGTTACATAGCCAGTTATTTGTAGGTGTGGTGCTGAGTATCTGAGCCCGGATTTGATCCAGGTCATCCCAACACTGGAGCCGATGCTCTTATTCGCTGAGCCCCCTGGCCACCCCTAAGCAATTGGGGTTAAGTAACTTGTTCAAGGTTACACGGCCAGGTGTTTCTGGGTGGGTGCTAAGTGTCTGAGCCCGGGATTTGATCTCCAGGTCATCCCAACACTGGAGCCGGTGCTCTTACTCGCTGTGCTACCTGGCTGCCCCAAGAGTATTTCATTCTTAAGTTTTTGATCTTTGCTGCTAAAATCTAGATCCCATTTTCAGACATCTTTGGTCGGTGGATCATGTTTCAAGAATCTACCTTCCTCCTTTGAACAAATAACAGTCTCAGAGATATCTATGCCCCTGAAGTCTTTTCCAGAACTTCATAATCCCTAGCAATGTGTTCAATTTGCATTAATATCTGTCTCCACATGAATTACCAGAAAAGGTAACAGTCATCAGACTTGATGAGTCTTGAGAGGATGCCCATAACACCCTTGAAACTTGCTGCATAAAGAAGCAGACTCCTGGGGCAGCTAGGTGGTGCAGTGAATACAGCACTAGTCCTGAAGTCAGGAGGACCTGAGTTCAAATCCAGACTCAGACACTTGACACACTTACTAGCTGTGTGACCTTAGGCAAGTCACTTAACCCCAGTTTGCCTTGCCTTCCCCCCTCCAAAAAAAAAAAAAGAAGCAAACTCCCCTTTGTGGATACTGTCAGTCATTGCACTATTTGTTGTAATAGCTGCCTTGTAGACCTCCTCAGACAGGTCAAATGCTACAACTAATAACAGCTAGCAGATAAATAGCATTTTAAGATTTGTGAAAACACTTTGAAATACTATCTTGTTTGATCCTTGCAATAGCCCTGTGAGTTAGATGCTATTATCCACTGATTATATAGATCTTCACACTCATTATATATGTGTACATATTGCATGTTAGATAGCATGTACACACATGTTCATGTATGCACATTTATACCTATATACACACACAGATTATACATTATACAAATGAGGAAACTGAGGCTAAAAGATTAAGTGACTTGCTCAGTGTCACAGCCTAATAAATGTCTGAGGCAGGATTTGAACTCGTGTCTTCCTGACTCAAGGTCCAACACTTAACCCACTGCACCTTGGAGTCCAAGCAACTCCTTCCATGTCAGAGTCCAACTCTTCCTCTTCAGGAGAGCTTCACAGCCTCTACAAAGCTCTGTTTTCTGGCTCTTTTTCTTTTTCTTCCTTCTGTCACATTCTTCCATTCTGCAACATCTTCACACAAGACAGGATTCTCTTCTGTTTTGGATCCTCTTCACCTTTCTTGTCTTTACTTTTAAATCCTTCCAGTTTTGCAAGTAATCTGCAAGCTTTGCAATTCCCTGAGGTCTTGAAGAATGGACAGGCATTCCTGAAAACCCTTTTACTTTCATCATTTGTGTCTTTCACACCAGCTCTCCTAGTTCTGTCCTTTAGGGAAAGGTCCAGGAAGTCTAACTTGCTACCATCACATGACAGCCCTCCCTCCTCACCTCACAGAATCCCTCTCTTCCTTCAGGACAAAACACAAGCATTTCTTTTTTAGTTCCCTTTTTTACTCCTTAACTGCCAGTCTCACTTCCTGATTTCCTTACTTTTTTGTTGTTATTGTCATTATTTCAGTCATGTCTGACTCTTCGTGACCCCATTCTGGGGTTTTCTTGGCAAAGACACTGAAGTGGTTTGCCATTTCTTTCTCCAGCTCATTTTACAGATGAGAAAACTGAAGCCAACAGGGTAAAGTGCCTTGCCCAGGAACACACACAGCTATCAAGTGTCAGACTGGATTTGAACTGAAAAAGATGAGTCAAGCACCACCTAACTGCCTTCCTTATATTTAGTTATCTTTATTTACATTTGTTTGTTTTACATTTATTCCTTATTTCCTAAAATGACATTCTATGTCCCACAATAAAATGTATGCTCCTTGAGAGTCGGGATTTTTTATTTTAATGTTTGTAGTCAAAGAGCCTGGTACCTAGTGGGCACTTAAATGTTAATTGATGGATTGACTCATTAATGAATACATGAACAGAGTTATAATGTATTTATTTCTTTAAAAAAAAAAACCACTACCCATTTTCTTGATGCCTGTTGGTTCTATATCACAGTCACTTCCAGATCTACATGCCCCATCTCAGTGACAGAGAACAGTAACGCAAGACCAACTAGTGTAGCATCAGTCTGAGAGCTTCTGAGATATTCTGCATTTGCCACCTGTCCGAGGAAAGGAAGAGGAGGCATATCCTTATCGCTTCTCTCTGGCCAAGCCTGGTCATTGTATCCCCTTCACAGCTCTCCTTCACCTAACTAAACATTCCTAGCTCCCTTTACCAGTCTGCAGTTTGAGGGATCTACCCCAATCTGGCAAAGAGAGAATTTTCCTGAACCAGCTTCAGGATTCAAGATGAAGATCTTCTCAAGCTCTCTGGGGGAAAAGAAAGCATACAGTAAAATTACGCCCAACCCCTTCTGCCTCCTCCCTCTTTCTTTCCTTTTCACCCATCTTCTTTTTGCTTCTCTTTCCCTTCCTACTGCTCTTTGGTATCTATCCCTTTCCTTCTCGCCTTTAATTCCACCTTCCATTTCTTCTCACATTTGAAGAAAAAAGAACCTCAGGGGTCTTAATAGACTGCAACCACAATTTTTATCAATTTTAAATTTGCTGTGCAAAGAGCTGGATCTGGAGTCCAGAGTTTGATTCCCATTCCTTCTATTCCCTACCTCTGTTGCCGATCTGAGCCTCGGTTTCCTCTTTTAATATTAATAATTTGGAGTAAGAACTTCCTATGATTTCTTCCAGGTACAAATCTGTG
This sequence comes from Petaurus breviceps papuanus, assembly GCF_028583685.1. Taxonomy (NCBI): domain Eukaryota; kingdom Metazoa; phylum Chordata; class Mammalia; order Diprotodontia; family Petauridae; genus Petaurus; species Petaurus breviceps. Next base: position 32,129,147 of record NW_027185694.1, on the reverse strand, counting down.
ATCCTATGACAAGATGGCTTCTGTGGTCCCTCTAACCCTGAGATCCTATAATTCTATGAATGAACACCTAGATGATGATAAAGTGTATGTGATGACATCAACAAAAGGTATAGTGAAAAGAAACCCAATCTGGGTAGGATTCAGGAAACTCCAAGTCAAGCTCCAAACCTCCCTTTGTGACTCTGGGAGAGTCCTTTCCCTCTCTGGGCCTCATCTTCACTATCTGCAAAATAGGAAGATTGAACTAAATGGTCCAAAGGCCTAGGAGGTTTATAATTTAAGTAGCATATTGTCTAGAGTTGGGGTGGAACATAAGGAAAGGGTATATGTAGGGAAGAAAACTTGGCTCAGCACCCAAAGACCTGGATTTGAATCACAGCTCTGCTCCTTATTACCTGTGTGTAATGGGAATGCAAATTTGGAAGATCTTCCCTGCCCTTAGGCTAAAGTGCACCTGAAGCCTGGGGAGGGAGGCTTGTTTTTCAGTAGATACTTTTTGATTGGCCAGTGGGTCCAAAAGGTTGTTACATTCTCTGAGCCAGGAGAAGGCTATATAAGCCCTGATGTGTAGCTTTGTTTTGGGGGCTCACTTTGAGAATTGTTCTGTGATTTGTTATGGATTCTGGGAAGCCGTTGTCCAGGCTCCCCCCCCCCCCC
>NW_027185694.1:32117401-32128390 GCF_028583685.1 Petaurus breviceps papuanus | reverse complement strand
ACAGTTGGAAAGCTGTCTACTTGATGTTTCTGTCTTGATAATTCTGCCTGTATACTTTGAAGTTCGGGGTGCTGACCTTTTTCTCCTGAACAAGGTAAATGATATATGGTTTGACTGATTAAAGTAAGCTTGTTAACCCATTTTGAGTTGCTTTCCTTTAACAAAGCAGATCCAAGAACCTGTATGGGCAGCAAACCCTGAGGACGTGCTTGGGGTGCTTGCTGCTACACTGTGTGACCTCAGGCAGCTTTTTAACTTTCTGGGTCTCATTTTCTTCAACTGTAAAATCAGGTTTCTGAGGTTTTCAGTTTGAGATTCTGTACTCCAGAGGGGCTTGGCCTGGATGAACTCCTAAGCTCCTTCCAGCTCTAAATTCTGTTGAAGTCCCCAATGTTCTCCCAGCATTTTTATGATTCACATCTTGGAAGTCAGTATTACTTCAGATGTAGGAGAAAAATGAACCCAAGTTTGGTTGTCTTCTGTTTTCCTGCTAACACGCTGAGAACTTCAGCAGGGAGGGGGCCCCTATATACCCTGCCCTAGCAGTGGGACAGTGGGGAGGTACACAAAGGTTTAGTTCTTAAGAGCATGAGTCTTGGTTTCTTCTTGGAACTCTGGCTGGGATTTTCCCAAAGTCTGCTGTGGTTTCATCTCTGAAGTGGGGGAGGGGAGAGAAGGGAAGGGGAGGAGAGCTATGGGAATGAGTGCAGAAAGAATGGACAGGAAGTGAGGAAAGGATAGAAGTTGGATTTCCTCAGCATTTGGGTATAGTTAACGAATCCGTTCAACCTAGCTCCGATTGTAGTAGAACCTTAGAATCTCAGGCCCTGAAAATCATGGAATCTAGAATGTTAGAACTTCAAAGACCCTTAGAGACCTAATAGTTTCTAAACTGAAGACCACAGAAGGAAAGAGACTCTTTCCAGATCACATAGCTAGGCAGTGACTGAGCTGGGATTCAAATCTAGGCCAGTTCAAGCACAGTCCAGCTTTCCCATGATCATTATTAAAATGTTCCATCTCCACCCCTCCCTTCCCACCTCCCCGCCAGTCTTCTCTTCTCCAGTCTTTTTTTTTAATTTAAAGTTATTTTTAAATCTTTCCTCTTGAAATCAACTAATACCTCTCTGTGTAGAGGACTTCTAAATCTCTAGGCCTTACTTTTCTCCAGTGCCCTTTAGGCTCACATGTCCAACTACCTTCCTAGACATCTCCACCTAGCTCCCTGTTGCTTAAAATTCAATATATCACAAGACTGAAATCATCAGTGGGTAAATCATGTCCTCTCATTGGGCCTCAGTTTCCACTATAAAAGGCAGAGGTTGATTCTATTTTTCTAAGATGCTTTGATTCCTCAACTGGGCTGGGCTATATATGCGATTTCAGCACTCCGTGGTGTAGAGAGATCACTAAACTTTGTGGAGGTTTTCTAGTTTCAGTATTGTCAACAGATAGCTTATACAAGTGATTTCCCTTCTCTGAGCCTCAGACTAGATGACCTCTGAAGTCCTTTTAAGCTCTGACATTCTAAAATTGTATGATTTAATCATCTATATGTCATTGCCTTCAATTAATTTTGTGCTTGGATGACACAGCATAATATAGAGGTGCTGCATCATTCTTTTCTTTTAAAAAGTATATATATATATATATATATAAATATATATGTATTTATATACATATATATATCCACGCACTTTAAAAAAATCACAGTCATGGGGTGGCCAGGTAGCACAGCTAGTAAGAGCACTGGCCCCAGTGTCGGGATGACCTGGGGGATCGAATCCAGGCTCAGACACTTAGCATCCACCCAGAAACACCTGGCCATGTAACCTTGAGCAAGTTACTTAACCCTAATTGCTTAAAAAAAAAAAATCACAGTCATTTCTGGACATTCCTTCCCCCTCCTCACCCTCACTATCCCAACCCCCTCTAGCCTTCCCTTGGAAGAATAGAAAAACAGCTAAGCCAAACCAACCAACACAATGACTGTACCTTAAATTATATGCTCCATTCCACACCAATAGTCTCCCCCCCTACCCCGCCCAGTGAAATGACAAAATTTCATTTCTTCCTCTCTTCTCCAGAGCTGAAATGTGATTCTGGATTCTTGGAAATTGTGCCTAGCAGAGAAGAACCTCGAGTCTAGTGAATCCTACTGAGCTGGAAGGGCTTTGAGTATGATCAGGCAGCAGGTTATATGTACTGGAAGTTTGAGCACCAACCTAGGTAGAACCTAGAGGAACAGAGAGACCCATCATCAGCACTCAATGGTGTACTCATCAACCATAGTTTCTCAAGGGCATCCATAGTTTCTTGAATGCTTCAAATAATAACGACAATTGTCAGTATATAGCACCTTGAGGTTTGTGAAGCATTTTTTACCTGTGCTATCTCATTTTATCTTCAAATTATAAGCTAGGTGCTAGTACTATTCTCATTTTCCAGATGAGGCTGACTGAGGTTAATTGACTTGCCCCAGAATCAGAGTTAAAAAGTGTTTGAGTCAGGATTTGAACTTAGGATTTCCTGACTCAAGTCCAGAACTCTATCCATGGTGTCACCTAGTTGTCTAGGATCTGTGATTAGCAGGTGTGAGTGAGTCTACAGGGAGACAGATGGAAACTCTGCTCCCTTGTATTCTAGGAACCAGGACCCACGTATTACTTTTCTGGCCCCTCCCTAATGCAGTTATCTTATCATATCCTGTCTAATAGTTAACTGCGTGTAAGCTACTAAACTGTTAGTACCATGAGGGTAAGGCTTATGTCACATCTAAATTTTACGTCTCACCTAGCACTAACATAATGTTTCTGCAGAATTGAAGTAATAATAGAAACAGTAAACTATTTGTTGAGTTGACTTGAAAGAGGGAAGCGATTGGGAAGGTTTTGACTCTTCATTCCTTCAGGGATCTGTGCAGATGGGATACGATCCCTACCCTCATGGATACCATTTTGTAGTTTACACAAATGCCGTTAATGGTTACATGCTTTTTGTGATAACTGCTTTAGAGAGGAATTTAGCAAAGAGCTCTGTGAAGTTGGGAGGGGGATCACAAATGACAGAGGGGATCAAAAAAGGCTTTTTGGAGAAAGCTGCATTCGACTTGGACTTGAAAGGGCAAGTAGGATTTTAATAGGTAGGGAAAGGGAGGGAGGGCACCCTTGGTGTAGGGAAAAGGATAAGCAAAGATAAGAGGTAGGACACTACACAGTATCTTCAGGGGATGGTAAATGGTCCAGTCTGGCTGAGTGAGGAGCATGTAGAATGTAGTTATATGAAGTAAGTCTGGTAAGGTAGATCCTGAAGGCCCCAAATCCTGAAGGGCTTTGAATGCTAGCTGGACAGTTGGTACTCTACTGGCCTGGCAATTGGGAATCAGTAGAGATAAGAAGCTTGAGTTCGGTGCCAGGTACTATACCTCTTTTCCAGTCAGTCATCTGACCTCTTTGTGCTTCTCTACAAAAATGATCATTAATAATTACATTGGTTTTTTCAACCTGACTTCTAGCCTACTTAGACAAGTTACATTATCGAGATTTAAGTTTGTTCAATCATGTCTGACTCTTTGTGACCCCCTTTGGTGTTTTCTTGGCAAAGATAGTTGTTTGCCATTTCCTTCTCCAGTTCATTTTACAGATGAGGAAACTGAGGCAAACAGGGTGAAGTGCATTGCCCAAGGTCATACAGCTGGTAAGTATCTGAGGCCAAATTTGAACTCATGAAGTTGAGTCTTCCAAATTCTAAGGCTCTATCCACTGTGCCACCTAGCTGCCCCTGAAATTTAAGTAGCAACCTCCATTGTTTCCAGTCTGGCTTGTCTTCTGAGTGGTGTTGATCCATCTATTAGGAGGGGCATGGACAAATCTGCTGCATGTACTTTGATCCCATGCCCTAGCAATTAAGGTTAATACAGTCTTACCACACACGCTCACTAACCTTTCTCCTCATTTGAAATGTGAGCCTATCTCAATACTTAGGGAGGAACTGAGACAACGTCCTATTTTGAAGAAGTGGACATATCAGGATCGTCTTGCTCATATTAAGAAAATTGTCAATAAAAGTAGGCTCTGTCTTTAATCTGCCCTTGGCTTTGTGGTCATCTCATCTACATGTTTCTGTCTCAGTGTTTTTTAATAAACTCCTTTTAATTTTTTCATCCTGAGTTTTGCCTCTTTAATCAAGGCAAAGGGCAAACATAAGATTTTTTCCCTTTAGCAACACCCCCTCTCTGGGCCTATTTCCTCATCTATAAAATGAGGGAACTAACTTCTGCGGTTCCTATTCCACAGGATTGTCGTAAGGATAACAATCATAACCATGAAAATCCAAAGCTTTGCACCAACAGAATTGTGGCCTGACAATGCCTGGCCTGGCTTTCCCTTCCCTTCTGTCATCCAATGACTCTAGAGGAGAGAGAACCCTTCTTGGACAGTCTCCTGCATCTGTCCCCTCAGTCTGTCCTGCACACAACTGCTACAATTATCTTCCTTATGTACAGTTCTGATCTCATTATTCCTTAAGTCAAAGCCCTGCAGGATCTGCCTGTGGGTTAAAGTTCATATCTTCTGCTTGGTATCTAAGGTCCATTCTAGATGCTGGAAGTCCCTCTCTATCCTCCCTTTTGGGACTTATTTCCTACCATTCCTCTCACCACACCCACTCTCCCAAACAGCCTGGAGTGCTCCTTGACCTCTCCACCCCATTCCCAACATAACTTTCAATTTTCTGACTCTTTGCTCACACTGTTTCTATTGCTTAGAATGTCCCTCTCTTTAATTGTCGAATACATATCCTTTAAAGTCAAACTCAAATACCACCTCCTACAAAAAGCCTTCCCTGGTGGAACTTAATAGCACTTTAACCTTTCTTAACACACTTAATCATATCAAATTGTATATTATTGTTATTTCTGTAAATCCTGTCTAATCTAACCTCTATTATCTTACTCTGCTGCCCAGCACAGACAGACCTGTTTACTCTGGATGCTTAAGGAATGTCTATTCAATGAATGTAATAAATGTCTGCCCAATGACCTTCCTTGTTTGGGAATTGCTTTCTTTCCCCATTTTCTTTCCTTCGTAGAATCACAGAACTAAAGCTAGAATGAACCTTAGAGGTCATTTAGTTCAATATCCTCATTCATAGATGAAGTAATTGAGGTCTAGGGACTTGTGACCTGATGTCATATAGACTATAACGGTAGAGCCAAGATTTGGACGAAGGTCTTTTGACTAAATCCTGAGTCATCTCCTGCTGCACACAACCCTTCACCTTACCCCTAGTGTGGTTTCCAAACCCCTAGGCAAGGTTTTAATGACTGGGACTATGCCAGTGGGTCCATGGTTGGAGGAGAGGGTGAGGTAAAAGAAGGGGAAAGAAGGTTAGGGTGAAAAAGTTGGTAAGAAAAAGAAAGAGGAGAAGAAAAGGAAGGTGAATAAAGGACAAGGAAAGAGAAAAGAAGGGATAAAGGAAGAAGGGAGTGAAAAGGAGGGAGAAAAAGAAGGGAAGGAGAAGAAGGAATGAAAGTGGAGGGAAAAGGTCATAGCCCTTTCCCAGCCCCATGTAAATAGCTATTGTTGCCCTCTGGTGGCTGTCTTCCCCACACAGGTTCTCTCTGCCTTCTGACAGCACAAGCGCCCTTTCCAGTTCTGTATCCCTAAGGAAGGGGCACGGATCAGCATCTGTCAGGAAAGGCCCAGCCTAAGCATTGGGGAGTCTTGTGAAGGAATCACTGGGCACTGAAAGTATTTCAGAATTGTAATAATCAGCTCACTGCTTGTCAGTGTCTTCTGTAAATTAATTTCATTTGTTTATTTAGCAAGGGAGAAATGAGGCAGAGATCTCTATTTGAAAGAGTACAAAGTTGAAGCTTACAAAAGACAGAACCTGGATCTTAAATACTGATACCCTGACCATTTTTATTTTAAAACCATTCTTTTTAACACCCAAAGCATTTTGGATTTGATACACTGCTGTGTGACCTTGGACAAGTCATTCCTTCTGAGACTGAATTTCCCATCTCTGAGATGAATGGTTAATCTTGGTGATGTCCTGGGTGTTTTCTGGCTCTAACAGTCTATATTATTTTTTTTCTTTTTTGAGGGGGGAAGGCAGGGCAGTTGGGGTTAAATGACTTGCCCAAGGTCATACGGCTAGTAAGTGTTAAGTGTCTGAGGCTAGATTTGAATTCAGGTCCTCCTGACTCCAGGGCTGTTACTCTATTCACTGCGCCACCTAGCTGCCCCAATAGTCTATATTCTTAAGGTCCCTTCCAACTTTAACCTTTTATGTTCTGTGTTCTAATATCCTGTCCAGTTCTAACATCTTCTATTCTAAAGCCTCTTCTGACTGTAAGATTCTAAGATTTAGTGAAAAAGGTGGAATGAAAGGTCTATGATTCTAAATGTAATCATAATAACAGCTAGCATTTGTATGGTACTTTAAGGTTTGCAAAGTGTTTTACAAATATCTCACTTGATCCTTTTACAAGTGAGGAAATCAAGGCAAATAGACTTAAGGCAAGTGACTTACCCAGGGTCACAGATTTGAAGCTGGATTTGAACTCAGGTATTCCTGACTCAAGGACCAGCATCTCCCTAGTGCTTTCATACACAAAATCCAGGTTTGGGCTAGGCAACCTATTGGGTTATTTTCAACTGTAAATCTGTGATCTTATGATATGAGATCATTGGGTAGAAGGTGCATGTAAGTCCTCTGAAACATTTTGGGATGATGCAGTGCTCAGGAGGCCAGGGAGGTCCTGGGAAGATGTTTATGTAGGGCTATATTGACCCAGAGGATTGAACCAAAGTAGTGCCTGTTGCTCAAAAAGGGACAAGCCTTTGTCAACCTGCTGCGGTGGAAAGAGCACCAGACCAGGGGTCTGAAGACCAGGGTGCAATCATATCTCTGCCCCTTTCTAGATGCATAACTAGATGACCTTGGATAAGTCACTCAATCTCTATAAAATGGGATAAATGTATCTTTGCCCTTCCCCCGAGGACTCTAGCCCAGAATTTAGGAAGGATGGGATTGAGGGGGAGGTAGCCCCAAACTCCTTCTCATTCAGATGAGCCAAGGCTCTGCCAGGCCCAGGGAGAGGGGAGCAACGATCCAAGTCCCGGCTTTCTTCTCAGAAGTACTTCCTCCCCATCACCTCACAGGGGCACCAGAGACACAGCTGGAAAGAGACGTGCTGAGGTCCAGAGAATGGGTGAAGTAGGCCAGGCCCACGCTTCAGAGAATGACCTTCCTTGAATGGTGAATATGAGCAGGGTAAACCTGGTCAGGGCAGACCCTCCACATTTCCCAATCTGCTTCTTTAAAAAAAAAAAAATTGCCCAACTACTCTGATCAATACAATTGCAAAGGACTCATGGTGAAAAAATACTCTCCACCTCCAGAGAGAGAACTGGTGAATTCTGAGTGCAAATTGAAATAGAATTTTCTCACTTTTCTTGCTTTTTTGAAATACGGCTAATATGGAATTCCGTTTCACATATATAACTGATACCATAGTGCTTGCATTCTCAGTGGGTGGGAGAGGAGAAGGGAGGGAGGGAGAAAATTTGGAACTCAAAATTCAAAAAGAAAAGAATGCTAGAAAATAAATAATAGTGTTGGTTATTTTTTTTTTATGCCTAAGAATCCTCATCAGGTCAAAGAACACAGATATGGAGGAAACAGAATGAATATTGGCAAAAAAGGAACGTGAACACTGAAGGAAAAGGAAAATGGCATGGGTACAGATGTTGAAGAAATTTGGATATAGAAGGAAAGTAAAAAGAATTGATCAAGTACGTACTATATGTTTGGCATTGTACTAGACATTGGGAATACATGGGATGTCCCCACCCTCAGGGAACTTACATTCCAGAGGATGTGGATATGAAAGGAGCACAGGCACAAAGGATGTGGGAGGCTGATAGAATCATAGAATTTAGAAAAGAACCTAAAGATTATCTAATGACTATGTCAACCCTTTCATCTTACAGGTTGGGAAACTGAGTTCAGAGAGAAACAACCTGCCCAAAGTTGCACAAATAACATAGCTGGAATTTGAATGCAGGACTTCTGACTTTCTATGCAAGATCAAGGGCCTTAAGTAGGAGAAGCACTCTGAGTCTCAATTTCCTAATCTGTTACACTAGGGGGTTGGACAAGATGACCTCTGAGGCCCCTTCAAACTCTAGATGCATATGATCTGATGTATTTATGAGAAGTGATGTCATAGAAGGGTAAGTGTGATGTTTTGTACATTGAGAAGTTGGTATCGTGGTTAGTTGTAGAGAAAGCCTGGAGTGACTGGGACTTTCTGAGATGTTTCTTGACCTTTTCTTTTTCTCTGCAGTGTGGTCCAGTGGGGGAAAAAAAAGAAAACAAAAACATGACATTGGGGAACTGGGTTTGAATACAGGTAAGTGGTATACTTACCATTGGTGTGACCTTGTATCAAATGCAGCCACTCTCTGGGCCTCAGTTATCTAATACAAAGGCCCCTTCCATCTCTGAACCTATCACCTTATGATCCTATGAGATAAGATTTGAACTCATGACCTCTGATTCCAAGTCTGGCACTCTTTCTTTTCTCAGGAGGGTAAGTTTTATTGTTGTGACCCTGGGTTTGGTCCTACCTATTAGAGGAATAGGTGGTAGGCTACTGGATATAAATGGAGGGATACCTGACCCAGAAATTTTTCCTCGTGATCAAAGACACTTTTTTGGCATAGAAAATAAGAATGGACACTGTCTCCAGAAGGCCCCTTATAAAACTGACATATTATAATACTAACTATAGAGTAGTTTCCAGTTTTCAGATTGTTTTTATGTTCATTATCTCATTTGATTCTCACAGCTGTCCTGATGCAGATGAGACAGAAATTATCATCTCCATTTAACAGATGAAGAAATTGAGGCCCATTCTAGCATTTTTAATATCTAATTTTTATTGATGTCTTCTGTTTTTAATGTCACTTTTATTTTCATATATACATATATGTATATATGTATGCATTCATGCATGTATGCATGTACATACACACCTAGACAAGCACTTACTAAGTGCTAGGCACTGTGTCCTAGGCACTAGGGGTCCAAAGATAAAAGCAAAAGAATCCTTGCCTCCAGGGAGCTCATGTTCTACAGGGAGCATATAACATGTACCCAAGAAAGCACAATGTAAGGAAATTGAGGAAGGCAAGAGCATTGGCCGCTGGAGGAATCTAGGAGGATTTCACAGAGGAAGTGTGAGTGGAGTGACCTATGGAAGACCATCTTGTCCAGCCCCATCATGTAACTGATTAGGAAAATAGAAGACAACAATGATTCTGAGGTGGAGGGGAGGAGAAAGGTATTGGAGACAACTTGTGCAGAACAAAGAGGCAGGAGACAAGTATCTTGTTTGAGGAACAGCTGGAAGTCCAGTTGGGCTAGGACATAGAGAGAAGACATGTGTACAGGTACATGTATCAGAAATTAGGATGTAAGACGAGCAGAAAATGAACACAAAAGTGCTTTGAGATCAGTTATCAGAGAGCCCACTTCCAGCTGAGGGGATCAGAGAGGGCTTTAGGATTTTGAAGGATGGGTGGGATGTCAGCAGGTAGAGCTGGGGAAGGAGTATGGGTGCTTCAATGAATGAAGACTCAGGAAAGGTGGGACAACACAGGGCTTAGCTTAAATTAAGCCCAGGAAGGTCACATGGAGCCATCTTGTGGAGGACCTCGAATAATAGACAGACTGAGGAGCTTCGATTTTTATCCTATAGGCATCAAGGAGCCACTGAATACTTTAGAGCAGGTGAATGACTTCATTAGAGTTCAAGATCAATTATTCTAGAAGTTTCTGCAGTAAGGATTGGAGAAGGAAGAAAAGAAATATAGAAAGATCAGTTAGGAAGCAATAATAGTTGTCCAGGTGAGAGGTGTCAAGAGTCCTGGATTGAAGATAGAAATAAAAGATCATTCATTCATTCATGCCCCCAAATATATATATATATATATATATATATATTTTTTTATTTTTATATTTTTTTTTTTTTTTGCTTTTTTTGGAGGGTAGAAGGTAGGGCAATTGGGGTTAAGTGACTTGCCCGAGGTCACATGGCTAGTGTGTGTGTGTGTGTGTGTGTGTGTGTGTGTGTGTGTGTGAAGTGTCTGAGGTCGGATTTGAACTCAGGTTTTCCTGACTCCAGGGCCAGCATTCTATTCACTGAGTCACCTAGCTGCCCCACCCCCAAATACTTTTGAGCTGAACATACCACTTCCTCTGGTAGAGCCAGTAGCAAGGAAAGAAAGTAAATAAAAGAACTAGGCTGAGAGGGCTCAGAATATTGCATTTACAAATGAGATAACCTATGTAAACATACTTGCAAACCATGAAAAGCTATGAAAATATTAGTTTTTATGCAAAGGGTAGCAGATGAAAAGAGGCCAGTGTGGGCTCAATGTCAGGAAATGCTTCCAACAATTGATCCTATCTGAAGGTGGAATGGGCTGCCTCCAGCAGTGGCAAAGGCTGGACAAACACTTGCCAGGCATGTGGTAAAAGGTTTATTTGTTCAAGTACGAGCTAAACTACACAACCTCTGCATTCACTTCCCACTTGAAGGTTCTGCATTTTTTATTTTTAGACTTAAATTTAAACATAGCTGTGTCTAATGTTTTGGGAAGTCATGCCCCCTCAAATAAAATAATGAAGCAATATTGTCAACATATGGCTTAGGAGGAGACAGATGCACTCCTCCTCAATCAGTTCTCTGCTGGGAACAGGCAGCATAAGTCATCATACTGATGTAAGAGCTCAGGTCTAGGGTAGGTCTGGTCTAAAGAAGAACTGACTCCTTTCTACAAGGCTGCTGGTTCCCAACTTCTCTAGGACAGAGGAAAGAAACAACACTGTGTTGCCAAAAAAAAAAAAAAAGAAAGAAAGAAAGAAAAGAAATAATACTGTTTGGGTTAGAAAGATTCTCTCTCTCTCTCTCTC
>NW_027185694.1:32111743-32117301 GCF_028583685.1 Petaurus breviceps papuanus | reverse complement strand
TCTCTCTCTCTCTCTCTCTCTCTCTCTCTCTCTCTCTCTCTCTCTGTCTCTCCCCCTCCCTCTCTCTCTTTCTCTCTTTTGCTGGCCTTAGATTTACCATGTGCTACCCATAGGTATAACCTAGCTGGAGCAGGTGGGGGCACTTGCCCTGGGCATGGGGCCTAAAATTTTTGTACACAGGGATGGGGGCTCAGCTACAGCCCTATAGCCCAGGTCTTTTATTTGCCTTTTTTCCTCTGCTATTGGCTTCTCCTTCTCTATCAGAAGAAATAGCACTTGATACAGTGATACAAGACAATAAATGTAAAGCTTTTTGTGAACTTTAGAATGATATAAAAATACTAGTTAATATTGTTATCATTACTACCATCAAGTACAGTGTCTGTTGAATAGGTTTGCTGAACTATTTTCTTTGCTTAATGGGAGGGCTCAGCAGGGTGGGGGTAGGGAGGGGGAACCAGTATGTCCAGAAATGACTGTGATGTTAAAGAAATGAGACAGGGTGTCTCAGTGATTAGAGAGCCACCTGAAGACCTGGGTTCAAGTTCTCTCTCTCACATATACTTGCTGTGCGACCCTGGGTAAGTAACTTGACCTTTCAATGCTCTATTCCTATGGGACTCCAATTTACAGGAAGGTGCCAACCTACATTAGTAGGAGTTTTCTTATGTGGGAATTTCCTATATGACCTGTATCCTAGTTTCAATTCTCCTCCCTGTCCTGTAAAAAAACAAAAGAGGTGAATGAAGCTTATTTTTTAAAGAGTAAAAAAAATGATATCCCAAACTGAGCATATTATTCTAAGTACGATTTGACTGGGACAGAATACTCATGTTCTGAATACTTGTTTTTGTTAACATTGACCAATTACATTTTGTTGGCTTTTTTTTTTGACTGTCATATCTCTGTTGACTCATAATGAGTTTACAGTAGAGCAAAACCCCCAGAACTTTTTCAGTAAAACTGCCATCCATACCTCTCCCATCTTGTACTCATAAAGTTGATTTTTTGAACCAAAATGTAAGTTTTTACATTTGTCCTCTTTAAATTTCATCCTATTAGATTCTATCCAGAAAAAGTCAATTCCAAATGGGATTTTTGTTGTTGTTATTGAGTTGTTTCAGTTGTGCGTGACTCCCTTTGGGTTTTTTTTGACAAAGATACTGGAGTGGTTTTGCTATTTTTATCCCCTGCTCATTTTATAGAAGAGGAAACTAAGGCAGACAGGGTTAAGTCGAGGGTCACACAGCTAATAAGTGTCTGAGGCCTGATTTGAACTCAAGATGAGTCTTGATTCCAAGGCTAGTGCTCTATCCACTGTTCCACATAGTTGCTCCTGGGATTTTTTAGTGGGAAGAGGATTATCTGCTAATTCTATAGTATTTCCATCAGAGTCTTCTTTCATTAGTGTGGATAATTGAAAATTAACTTCAATGATAAAAACTGGAAAAGACCCAAATCCTAGAATATAACATCAGAGAGAAGAGAGCATAGGATTCATTTATTTAATCCAGCTCTTTCAATTTGCAGATGAGGAAACCAAGACCCAAGGACACAGATGTGACCAGACAGCTACCTTCTCTTCAATCTCCCTGCTTCATGGAGGCGGGAGCGGGCATTTCATCACACACTGAATGCATTGCTCTCTCCAGCCCTGGTCAATAGCTTTATCATCTGAAGTTTTTTTTTTTTCTGATGTAGTCTGTGAAGTGAGATATTAGTAGAAAGGGCATCATGGTGCCTTAAAACTCTGTAGTGAATGGTAGGCAGTGGGGCAGTTGGACATTTCTAACTGTCATCTCAATAGGCCATCTTAGCTGGGCCTGGGTAATGTGCATATAATATGGACAGCCCGGTTTTGGATAATGAAGCGCTTACTGCTGGGAGGAGGGTGGGTTTCACTAACGGGGGAAGTGAAACCAATGCACTGAGTTGCAGGGTCCCTCAGTGCCTCACACCTGGTTGGCCCACACCTCTCCCCCTCTGCCATCTCTCCCTCCCCTTCTCCCTCCTCCTCCCCTCTCCCCCTCAGTGTCAGAGTGGGCCTCAGGCAGCTGTGAGGGAAAGTCCCAGCCCAAGCCACAGAAGTCTCTGTTTCAGACACCTCGACCTCCAAAGAGAGTAACAACCCCACAGCTTCTCGTTGTAAGGCTCTCCACTCCATGAAACAAATTATGTGTGGGGACCAATGAAATCATGCTTGAGTAGACATGTGTGTGTATTGAATCGTGTACATGAGTATGCTGGTACCTACCTGCAGTCAATTTTCAATTATCCATTCTTATGGAGAGAAGTACACTGCTCACTCCAAAGCAGAATTTCATCAATCAAACATGAATTTATGAATGACTGAAAAATGAAAAAGCATTTATTAATAAGGGAACTGTTTCTGCTCTCCAGAAGCTCACACTATAATTTGAGGAGATAGCACATAAAAGAGAGTTTAGCTTCAGGGCCCATGGAAAGATCCGGAGATCTTAAGAGTGCAGCTTCTTGGAAAGGTGGACAGGCCCAGGGATCCTAAGGTTTTATCAGTAAATCCAGTGATACTGCTGGAGTCTGTAGGGCATAGAGTCAAGGCAAAAGGTCAAGGACTTGGAAGACCTGGAGAGGTAGTAGCAGGACAGACAGAGTAATGTCTGGTGGTCCTCCATTTCAATGGAGGGAATAAAGTTGGAGACTCCTGTCTTATCCAAGCCATGTGGGCAGCCAGGAAACCTAGGACCCATGTTCCAGGTTCTGAGCTGCCCTAGGCCTGGGTAGAGGCCAAAGGTGAAGCTAATCCTGTGATCTTTCTACTAAATAACCTTGTCTCTCCATGCAAGCCTCTTTCTAGCGAACTCAGCAAGAAGATACAGGAATCTTCTTATGCCAAAATGTCTCTATTTGTGCACTTACACCCTCTCAACTATGCTTAGAGAATTAGATAGAATGAGTCAGCTTGGTTTGGGAGCATGAGATTTGTGGTTATGGTGAATGGGGGGATGAGAGTTGATGTTGGAATTCACTGGACCTTCTGTTTTGCTATGCTTTTATTAATTCAATTAGATTTTTGTAACAGTACATAAAAGCTTAAGTTACTAGGAAACACATTGGGTATTAGGTCAAAGGAGAGCTTTCCTAGAGTAAGGTGGGAAGAAATGAACACAATCTGACTGTGTTATACATATAATCTATATGAGACCAACCAGAGAAAAGTAAGACCACTCACAAAGGGCTGGGACCAAGGGTTCCCATCAGCTGAAAAGAAATTGAACAAATTGAATTTATTGGAATGCTATTGTGCCATAAGATGATAATTGTGCCATAATAATGAAAGAGATAGAAGAAGATTTGTGTGAATAGATGCCGAGCGAGCAAAGCCAGGGAAAAAAAAAAACTGTGCAGTGACTACAACATTGTAAAGAAAGACAACTGTGAAAGACTTAAGAATTCAGATCAATTCAATGAGTCACAATGAATCCAATAGCACTGAACCAGAGAACTAATAGATTAGAGGTACAGAATAACAGTATGTTTTCAGACATGACCAATGTGTGAGTTTCTTTTTCTTTACTACATTTATTTGTTACAAGGGTAAGTTTTCTTTTTTTTTTTTTGGGGGGGGGTCAGGATTCAAGGAAGATAGTGATAGTAATTCCTGAAAAAAGAAGAAACAAAGAGAATCAAACTTTTTTTTTTTCCACAAAAGTACAGAAGAGAATAGAAAGAAGTTAAGAGGCAGATATACATAAGCAGGACACCACAGTTTTGAAATTGTGATGAATTTACTTTATACTAGGCCAATGAGGGCCACTTTTCAGAACATGGGCTCAGAGCAATTGACCCTTCCTGGTGGGTTACACAGAACATGCACAATACTCTCTGCCTAAAGCCAATCCAACATGTGGAACTTTGAGGACCCGGTTTCATCTATGATTGACTGAGGGAGTATGTCCTAGCTGAACCTAGACTGTAAGTGCCTTTGGGATAGTCCCATACTATATAGAGATTTTGATAAAAAGGAGAAATGTGATGCAAGGAGAAGAATTGCAAGACGATTTACTGTAATAGCCTAGACAAGAGCCAATAAAGGCCTCAACTGGGGTGGTAGCTGTGGGAGTGGAGAGAAAGAGAAAAATGCAAGAGGTTTCATGGAGTTAGAATCAACAAGACTCGAAGCCAATTGGATATATGGAGTGAGGGAAAGTGCTAAATATTGAGTATGTTGAGTATTGAATAAAAAATATTAAATGTGTGGGGCACAGGGGCCCCCAAAATCCCCTACCCCCCAAAATTAAAAGTCAGAGGTATCTTGAGGAAAAAAAGGAAGTTTTATTCAGTTCTCATGAGAAGAGGGGATCCCTTCCACCAGTACAAACTAACAGAATGAGGCATGTTACAGAAGCCAGAATAAGAATTTATACCCTAACGCAGTCAAGCCCCCTCCCACCGCTCTCCCTTCTCCCATTGGCTGGGAGGCAAGTTTACAATCTGAGCGTGCAATTTCCTCCAATGATAAGGAACAAAAAAGCCCGCCACTATCTCAGTGTCTGGGAGGCGGGCTTACAAAGAACAAGGAAATAGGGGATAGCTGATCCAAATGTACCTATCCTTATTTGGCAAATGCCTAAGTGAAGAAAGGGGAAGGGCTCTAAGAGATTCCCAACATTCTTGAAGGGGTTAAGGCTGATTGACAGCAAGGGAAGGGGGGAAGGGTCCTAGGTTTGTGTAATTTCCTAGGACACTCAGAACTCAGGTCTCTCTAGTTTTACAAAAGTCTGTCTCTGGTTTTGAGATAGTTTCTCTCCCTTCTCCTCATTCTGAGGAGTCTTCACAGAGGCTGCAGAGAGATGTACCCCATTCATTTAATATGAATATATGGAAACTGAGATGCCTATCGTTCATCTGATATGAAGCTTTTAGTTAGGTAGCTGGTTTGGGGCTGGAGTTGAAGAGAGACCGGGACCTGGGAAAAATATACATATGTGTGTGTAGATATGTATATGTATATATACATACATGTGTGTATGTGTGTAGAGAGACAGACAGAGATAAAGAAAGTAATCCAGGAGAGAACCTGTTTGGTACATGTACAATCAAGGGGGAGTGAGATAATGGATGACTGGGGCGGCTAGGTGGTGCTTTTGGATAAATGACATCTGAGTCAGGAAGACCTGAGTTCAAATTTGACCTCAGACACTTACTAGATGTGTGGTCCTGGGCAAGTCACTTAACCCTGTTGTGATAGTAATGGCAATTAAAGATTCCCCTGTATTGGCTTGGTTTTCAAATTGATTGTATTAAAACCCAGAGTTTGTTAATCCCACCTGTGGGATGGGCTTGTTGAAGTGAAAAGAAAGTCCTGAAGTGGGAGGAGCTGGTGATGTAGATTTGGAGAGTCAAGAGAGAGGCGGAAGATCTTTTTGGTAGCAGCACCTCGTGGAGAGAGAGAGACTAAGAGAATTGCTGGTGGCCACTTTGAATTGCCCTGGACTTTTGAGACCTGCCCCCTGAGCTGCCAAGGACTGAGGAGACATGGCTGTTTTGCTGGTACTTTGTCTGTCTGTTTTGATGTT
>NW_027185694.1:32099119-32111733 GCF_028583685.1 Petaurus breviceps papuanus | reverse complement strand
TGGTATTTTGAACCTGGGAAGTTGCCTTCTTTTGGCATTACATTACACCTGTTTGTCTCAATTTCTTCATCTATAAAACGAACTGGAGAAGGAAATGGCAAATCACTCCAGTATCTTTGCCAAGAAAACCCTAAATGGGCTCATGACTGAAAAATGGCTGACCAACAACAACATATGGATGGTTGTCTAGTGAGGCGAGCTGAGAAGGAACAGTCGGACAGGTCAGAGGAGAGCTAAGAATGCACAGTATAACAAAATTAGGAGAGAAGAGAGTATCAAGGAGGAGTAGGTAGTTAACAGCATCAAATGTTGCAGAAAGGGAGAAATAAAGCCAGGAAATCAATCAGTCACCCACCAAAAAAAAACATTAATTAAGCGCTTACTCTGGTGCTAGGTGCAGGGGGGATACAAACCCAGAAATGAAACGGAGGAATGGTAATGCAGGCAATTCACAGCATGACTACCCCACCAATCCAACTCAGTTCAACAACATTTATTAAACAAGGACCGTAGCTCTTTGTTTAGAAACCCTTTGTTTTTAATTATGGGAAGGAAGGAAGGAAGTCCTTCAAGCAGGCCTGACTGGGGAAAGCAGAAGGGAGGAAGAAGGGCTTCTGGAAGGCCTGCCTTAAAGAGCTGATCCATCTCTCTGATGTATCTGCACAGTTCCTGATTTTCAAATGGTAAATTTAGCTTCGAATTTGCAAACATGCAAACATCCTTATTGTAATCTGACTGCTTGATCTGCCTGGAGTTTTCCACAAGGCTGCTTCTTTAAAACATTATTGGGATTATCTAAAGTGGAAGGGATGTGTTGTTTGGGTGGAAAAAACAAGGAACGCTTTGATGTAAGCCGTTTTGATTACTTATTTCTTTTGTCCAGACTTGTCATACGTGGGTAAAGAACTCCTGGTGACCCACAGAGGACACTTGTTGTACAACCTAAGAATCTTAACAGAATTACCTAGAGCACTGAGCATCTAGGTGACTTGTCCTACACCACACAACAGCCCTCCCTACCCATCCTGATACCTGCTTGGGATCACATAAGGAATAATCCTGCCATCCTTCAGTACTAAGCCAGAGGACATGTCCAGCTCTGAGGACCATAGAGTCATAGACTGAGTTGGAAAGGACCTTAGAGGTTACTGAGTCCAACCCCAGAGGAAATGTTCCTTTTTGACAAAGGTACATATGCTGTCGTTTTGTCAGGTGCATGAAGGACTCAATAGATAAGAGTTCGTCTGATCAGCTATCCATCTCAATACACCTCTCACCTCTACTCTAGTTCAATGAAAGCAAAGTTCACATGATGGGATCATAGGTCTAGACTAAAACATGAAGGGACTTGAGAGGCCATCTAGTCTAACCGCTTTGTTTTTACAAATGAGGAAACAGAGACCCAGGAAGATGAAGTGACTTGCCCAAGGTCACCTAGGGAGTATCAGAATAAGTCTAAGTATCAAAGATGGGACTCAAACTTGATTCTAGAGACAGTATCCTCTCCACTGTACTTTGTTTCCTATAGCCTTATCAACAAGAGCGAAACAAACATGGCGAATTGACACCAAATGACTGAGAAAGCAGTTCAGGGATTATTCAATATTGTGTGTGCCCATAAGGACAAATTTGAGTCAGCACCTTTTGAATCTCAACTTAGGCTTGACCTGCCACCATCATCACTTGGCATAGGTTCATGATATAGAAGAATTGCATCATCTTCCTGCTTGCTACATCTGAATGTGATGTGTATAACCTTGAAATTAATTTTTGTGTGTGGAAGTAGAAAGTATTGTAATGTATATTATATTTCTTTTTTTTGAGGGCAATTGGGGTTAAGTGACTTGCCCTAGGTCACACTACTAGTATGTGTTAAGTGTCTGGGGCTGTATTTGAACTCGGTCCTCCTGACTCCAGGGCCAGTGCTCTATTCACTGTGCCACCTTGCCGCCCCCTATTATATTTCTTAATGTTATTCATTTTGGTAAGTGCAAAATAACAAGTTTTTTTTTAAAGGGGGTGGCTAGGTGGCACAGTGAATAGAGCACCATCCCTGGAGTCAGGAGGACCTGGGTTCAAATACAGCCTCAGACACTTAACACATACTTGACCTAGGGCAAGTCACTTAACCCCAATATCCTCCCCAAAAAACAAACAAAAAAAAAAACCAAACCCAATCTGCATCTTAAAAATGGAAATAATTTGAGAATGGCAATAGATAGCTAGTTTAAATTTTCAATAATCAAATTTAAATTTAACTTTGAAAGTTTTTATTATCTTTTTTTTTTTGCTTTTTGGAGGGAGGAAGGTAGGGTAATTGGGGTTAAGTGACTTGCCCAAGGTCACATGGCTAGTTTTTGTGTTAAGTGTCTGAGGCCAGATTTAAACCCAGGTCCTCCTGACTCCAGGGATGGTGCTCTATTCACTGTGCCACCTAGCTGCCCCAAGTTTTTATTATCTTAAAATAAAAACAAGTGGAATACTATCCATTACTGATAATGAAATATACTGATTTGAAGAGAAAATTCACTGAAGCAGCTGAAACTAGTGCAAGTAATAACAGTAGGGACAGTGTAAGTAAAGAAAACACAGAGACATAAAGTAAAAAACCCAAATCCAGAAAATAGGTTCCTCCATATTTATCATTAGAATTCACAAGTTTAATATGAGGAAAAGACAGTTGTGTTGCTGCATATAGATGCTTTAACTAAAGATATCATCGAAACTAATCAATTGAAATATCTTGAAAGTTTTTATGCAGACTACATTAGTAAGCCTACAATATTCCAGAAAAAAGATGCTTTTAATAAGAAAAAACAAAAAAATATAAAAGCCCCATGTCTATGACACCAAAAGGATTGTTCACATCTTATAAGATTACATTAAAAAAAAAAATCTAAGTAAAAAAATACCTGGGGCAGGTAGGTGGCGCAGTGAATAGAACACTGGCCCCGGAATCAGGAGGACCTGAGTTCAAATGTGAGCTCAGACACTTAACACTTACTAGCCATGTGACTTTGGACAAGTCATTTAACCCCAGTTGCCCTGCCTTCCCTCCTCCAAAAAGAAAAAAAAACTCATAGAATAGATGAAACATTAGATCCATGTGCAACCATTGACATTGTGAAATGATCCTTGGGGAATTATAGATGAAGGAGCTTCAAATAGTCCCAATTGCAGAGTGGTTCATATGTCTGAAGACCTTTGTAATCAACTAAAGAAGGAACATGCTATTATTTTTCATTACATGTGAAACGAAGCAACAGATACAGTTAAATGTGCCTATTTAGTTATACAAGTAAGATATATTGAAAAAATTGGTGCTAGGGAAAATTTATTCCTTTGCATACCTATTTAAGGCAGGGCAGCATTAAAGGGAATTTTTAGCATCATTGTTGATTTTTTGAAAATGAAGATGACATAATATGAGAGAATTGTATTGAACTTTGCAGTGATGGTACTCAAGTCATATTGGAACAAAAGGCAGGGTCTAAAAGAATTCATTTAAAATATAGTCCCTCGTGCAATTTGCACACATGGCATGCTTCACAAATAATCATTTATACCAAGAAATGAGTCTAGGGCCACAAAGTTTTTCGAGTTCTTACAAGAGTAATAAATTTTTATACAAAGAGTCCTTTCAAAGCAAGGCTCTTTACCAAACTGCATGATGATAGGAGGGTAGAGCATAGGACATTTCTGTCTTATTACAAAACATACTAGCTTTCTCATACTTCAAAGGGTCTTTGAGATGAAAGAAGAATCTGTCCTTTTGCAAACTGATAAAAGTAAAGATGAAACAAATTCATTTTCTAATAAATATTTCCTCCTGGAACTCACATACTTATTGTATATATTTGCAAAATTGACTATTCTAAATAAAACAGTGCAGGATCCTAAAATTCATACTCTGACCCCAAAAGATAATTACTGAATTTATGAAAAAGTTAGAACTAAGATATAAATTTACAAAAATGATATTTTGATGTTTCTCAATTTAAAAAAAAATCTTGAAGAAAGTAAATACCTGTGCTACAGAAATAATTCTTATTTTAAAGACTTAGATATATTTAAATATAAATGGATAAGGAATCCATTTGCCACAGCAAATATACCTTTGTTTTTACTCCATTTCAACAAGGATGTTTAGTAGACTTGTCTTGAGGTAGTATACCAAAATAAGCATTTGAATTGGAAAATTTTCTGTGTTTTGGCCACAGATGAAATGAGAATTCTTTGTTTTACAAAACAAAGCAACATGAATTTAACATCTTGTTTATGTTAAATAATGTTTTCTGTTGTTGTTGTTATTAGAAAGACAAAATATCAATACCAACAAGTGGTTGAAAAAGAATTATTATGAAAGTAGCAATCATCAGTGATACCATGTTTTCAGGTTTGTACTGAAAATAATAATAAAAATAACATTAGCAATATTACCAGTATTAGTAATATATTACTACTATTTTTCATTAGTAATATTAATATTGCTTGTGTTAGTAATGTTACTATAATAGAAACATTATATTATGGTTATTAATAGTAATATTATATTATAGTTATTATTTTGTTATAAATACAGAAATTATAAGAGATTTTATCAAGAAAAAAATTCTGTGTATATAATTTTATTGCATGCTTGAGATTTGTCATTTGTGTGTAGATAAGTAATCTACTTATAGCAGTTAACATAGCTAGTAATCTACTTATAGTAGATTATTAAATTTGTCTGAATACAGAACAAACCAAGAAAAATATTTGGATAGATTTTTTTTTCTGAAAAGTCTGGTGGGAGGAGGGAGAGGGATGTGGAACAATTTTTTTAAAAAAGAGTCACTACATAACATTTGGAAACCAATGCATTTATGATTCAGCATCATAGGAACAGTGATTTAAAGCTGAAAGGGACTTCAGAGGTCATCTAGCCCAAATCTCATTTTACTGGTGAGGAAACTGAGACAGTAACTTGCCCAAAGTTATGGAGTTAGTAAGGGTTTGGGGCAGAATTTGACCCCAAGTCTTCTTTTGCCACACCGCCTTAGAGAGAAAATGCACCAAGGAGCTCTTCTTGTCTTGTGCTATTAAGCACCTCTATCAAGGACTTAGGGAAAGGCAAAGATGGTTGACTTATCCAATTTATTAATTGATCTATTTTTACTTTTCAACATTCACTTTCATAAGTTTTTTTTTTCTTTTTGGAGGGGGGAAAGCAGGGCAATTGGGATTAAGTGACTTGCCCAAGGTCACACGCCTAGTATGTGTTAAAGTGTCTGAGGCCAAATTTGAACTCAGGTCCTCCTGACTCCAGGGCTGGTGCTCTATTCACTGTGCCACCCAACCTCCCCAACTTATCCAATTTGTAAATGTCTAGAAGATGGGAGAGATAGCTAGCACCCAAAATGACTTAATCAGAATCCAAAAGCCCTTGACAGCCTAAAACAATGAGTCAAAACTAAAGAGATAACTATTAATAGAAATAAAGTCAAAGTCCTATGCTTTAGTTAAAAACAACAATTTCCTAAGTGTAAGACAGAGAAGGAGTATATAAACAATGGTTCATGCATAAAAAATGATGTGGGGGTTTTTTGTGGATTGCACCTTCAGTATGAGTCAACACTATGACCTGTATACAAAAAAGTCGACTCAACCTTAGGGTGAATTTAAAAAGAGGCAGAGTATGCAGAGTAGTTGTCCTTTATACCACCCCCTGTACCTTGTATCACCCCCTAATAGCTAACATTTATATAGCACTTAATATGTGCCTGGCACTACCCTAAATACTTTACAATTTTTATCTCATTTGATCCTTGAAGTAATCTTGGGAGGTAGGTGCTATTATTATCCACATTTTACAGATGAGAAAACTGAGGCAGAAAATATCATGTTCCGTTCTGGGTGTCACATTTTAGAAAGGATATTGCCATGTTGGAGCATGTCCAAAGGGAGGTACCTAGAATGGCTAGTGCTGTAGACTATGCCATGTGAGAATTAGTTAAAAAAAAAAATAAAACAACCACCAGGGCACATTTTAGTCTGGGGGTGGGGATCTGAGATAGGGAGGAATAAAAATGAAAAGGGACAGATAATTGTTGTCTTAAAGTATAAGATAGTTTTTCACTGTGGCAGAGGCATTAGATGCCGGCGCTAGTTGACCGCAGAGAACAGAATTAAGCACAAGGAGAACATGGACAAAGAGGCTGATTTTTGGTTCGATGGAAGGAAGAGCTATCTGTAGAAAGTGGATGGGTTGCCTGAAGTGGGAGTGGATTCATGCCTTCAAGTTTAAGCAGCAGAACCACTTGTTGAGGACGCTTCAGATGGGATTATTATTTTGATACAGATTGAACTAGAGTACACTGAGGTCTCTCTTCCAACTGTGATGCTGTTTTCTAGAAGTTGAAGCTTCAGTGCTTCCCTGTTACTTATAGGATAAAATAAAAACTCTGATGTTTGGCATTTAAGATCACTTCACAATCTGACACCAGTTTACCTTCCCAAATTGATTTTATATTATTCTCCTTCAGATATTCTACTTTCCAGGCACCTGGTCTACTCACTGTTCCCGATACATAACATTGCATCTCCCTTTGCTTTCGCACAGGAGACAACCTGTAACCTTTTCTTCTCACTTGTGACTCTTGAAATCTATAGTGCCTTTCTAGACTCAGCTCAAGGGTCACCTCTTACCTGAGGTTGATTCCTCCAGTTTTAAGTGCTCTCCCACCAAATGACTTCTTGTTGTTGAATTGTTACAGTTGCGTCCTACTCTTCCAAGAAAGAAAACCCAATCGCAAGGATACTAGAGTGATTTGCCATTTCCTTCTCCAACTCATTTTACAGACGAGGAAACTGAGGCAAACAGGGCTAAGTGATTTGCTGAAGATCACACAGATTATAAGTGTCTGAGCCCAGATTTGAACTTGTGTAAACCCAGTGTTCTATCCAATGTGCCACCTAACTGCACCTGTCAAATGATGCTGAGGTCTCTCCCAACTCTCAAATTTTGCAATGTGAAACAGCGTACCCAAATTTTATTTCTGAAATTTATGTCTGAAATAAGTCAGTTCAGAAAATATAAAAATTAAATCATTAATTTTAATGAAATCCTTACAATTTTCCAAATTGGCTAATCTGGGTACACATTATTTCACATTGCAAAATTTGAGAGTGGAAGAGACCTCGGCACCCATGTAGTTCAACCTCTGCACCAAAGGAGTTCCCACCATAACTTACTTCAGCAAGCAGTCATTCAATCTCTTCTTGAAGCCCTCTAAGGAAGAGGAACCCCATCACCTCTTGAGACTGGCCATATCACTTACTCTTGAGCTACTCTAATTGTTAGGAAGATTCTTCCTAATGTTCCTCTTCAAAATTCTTCCCATTGGTCCTTATGCTGCCCTCCAGGGCTGAATAACACAAGCCTAATCTCTCCTCCTTTTATTCCTTCAAATACTTGAAGACTGCTACCATGTTCCCCTCTTTCCTTTTCTGCTCACCCCCAGACTTTTCTTCTGCAGGCTAAACATCACACACTTATCCTCATATGACATGAAACCTTCTTCATTTTGGTTGTGTTCCTCCAGATTCTCTAGGTCCTCTATCTTATTAATGTCCTGAAATTGTTATTTGTAAATGAACACAATTCTTTAAAATGTAAACTGCTTATTTGGAACTATGCCCAAAGGACTATAAAACTGTGCATACCCTTTCATCCAGCAATACCACAGCTAGGTCTATATGCCAAAGACATCCCTAAAAATGGAAATTATATATACAAAAATATTTATAGCAGTTCTTTCTGTGGTGGCTAAGAATGGAAAATCAAAGGGATGCCCATCAATTGGGGAATGGCTAAACAAGTTGTGGTATGTGATTGTGATGGATTATTATTGTGTTGTAAGAAATGACAAGCAGGATGATTTCGGAAAAACCTGGAAAGACTTACATGAATATAAAATGAAGTGAGCAGAACCGGGAGAATGATGTTCACAGTAACAGCAATATTGTGCAATGATCAGCTGTGAATGACTTAACTATTCTCAACAATACAATGATCCAAGACAATCCCAAAGGACTAACAATGAAGCATACCATCCGCCTTCAGAGAAAGAACTGATACTCTCTGAATACAGACTGAAGCATGCTATTTTTTACTTTCTTTCATCCTTTTTTTTAATCTGAATCTTGTACAAAATGACTAATATGGAAATGTTTTGCATGATTACACATGTATAAACTTCCTGGATTGCTTACCATATTAGGGAGGGAGGAAGGAGAAAGAGAGGGAGAGATAGAATTTGGAACTCAAAACTTTTATAAAAAAGTTTTAAAAATTGTTTTAACATGTAATTGAGAGAAAAAATAAAATTAAAATTATATATAAAAAGTAAACTGCCTGAGGGCAGGGACCTCTTTTGGTTTTGACTCAGTATTTCCAGTGCCTAGCATAGCACCCAGCATTTGTTAAATGCTTGTTAAATGAATGAATGAATGAATAAGCTTGTCCAAAGTCACATGGTGAGTCTGTGTCAGACCCTTGGTTACAGACAGAGGTGTGTTGGAATCAGTTGTTAATTTTTCAGTGTGAGCTATTTCCACCTCAGAAATCAGTAGATGCTATAGATCAGGGTTTGATTAATTGTTTTGTTAATTGCCTAGACTTTAAAAAGTGATGGACAAATTGTTAATAATACAGACTAAAAGTGTGTCATGTGTCCTTTTTTTAATTTTTTCTGGAGAGTCAATTATTAAACATTTACCAGCAACCCTTGGCTTAGACCTAAGGTTTTCTTCCTCCCAGCTCTCATGGTCTTTCTCTCTACACTCAATACAGGAACTATTCCATAAATATTTGCAGTGAAGAAGTCGGTGGGGGGAAAGAGGAGAGAAGGAAAAAAAAAGAAATTTACAAGATAACTTAATTATATATATATATATATATATATATATATATATTTATATTTTTTTTTTTTTTTTTTTGCCTTTTGGAGGGCAATTTTGGGGTTAAGTAACTTGCCCAAGGTTACACGGCTAGTATTTTTGTGTGGGTGTTAAGTGTCTCAGGCTGGAACCGAACTCAGGTCCTCCCGACTCCAGGGCCAGCGCTTTACTCACTGCGCCACCTAGCCTCCCCTTAATTATATATTTTAAAGGAATAGCAAATTGCACATAATAGATTTGCACTTTCATGTGCAATCATTTTTTTTTACTATATTATGTTATGGAAATGTTTGTTTTATTCCATAAATTAAAAAATAAATAATTAAATGTGAAAAATTCTAAAAATAAGTCTATGACAACTGTACAAAATGACATTTTAGTGGCTCCTCCTTATAGGCCTAGGCTGGCTCAGAATTTCATTCCATTTGCATGTAAATGGTCACATGACTTTACTCTGATTGTGGAAAGGGAGAGAGAAAGAAGAGGAAAGGGAGCTGGGAAATAACTTATCTCTCTGGCTGGCCAGGGGTCACCAGGCAGTCTCTATGTAACTTCTGTGAATCCAGAAGTGACTGGATAGGACACTTTTCTATACTACCCCAAGTCAAATGTAATGACAAGAGTTCTAGTGATCAGGAGTCGGGAGACCAAGGGTCTAGTTCTCATTCTGCCATAGACTTGCTCTGTGACCTTGAGCAACCACTGAAGGTCTGGGAGCCTCAGTTTCCTTGATCCAAATGAGGGATTTGGATTAATTATCTGTAAGGTCCTTTCCAGCTCTGACATTCTAATTATGATGAGGTTTTGGGGTGATGGGACCCTGAGAATGCCAAGGTCAGAATTGCCTGGAATGAACTCACACACACTCAATCCTTTTCTCTTAATCAAGTGGCAAAGAGTTTATTCTAATGTTTTAGCAAAAGCAGGCAAGGGTCCTTATGGAACCTGCAAGAGACTGAGGATGGTGCTGGGGTTTATATGAAAAAGAATCATGGGAAAGGAATGCTAATGAGGTAATCTAAGAGTCCTGGTGTGGGAGCTATGGATAGGAAAGTGTAGGGAGTGTATCAGATATTGAGGGAGTTGCCAAAGATATGGACCTTGGGGATCTTGTGGGGAGGAAGAGTCCTTCAGCCAATCTTGGACAAAAATCCCTGGGTCAGGCACTCTGTGTTCTGATAAGAAAACGTGTTCTACAAGAAGAGAACATTTTCTTACAGGACAGGGACCTGCTAAGAAATTGGGAGGTTTCCAGAGACATGATCTTAGGACTGGGGCCCTAGCACCCCATCAATCATATGGTGCTTTAAAGTTTACAAATCCTTTACCTTATGACAGCCCTGGGAAGTGAGCATTGTAAACATTTTTTATCACCTTTTTACAGATGGGAAAACTCAGAGAAGGACTTGCCCAGGGTCACACATCTAAGTAAGCCTGGAAACCAAGATTTGAACCTCCATTTTTTGACTCTAAGGCCGATGTCTTTTCCACTGTACTAAAACAATCTCTCCTGTTCTGTGCATGCTGTAAGGTTCTTTTAACTCTGCTCTTCTATGTTCCACAGTTCTTTCAGCCTCCACAGTTTATGACTCTATGATATGAGGATCCCCACCCCAAAAAAAGGCAAAGATAACTAACACCTTCAGAAAACAAATGAGGTTGCCCAATGAGTGATACAGAGTAGTGACAAGAGTGGAGACTCAAGGAAAAGCTGTAGCACCTGGGAAGTTAGGGAGTTTTCACAGAGAGGTGAAGTCTGAATAAGGCTTATAGACCAGAAAGTGCAAATATCATATGATTAGGGTGGTGATGGAGTCTTCACTTCCTGGTCAGCCCCATTTAACCTCAATTGTGGGTGAACAAGAACCAGGAAAGCACTTGAGGTTATACCAGGCCGCAGTGAGGGTAAGCACACAGGAAATATACACCAGGGTCTCTTCTCCCTGCTTCTCCCTGACGCTGAGGGAAAGGCTCTATTGGCAGCCCAACAGGGAGTGGGTCAATTGAGTGAATGCTTCTCTCTCCCAGGAGCCTGCCATCACCTACAGACATGGATGGAGGATGCTCATGTCTGGGTCCTCTGCAATGTAGATGAAACACACTTCTCCTGTTTTAGTTCCCACTACTCTCTCCCCTCCCACCCCCACTTCCCTCATACTCATGGCTCACTCTCACCTCCTTTTTTTGCAATATCTGAGAAGGCAGTATGGTATAAATGGATGGTGCATTGGATTTGGAGTCAAGACAACCCGGGTTCAAATCTTGCCCCAGATATTAGCTGAGTGATTTTCTGCATGCTAATCTCTAGCGTTACAATAACAAAAATGAAATAATTCTAGCCTCCAAGGAGTTTACATGCTATCAGGGAGGAAGTGATAGCATGTACACATTTAAGTACATGTGATGTATATGTGGTGGAAAGAGCCAAACACATTTAGGAACCAAACTTTTATTGGTATAGGAAACTGGTCTAAGAAATTGCTGGTGGGAAACTCCTTTCTCCAGTATACGTTGGGATCTATTCAGAAATTTGCAGTCTTGTCTTGTTCATAGTCACATTGCCTGTTATCTGAATTCAGTTCTTCCTGACTCTAAAGCCAATTCCATTATAGCAGATTGCTTCTTATTCAAAACTGTATAGAGACTACATATAGAGTAAATCCAAAGAGATTCGTAGGGTGTAGGAGAGCACTGATGTGTGCATATGAAGGAAGAGAAATTCTACAAGGCTAGAGGGAGGACTGGCTGGCCCTGGGCAACAGAGAAGGATGGAGAATGTCAGCCAGCCAGCTTCCTGTGAGAAGTGTTGCATGACAGATAAAGCCTATTCCTTACACTCCTGATTTCAGCAGCCCCCCTCCAACTGGGACTCAAGGATGTTTTTGATCTCTCCCCACCAGACCTTTCCAATCTTATCTCATGTTAGTCTCTTCAATGCACACTTTTCTCCAGCCAATCGGGGATACTCTCTACTCCACTGCATACTTTATGAACTCCTGTGCGTTTGCTCAATCTCTTCCAATACTCTCCCTCCAGCTCTTCACCTGTTGAATTCCTACCCATACCTTAAAGCCCAAATGAAATCTTTTCAGGAAGCCTTTCCTTATCCCCCCAATCAATCATTAATGATTTTTCCCCTTTCACCTCACATAGCACCTCTCCTATCCCCTTATTAACATGGATTATATTTTACTGCAAATTAGAATTACCGATGTCAACAGCTGACAGCAGGAGGGGTGTTTGCAGATGGATAGGAATAAAAATTACACAGGAGGGAGAGGTATGGACTGGTTACAGAAAGAATACCTACATGGTTAGAAGCTGGTATTCTGGAAGTGAGGTAGGTGGACAGCTAGTTCCACACAAGATATTGAAAGAAAGATCTGGTAACAGAGCCCAGGGTGTGTCCAGGGGATGAGTTCAAGGTTCCTGTGGGAAGAGGTGGGAAGGATGACTGTAGCAAAAGACATGGTTTGAAGATGATGACTTGTAGCAAAGGTATCTGTGTTTGTGTCCTATCCCCCATGTGAATGCAAGCACTATGGGGGCATGTAACCTGTCTCATCTAAACTTTGTACCTCAGGGGTTAACGGAGTAGCCACCAGCACATGGTAGCCTACTACTAATCGTAGGTTCTCTCTCTCTCTCTCTCTCTCTCTCTCTCTCTCTCTCTC
>NW_027185694.1:32053665-32099019 GCF_028583685.1 Petaurus breviceps papuanus | reverse complement strand
TCTCTCTCTCTCTCTCTCTCTCTCTCTCTCTCTCTCCCTCTCTCTCTCTCTCCCTCTCTCTCTCTCTCTTTCTCTCTCTCTCTCTTTCTCTCCCTCTCTCTCTCTCTTTCTCTTTCTCTCTCTCTCTCCCTTCCTCCTTCCCTCCCTCTCTCTCACCTCTCTTTCTCTGCCCTGTCTCCCTTTCCCTCTACCCTTTCCCTCTCTCACTCTATCCCCCCACCCTCTCTGTCCCCCCCTCCTCTCTCTCAGCCCCCCTTCCTCTCCCTCCCTGCTTCTCTCTCCTATTCTCTCTCATCTGCCTCCAGTTATTTCACTGTTTCTCAACTCTCCCCAGCTTTCTCTTCTCTAACTACTCCAGCAGACTGAGAAGGCTTTTTTGACAAATATCATCCTGGGGCCTCACTTGCTTCCCTCCAGTGGGATTGCCTGGACTAATTCACTTCCCCTGTTGGAGGTGGGGAGGAGGGACTCTTGAGAGAAACAGTCCAGAATTGATTTCTTCTAGAAATCCCTAGACCTGTTTCTGAGACATAGACAAGCTTAAGAGGAAATGGGTAAGAGAATGGGGGAAATGACAGCTACTGATATTAGTGGCCAAAAGTAACTGATCTCAGATATCAAAAAAAAAAAAAAAAGCCATCAAAAAGCATCTGGCACTCTGCTAGGGCTGGGAATTGAAATACAGAGAATGAAACAATTCCTACTCATAAGAAGTTAACATTCTACGGGGGAGACAAGTATACATATAAGTATATATGGAATAAATATAAAGCAAATAAATATGAATAAAGAGAACGGAAGAGTGAGTGCCGTGGAGTGGAAAAATAGCCAGCCTCAAAACAGGAAGAGACATATTGGCTAGGTGACCCTGGGCAAATCATTTAATCTCTTAAGGTTCTAGGTAACTCTTTAAGATCATTAATTAATTGCAGAGAAGGTGCAAACTGCTCTTAGGGGGAGGGGGAGAGATGTCCTGACCTATTAGTTCCTTAAAGCAATGAAATGGGAGGTCTAGTCCCTATCCCTAGGCAAATTAGTCTAGGAGGAAAGACTCTAACAATGAGGGAAAGAAGAAATCAGGAAAAGCTTATTGTAGAAAGTATTGCTTTCCCTTCCCTCTTCCTTCTTCCTTTAAAGGCACTGGGCCAAGAACCATTACCTAGTGCACCTTCATCTAACTGGACATTGAGTCATTATGGGATTCCCTTTGGGTCTGGCCTACTGCCTGGAAGCCACATGTGGCCCTCTAAGTCCTCAAGTGTGGCCCTTATTTGGTCAAAGGGCCACACTTGAAGACCTTAAGGTCACAGGTTCCCTGCCCCTGGTCTAGCCATTCAACTGACTCTGCATCACCCAGAGGATGATCTATCCAAGAAGAGGATCAGCAAATACCTCCTGAAGAAACCATTTTTGGATAGTTCTAAATATAGAGAAATTTTACTTTACATCAAGCCCAAAATTGTTGTTTGTTTGTTGTTTGTCCTTCATTCTCAAAGAGGACCATGACCTCAGGGAGGTGATGCTATGGCATGCAAATGAATTGGATTTAAGAGAGGCAGGGCTGTGCAGTCACCAGCCTCACTATTATCTCCTCTGGAGCCATCTGGGTTCAGTGGCCAGATATAGATCAGGACAACTAGAAGTGACCGCAAAGTCAAAGTATGCCCAAAATATGCATTTCCATTAACTCCTAACAATTGCTTGTAGTCCAGCCCTCTGACTTGGAAGCCCAGTGTTCTTTCCACCGCATCCTGCTGCCCTCTCATTATTTGACAGCTCTGATTATTAAGACCTTCTTCCAAAATCTGCCTCCCTCAAACTTCCACCCATTGCTTCTATGTCTGCCTTTTGGGGCCAAGGTTCTAATACTTTTTCCACATAATAGCCCATTAGACATTTTAAAACAGTGATCTTCTCCCTCCTAAGGGAAGCAAGGCTGGGCCATCACCAGTCATCCTGACGTATTTTGCAACTGGATTCTGATGACTCTAGAGGAGAGAGAGGGGATCTTGACTTTGTACAGTTCTACCTCACTTAAATACAGTTCACTTGCAAGTCAAGAGGTAGCCCTCTTGATGTCAATGATCCTCTTCAAGAACAAAGGACAAACTGGGGCAGGTAGGTGGTACAGTGAATAGAGCACTGGCCCTGGAGTCAGGAGTACCTGAGTGTTCAAATCTGGCCTCAGACACTTAACACAAAAACTAGCCAGGGGGCTGGGGGAAGTCACTTAACCCAAATTGCCCTCCAAAAAAGAAAAAAAAAAAAAAACAAAAAAAAAAACAAAGGACAAACAACAAGACAAGGAAGGGAACACACATTTATATAGCACCTACTATGTGTCAGACACTGTGTTAAGTGCTTTCACCTTTTTTTTTTCTTTCTTTCTTCCCCAACTTAATGGTCTCTCTCCTCCAGATATGTGGGCTGACTGTGGTCTGTGGTGAAGATATAATTTCCTTAGGCCCTCCTCACTATCTCCTTCCATCTGATCTCATGGCCAGATAGGACTTTCTCTATAAGGTCTAACAAGAGGGTCTAATGCTTCCTTCCAAAGGAGAGGAAAGGATTTCTCTATAACTCTTCAGGGGCTAGGAGAAGAGTTTGTGTTTGTCAGAGAGCAGTTCCTTTGCAACTAGGATTGGTTTTTGGAAAAGTAAACTTATTTCTTCTCCTTTTCAGTTATCTCAGGCTTCTGAAGCTAGGGCTCAATTTGACTGAGGTAATGATGGGGGACGGAATCCCAATAGGTTCAGCAGGAACCCTGATCTCATCCAAGACCAGGAAACCTGCAAGGGCGTCTGCAAAGAATTCAGCTCAGCCTTGCTGGGAGTTAGAGTTGAGAAAGTTTATTATTATGCCATTACAGCGGGCAAGAGTCCTTTAGGGGACCTGTGAGTGAGAGGGGTACATGCTTTTACCTTTAAAGGGTAGGGCTGCCATTGTCAGGGCTGACCTGATGGGAGGGGCCTCAGTGCATAGACAAAGGTCAGAGCTGACCAAGAGGAGCATGTGAATGGATAGTTTAGATAAGATTTGGGCCAGGTAGAAGGAGACAAAAGGCAAGGACTAAGGAGGACGTGGGCCAGGCCTGAGAAGAAATGAAGAGATTAAGTAAGAACAAAGGGGTCACAGGGTGTTGCCTAGGTGGAGTGTGGGATAGGGGGAAGGGGCAGAGCTCAAGGGTGGGAAGGGACAAATTGCAGTTACAACTTCACAGACTGGTTTTACAAGTTGGTTTGACCTAGACCCCAGGTACCCCATCAGTAACATGTAATTTCCCTTTCTGGGACTTTTAGTCAGGCCTCATAGATACCCTCCAGGCTAATGTGATAATACTGGAATAGAGGGCGTTTAATAAATGTTTATTGATTAATTAATTAGTTTAATTAATTAATATTGAGCATCAGCTCCACATTTACAAACTATTAGTTTGTAAAGTTTATTCTCTCTGAGCCTCAGTTTCCTCTTCTGTATAAAACGGGAGCTTCACAACCTGACCTTTTCCTATCTCTCCAGTTATCTTATAATTCGCTTCTCAAAACATCGCCAGGTAAGGGTATGATTCCTTATGGGGACAGAGAAAGAGGAGGGAGGGGAGGGGGAAGGGAAGGAGAGGGAAGGGAAAAGCTTGGATTTGTCTCTTGTTTGTCCTATGTCTCACAAAAGGGAGGAGGGGAGGAGGGGAGTAGAGAGAGGAAAGGAGGTATAGAGTATACAATGTAAATCAATTTCCTCCACACAGATACAAAATGCTAAACACAAAGGACTAAGAAGCACACCTAGACAGATAAATGTAAACAAACCGCACCAATTTATAACTGCTATTATATTTTCCTAGGAGATGAGACCTAAACATCAGAACACAGAACAGTTTGCATGGCTGCTGAAGTGAAATCTGTATTTCATCTTGGCTCTGCATTGTCTAAATAATTCCCTCTAGGTTCAGATCTTCTGCAAACTAGACAGGGATTGAATTCATTCTCTGGCTGGTGATCATCTTCTTCAAAAAAACATTGAAATTATTGCAAGGTCCCAAGAACTCCTGGGGCACTGAGATAGCCACTCCCAGAAGGTCCATCTCAGAGTCAATGTGTAGTCACCCACAATCAAGCAAAGAAATATGAGGCAGAAATGGCAGCAAAAAGCCCAGGTTCAAGCCATCACTCCTAATTTCTGGATACCATGCCTCAAGTGTAGTGGTCCCTAAACTTTTCTGATCACGTACTGTTGTTGGTAAATTTTTTTTCATCACGTGCACCTAACATATGTATATTAATTTATTTATATTACATACATATATTGTTATACTAATAATTTTGGATGTTATTATATGGGTTATAATATATGGATATTATAACATGGATAAACTGTTACACGAAAAACTGAATGAGATAAACATTAAATAATATTTGATCCTAGAGTCAATGGTAGTCATTGGAATTGATTGATTGGGGAGGGGCATAGTCAAACCTGTTCTTTAGGAAAATCACATTAGAAGCTGTAGGATGAATGGAAAGGGGAGAGACTTTGGAGGCCAAATAGTGGGCTTCTGATAAATTCTAGTCAAGAGGTGATGAAGACCTGAACTTGAATGGAGTTGCGTGGGAGTTAGAAGTCAGATGACACTGAAAAGATAAATCTAGTTGAGTGGAAAGCAGTACTTCTCTTGATGGAAATAAGGAAGATTGATTGAGGTGGGGGGCGGGTAAAGATAATATTATGAAATCTGAATTGCAAATGACAACCTATTAATGCCTCATCATCCTGTGAGAATCACTCTGTCCTACAAAAAACAAAAGGATGAGGTAGGGTTCAATCATTAGGCAATGCCCTGAGCCAGCTTTCTGAGATGCACCTGCAGCAGCCACCACACAATGTGGGGGACAGAGAACAAGTAGGCTGGAGGAATGGTAACTTCCAATGGCATCTCTGAAGCTTCCACTGTGAATATTGGGATAGTGGCTTGGCTATAAATGCCCTGGATCAGAAGGGGGTAGGTTGGGAGCGTGCATAGCTGTGGGAAGCACCTGAATGAGAGTTTTGGAGGATAAGGATTGTGTTAGAGACAAGCTTGACAACTGCCTATAGAGGGAAGAGGCAGATGCCATGTGACCTATCTTTCTACCACATGCCACTTGGGGACAGATCATTGACCTGTCCTTCAACTCTGAAGACATCCTATTCCTCTCACCATCCTGATTGCCCTCTTCTAGATGTGCTTGTGTTTATGTATGTTCGATCTACAATGGACACTGCAATGACCACTGTTTTCTGTTCTGAGCAGGGAAGTGTATGGAGGCATCATCTCCTCCCTAGTCCTGGGCACCATGACTCAATGCAATCTAAGATTGCATCAGTTTGTTTTGGTTTCTGTGTCACATTGTTGATTCATATTAGTCTTTTAATTCTCTAAATATCAAAGATCTTTTTCATATGAAGAGTTGGCAAGTCAAAAGGCATTTATTAAGTGATTACTGAATGCCAGGCTCTATGCTAAGTCCCCGGGGATACAAATACAAGCCAAGAGAAAGACAGTTTCTGCCCTCAAAGACCTTACTTACTTTATTTATTTTTGGAAGGGGGAAGGCAAGGCAATTGGGGTTAAGTGACTTGCCCAAATGTCACACAGCTAGTGAGTCATGTGTCTGAGGCTGAATTTGAACTAAGGTCCTTCTGACTGCAGGGCCGGTGCTCTATTCACTGTGCCACCTAACTGCCCCAAGGAGCTTACTTTTTAATGGGGAAGATAGCATATAAAGAGGATATGAAAAAGCCATTAGCAGAGAGAGCACAATCAAAAAGTTGATTTTTCTTGTGGTAGAAATTTTAAGAAACTGACCAATTGCTAGATGAAAGCATTATGTCTAAATTCATTTTAACATGTGGCACAGTCATAATTTCAAATTTAATATGTACATCATTATTTCCAAAGACAAATGTCTGCAAATAAGAGCAACTTCTTTTTTTTTTTAAAGCATAATACTGTATTATGACTTAACCCTCTTTTAATCTTTACACTTGCCATATGAAATTCCAGAAGGATAAAGAGTTTGACTTATAAGCTATAAAACTAACCCAGAAAAACTGAGTATAATTCTATGGAGGGCAGGGGGGAGAAGAATGGACCTTTAATTAAATATTTTAAGTAACTTGCTCAAGGTTACACAGCCAGTTATTTCCAGGTGTGGTGCTAAATATCTGAGCCTGGATTTGATCCCAGGTCATCCTGACACTGGAGCCCGTGCTCTTACTCACTGAGCCACATGGCCGCCCCAGGAGCAACTTTTAAGCTCCTAAAGGTATTAATTTTAAGTAGAAAGAGCATGTTAAATATAAAATATGAACTGCCCGACCATTTTCAGTTTGTGCTTTGCCTTGACTGAACTTTGTGTGTGTTCATCAACCATCAACAGCATTCATTTGTGAGGGTGTTTATTCTATGCGAATATTGTTTCATGTTTGTATGGGAAGAATGTAGCTAAACATGTCATTGTCTCCAGTCTGCAAAAGAAGCACAATTCTTTTACTTTGTCTTGCTTATAGTCATTAAATTATTACTTCTATAACAACAACAAAAAGTTGATTTTTTTAAATCCAAGGATAGAACTTTATATTTGGCCCTATTAAATTTCATCTAATGTAGTATAACTCATTTTTCTAACTTGCTGAGATCTTTCGGAATTCTAGCTCTGCAATATAAGAATCAGCCATCCCTTCCAACTTCTTGTCATTTCCAGATCTGACAAGCATGTTCCTTTGTTTTCTTCCAAGCCCTAGACAACAAAAATACTGAATAGTACAGAACATTTCACTCAACTTGGAACTCCTTCCAAGTTAATATCAATTCATTATGACCATTCTTTGGGTCTGCTTCCAAATCTACCTAATTGTGCTCTCATCTAGTCAACATCTCTCTAGCTTGTCCACAAAAACAGCATGAAAAACATTAAATGTTTTTCTTCATCTGCCCTTGAGAAATTCAAATTAAGTCCATTTTGCAATTAATTCTATATTGTATTGATTTAATACTGTAATTGATTCTGTATCTTCTCAGTTCCCTTTTCTATGTCCTTAAGTTGAACTCAGGAATTTAGCTTTCCCTCTGAGTTAAAGTTATAATTAAAGGAAAAGGCTGTTATCTACCATATGTTCTACTCTTGGAAAGATACCAAGACATCTGGTGGTATCTTGAAGTCATGAAGCTAGCTCTAAGAGATACATTGTCCCTAAATTGCTCTAGCACCACTAAGGAAAGCCATTATCATCTTTGTAAGCACCGAGATGTCTGTTAACTCAGGCCCACTAACAAGGTCTACAATAAGCAAATGGATCCCATAAATCAATCAGCATTCCTCAATGACAAAGGGAAGTAGTCACTAGTTCCATGTAGTGGAGTAGCCCACTTTTCTTGATATGACTGAACATGTTATCCCCCACCTCCTTGATGCTGTCTACTCTATAACCAATCACACTATCTTTCTTACCTACCCAGCTCTATTCTTTGTTCTCCCCAAAACTATATGAAGGTTAATAAACCCCACCTTGTGGTCTTTGGTTACTGAGAGGCCATTGATCCAATTAATTGGTTATTACTAGCTAGAAAACTCTCTGGATCTCTTAAAACTAAGGAGCAATGTAAAAATAGAAAGAGTCCACTGACCATTTTTTGAAAGAAATTCCAAAATATAAATTCCCAGCAATATTATAGACCAAATCTGGAGATTCTGGTTAAAAAACAATACTGCAAGCAGTCAGAAAGAAAGAATTCAAGTTCTGAGGAACTTCAGTCAGGATCACACAAGATTTAGCAGCACCACTATACAGGAGCAGAGAGTTTGGGTTGGGTTGAAAAGAATCCATATGGAAACAATTTTTGACTAATAGAAAATTGATTGAAAAGAGGAAAGCAACAGCAGCCAAAGTATATACATATAGGCACCCTAAAAGAGACAATAAGAGAAATCAGCAACAGCACTTAAAAAAAATAAATGTAACAGATTAATGCTTTTTATAAGGATCTAAAAATAGCATACTTAATACAACTATTTTTCAGAATCGTCATTCAGCTGTTTCTTCATTGGTAAGATTATCAGGAGTTAGGTATATTAATAATGCTGGCACAGCATTGAAAAAATTATCTGTTTAGGATTGGTTCAAGCATATGTACCTGTTCTTGGCAGGGACTAAAGAATTTCAGGTAACTACACCCTGAGATAATAATACTGTATTATGACTTAACCCTCTTTTAATCTTTACACTTGCCATATGAAATTCCAGAAGGATAAAGAGTTTGACTTATAAGCAATAAAACTAACCCAGAAAAACTGAGTATAATTCTATGGAGGGCAGGGGGGAGAAGAATGGACCTTTAATTAAATAAAGGACTCCCAATATTTCTGATTAAAGACCAGAGATGCATAGAAACTTTGAAATATAAACACAGGAGTCAAGAGAAATGTAAAAAGGTAAATATGAGCCAGTAATTATAAGGAACTAAATAAGGATGAACTATTTACATTCTAATATGGAGAGATGATAATGTATCCTTTCAACATCAGGGGCCACAGAGGAAATTTAATAAGGAGTAAGCTTTTGGTGTTTGTTTTTTAACCTTTTGATTATCTTAAAAAGAAGAAAGTTAAAAGGAGAAGGAATACATTGTCGGTGGGGAGGTGGAGAGAGAATCGTGGGGGAAATTGCCTCATAATTTAAATATGCAAAGAGAAGACTTTAAAATAAGGAAAAGGGGTGAGGGCAGCAGGCAACACCTGAAATTTCCTTTCATTTGAACTGGTCAGAGGAAGGAAATATATATATATATATATATATATATATATATATACACAGTTGGATGCAGAAATATTATTTCACTTAATAGGGAAAGAACAGAGACAGGGAAACTATGATCAACTCAATGATGCCATAGGACTCAGGATGAAAAATATAACTGTTTCCAGATAGAGTGTGATGACCTCAGGGTGCCACTTCACACACACACACACACACACACACACACAAATTTGGATATGGACAGTGTGGGATTCTGTTTTGCTGACTATAAATATTTATTAAAAGTTTTTGTTTGTTTCTTTTTTTAATAGGGAAAATTGAAGGAAAGAAGGTGGATTTCTGTTCATCAAAAGAAATAAGTAATATATATATATATATATATGTATATATTTTCAAGAGAGCACAACTATGTCCCAAAAAATTACTAAATTTTTACTGTTCCTTTGACCCAGAGACTCTACTGTTAGGTTTAAACTTCAAAGAGACAAAGGAAAAGGACCCATATGCACAAAAATATTAATAGTAACTTTTTTGTAATAGCAAACAGCTAGGAACTAAACTTTGGGGAGTGACTGAACAAATTAGTGTAAAGGAATGCTATTTGGCTATAAGAAATAATATGAGATGGTTCCAAAGAAGCCTAAGAAGGCCTTCTATGGCTTGATGTAAAGGTAAGTGAGCAGAACCAGAAAAATGATTTATATTATAATATCAACACCACAAAACCCAACAACTCTGAAAGACTTAAGAAACTGACAAAAAAAGAAAACCAAAATAAACAGAAATCCAATCAACAGTGATTCCAGTGGATTGATGAGGAAATACTACTTGACAGAGGGTTGATGGTCTAAATATGCAGAATGAAACACATTTTTGGATATGGCCAATGTGGGAATTTGTTTTGCTTGATAATTCTTATTTGTTACAAGAGTCTTACTTTTCCTTCCTTCTCCTTTCCTCCATTCCTTTGTTCCTTTCTTCCTTCTTTCTTTCCTCCTTTTCTTCCTTACTACCTTCCTTCTTATCTCTCTCCATTCCTCTCTTTTCTCTTTCTCTCTTCTTTCTTCTTCCCTTTTTTATTCTTTCCTTCCTCCCTTCCTTAGTGATAAAGGAGGGAGTGATAGAGGAAGTAATAAGAGGGAGTGATAAGAGAGCAAAAATAAATGCTCCACAATTGAAAAAAATGTAAGTTTTATTAAAAAAAAAAGAACTCAAGCTGTTCAAAAATAGAATGGATTATTTCAGGAGGTAATAAGTCTCTCTGTCTCTCTGTCTTTCTCTCCCTCTCTCTGTCTCTCTCTGTCTGTCTGTCTCTCTCTCTCTCTCTATTAGAGGTCTGCATTTGGAAAGGAATCTGAAACACCATTCGTCAGTAAAGTTGTAGAAGGGATTTTTTGATCAGCCATGCTTGAACCAGATGGCCTCTGAAGTCCCATCTAGTCAGTAAGTAGTATTTACTCTCAGTAAGCATTAGGGAAGCACCTACTATGTGCCAGACACTGTACTAAGACCTGAGAATATTTTAAATAAAAAAAAAGGCAAAAGACAGTCCTTGCTCTCAAGGAGCTCACGGTCTAATGGAGGAGACAACATGCAAACAACTATGGACAAACAAGCTATAGACAGGATGAATTGGAAATAATCTCAGAGGGGAAGTCATTAAGATTAAGTGGAATCCATCTCCTAGATTCTGTGATTTCTGTGATTCTCCTTTCAGACTACTTCAGCTTGCCAGGATCCCTCTTAAAATGTAGGGTCAAGAAATGAACACAATCCTCCAGGTTTGATTTGACCATTGTAAAGGACATTCTATCAGGATATTAGACTTACACAAATGCAGCCCCCTCACACTGTTGGCTCAAATTCAGCTTGTGTTTGAACAAAAACCCCAGATCATTTTTCACATGAACTGCTGTCAAGCTTACTTCACCCTGTCCTCGTGCAATTGGTTTTTTGAACCTAAGGGCAGTGCTTTAAATGTATTCCCCTTCCATTTCATCGTGTCAGTTTTGACTCAGTTTCCCAGTCTGTTGAGAGATAACAAAGTGGAAAGAATGTTGGATTAGGACCCAGAAGACCCCAGCTCTAGTCCTGGCTAGCCCAATATGCATTTTATGTGGCCCTGGACTTAAAAATCCAAGTGTGACAGAAATGTCACACATTGTCCTGCAGGACTCCAGAATGCAGACCAAATTAGATTTAAAGGTAATTGAGAATGGTTAACAAATTGTGATGGAATACTATTGTGCTAGAAGAAATGACAAGCAGGATGCTTTCAGAAAAACCTGGAAAGACTTATATGAAGGATGCAAAGTGAAGTGAACAGAACCAATAGAACACTGCAAACAGTAACAGCAATATTGTAACAATGATCAACTGAGAAAGACTCAACTACTCTGATCAAGACAATGATCCAAGACAATTCCAGAAGACTCAGGACAAAAAATGTTACCACTTCCAGAAACAGAACTAATAAATTCCAAGTGCAGATTGAAACATACTTTTTTCACTTAATTTTTCTTGCTTTTCCCCCCACAACATGGCTAATATTGTTTTGCATGACTTCACATGTATATTTGATATCATATTGCATGCCTTCTTAATGGGTGGAGGAAGGATTGTAGAAGGAGAAAATTTGAAATTCAGAATTTAAAAAAATGAAGACTAAAATAAAGTATAATTATTTTTTAAAATGTAATTGGAAAATATTTAACAAAATAAATAAAAATACAATAGGGTATAATGTTAATTTGTAGTTTTCTAAAACAATACTTGGCATGCAAAGATTCTTATGTACCTGTGTAATGGTCCCCATTTCTATTTGAGTTTGACATCACTGATCTAGCCCAGTCTTTTGGAGGATCCTTTCTGCAGTATCTCTGGATTTTTTTTTTGTTCAGAGGGAACTTAAAGTGATCATGGGTTTCTTAACTTATTTTGTTTTCTGGACCCCTTTACTGATGTGGTAAAGCCAGTGTTTTTAAATGCAAAAAATAAAATATATAGGATCACATCGAACCCAAGTCTATTCAAGTACAGCTATCAAAAATTTTTTTCCTAAATCCAATTTCTTGAATCCCAAATTAAGAACCCCTGATTTAACCCAAGCCCCTCACTTTAGAGAAGATGGCTCAGAGAGATTGTAATGGCTCACCCAAGGACACATGGGTATAAAGCAGTAGGGGTCAAATTTGAGGCCAGGTCCTCTGCCTCTGAATCAAACTCTCTTTTCATGCCTCTCTGAGTTTCATTTTTCTCTTCGGCAAAATTGGAAAAAAATAACCCTTGATCTGCTCTGTTCCCCCACCTCCAAAACAGGTTTGTTGTGAACATTGAACGAGATAATGCATAAGACATTGCTGTGGAAAGTATAAAATATGTGATAAATGTCAGTAATTATCATTATGTTTGAGAACCAAGACTCCAGTTGTGTCTTGCTGGAAAGTGGTAACTAGCAGCTTCCCCGGCCCCGGCAGTCCCCAGCTGTGGCAGTCCCCAGCCCCAAAACTTTGTTGTCAAGTGACCTTTTAGCAAGCCAGGTTGCCTGGTGCCTGGGACCTCTCCCACCTCTTTCTCACAGTGACAGATGACTATGAATGAGCAAAGCTCTGTGGGCGGAGATGTACTGAGGACCTCACCACATCCTCCTTGCCTGTGGTCTGCCGGGGAGTTAATTAACAGTCTGCCTGGGTAGATGGCTGGCTGCTTGCCTGCCTGCCAGCCTGCCTGCCTGCTTGGCTGACTGAATGAGGGCACTAGCCAGACCATAGATTCCAGAGGGTCCTCCTGCCCTTGAGCTGGGAACCTCAGCTGGCCTGGTCCCCTCCCTGAAATCTCACCTTTATCTCAACTGGCTAATTTGCTCTCCCTCCCTCCAGAAGTCCTAGGGTTCCCCTTGGATTACTCGATATAAGTGGAATGGATATCTGAGGGGGAAAAAAGCCAGGTAATTCCTGTTCTATCTCATCGTTGGGCCCCCCTGGCCCTGGATTTGTGGCTAGTCAGAGACACTTGACTCATAGGATAACAGTATCAAAGACAGGAGATGGTGTTCTTTTCCTCATCTGGACATTGTAATCCTGTGGTTTGGGGTAGGGTACCAAGGGGAAGAGAAGAAAGGAAAAGATCAGACTCAGATGATTTTTTTTTTACATTGTTTTAGTTTTTTAGATTGTTTTAGACATTGAAATCACATGACTTGAGGGGGATAGAGACAGAAGAATGGCTGAAATGACCCCAAGGTTTGTCTCTTGTAGTTCAGAGACTGCTTTTACTGAGAGGGAGGGGTAATAAGACTTGCACTAGCCTATAGCACTGGTGTTTGGAGGAGACTTTGTATCTATGAACCATGGGATTTGTTTGGCAGTTAGTAATCGACTGGATGTGTATGGTCTGAATGGTCTCCTCTATACCTCCCAGAAGGTACAGGCACTTTCCCAGGAAAATAGCCTGGAAGAAGGGAAAGAGGTGAGAACATGGGAACCTGCAGGAGCAAGAGACCAGACATTGTTTCTTCTCTCAGGGTTGCTGTGAAGAAGGTGCTTTCCTCTCATTTTAGACATGGGGAAACCAAGGTTCGGAGAGGGTAAGTATCTTGTCTAGCGCTGGTCCCCCAACTCCAAATCCAGCAATCTTTGAAAGGAAGACATGACATCTTTCAGATTACTGACCACTTAGCATGGATCTGGGGAGGGAGGTATATGTCAAAAGGAGAGGTCACCAAGAGAGGGGGACAGAGAAGAGTCATTGAGAGAAGGCTGTCTTCATGGTATAGT
This sequence comes from Petaurus breviceps papuanus, assembly GCF_028583685.1. NCBI lineage: Eukaryota > Metazoa > Chordata > Mammalia > Diprotodontia > Petauridae > Petaurus > Petaurus breviceps. The sequence goes on along the minus strand of NW_027185694.1, from coordinate 32,085,451 downwards.
AAAAAAAAAAAACCAACAACAATGAAGGGACTGGAGTCAGACCTGAGTTTCAGCACTGGACTGGCCGTATGATCCTGGGGGAAATCTCATCTCCCTGAGCCTTGGTTTTCTCCTCTTTAAAACGGGGCCATTTGTGTATATTCTACCTACAGTACAGTGTGGTTGTGAGGGGGGAAAAGTACTTTGCAAACCTTAAAACTCTATTGGCAAAGGCAAGTGATTCCTATCAGCCAATCACTTCCCCCCCCCCCCATGAGGTTTTTGTAGCCCCTCCTCTGAGATAACAACTGCATGCAGAACTCTGGTCTCTGTCCCTTTCAATAAGAGGTAGAAATCCCTTTGTCACCTTGCAAGTCTGTGAGGGATGTGGGACTCTCCATGGGTCTCTCCCAGCCCTCTAGCTCCCAGAGGCTGAGGCAACATTGCAGCATCTCCTTTCATCTCATAGCCTTTGTTTTAAGCAGCAGAGGCATTGGGCCAGGGACTCACACTGTTGGCGGAATAGCAGATCTGCAGCTTCAGGGAAGGAACCAACAGGTAAAGAGGGTTGGAGCCAGGGTAGGTGACCAAGGTCCCAAGAGAAATCACAGGATGATGGCATCATAGATCTTGAGCTGGAAGGGACTTCATCTAGGATAACCTCCTTCATTTTACAGATGAGGAAACTGAGGCTCTTGGAGATTAGGTGACTTGTCCAAAGTCAAATGGGGAGGGTCAAAGGGAGAGTTTGGAAAGCTTAGGTCTTGTGACTTCGGAGTTGGTCCTTGTAGCATTTTACCACTTAATGCCCTAACATCTTTTAGGTAGGAACCTTCCTAACCTGGAGAGACAGGAAAATGAGACAAAATGAATCACTGGAATCCTTGGCACTGTCTCTCAACAGCAGATCTGGTGGAGGCCAGGACAGGAGGCCACTTTGCAAGTGGTGGGAGAAGAGAAAAAACAGAGACTGACCAGTAGCCCTCTTAAAGGAAACTATCTCCTGGCCAGTCTCACAGCCCTGAATCGCAGAATCTCCAAAATGGAATGTACCCAATAAATATTCGTCTGGCTTTTTTGGAAGACCTGAGCTGTGGGGCCCTGGAGGGCAAAGTAGATGCTAGGTATGAACTTTGGTATGGATGTTCACACTGTTAGGAGATCTTTATCCTTAATAAAATGATGAAGTAGGAAAAGTATTGAACTTACCATCAAGACATGGGTTTAAAACCCAATTCTGACCCTTCCTTAGCCAGAAGAACTAGGGCAGGGCTTTTCATTAACTGCCCTAGGTTTCCTCATCAATAAAATGGGGATAATAATTCTTGGCACTGCAAAGCTTAAATGAGATACAAAATGCTTCGGAAACTCTCAGTCCTTGTATGAATATTAGGGATAATTGTTAACATGTTACTCGTGGTCTCTAAGTTAGGTCTCGTGACAAATCCACTTTGTTGACAAATTTCTCAGTAGCTCTTCAAGGGTTAAGGGGGTGACAGTTAGGGATGCTTGGGGTATAGGCTAGGCTAATGTGTGAGGATAGTCTAGTAGGGTTCCCTCCCATACTCACCATAGCTTTGAATCACTTTTTTTTTTGCTACTTGCTACCATTTTCTTTTTTTTTTTTTAAGCAATCGGGGTTAAGTAACTTACTCAAGGTTACAAGGCCAGTTATTTCTGGGTGCGGTGCTAAGTATCAGAGCCCGGATTCAATCCCCAGGTCATCCCACCACTGGCTGAGCCACCTGGCCACCCCTAAGCAATTGGGGTTAAGTAACTTGCTCAAGGTTACACGGTCAGGTGTTTCTGGGTAGGTGCTAAGTGTCGGAGCCCGGTTTTGTGTTCTTACTCACTGTGCTACCTGGCCACCCCTTGCTACCATTTTCTGATCTATAAAATAAGAGTATTGGATTAAATGACTTCTGAGGATTTCCAGCTCGAAATCCTTGACCCTAGAATCTATCATATCTCATTTATGATCTCAGCAGGGGTCAGGCTTCCAGAAGAGGAGAAAAGATGGGAAGAGAGTGGGCATGTAGGGAAGGGGAAGGGAGGTGGGGCAGAGGCCAGTGTGGCCTTGAAAAAGCAAAACAGCTTCATGTAGACAGAATTGCTGTGAGTGGTTTGTGAGAGAGAAGAAAAGAGAAAGCTTTAGAAGGGAGTCTCTGGGAAATAAGGGACCTAGAGTTATCTTCAGTTCCCAAGAGCTGTTCCATCCTCTCTGCCCACAGGCCACCGCGGCTCAGTGAACAGTTAGGGGAGGGATTCATGGTCCACTGAGGCTATTGCTTCCCCTAAATGGCCTCTATACCAAAGGGGCTTTTTACAGGCAATTCAAATGACTCTTTCTGAGTAAACCTGGGAAGTTTTGAAACAAGAATATTCCCCGAAATCAAGCAAACAGGCGGTTGAGAGTGTAGGGGTTGGGGAAGGAGGGGCTGTCCAGTCTCAAAAACAAATTGCCTGTTGTTGCTTTGCTCTCTTCACTACCTTATTATGGCAGGGTATCATGGTGATGTCTTATGGCAGGTCAGAAGGTAAAAAAAGAGTTCATTTTTCAGACCAGGGAGCTGAGGACTCAGCTATCTGACATTTCCTCTTCCCCACTCCCACTGAATCCACCACACATACATACACACGCACGTATATATATTCATACATACATATACATACATACATACATATATACACATGCACTGGGTCCAAAGAGGTTTGTGGGGGCTGCTAGGTGCTGAGAACACAGGCAGATGGATTCATTCAATCAGGCATGCCAGGCAGTACAGGCCAGTAGCCCCAGGGCTTGTAAGAAGCTAGACTCTAAGGAAGTGATGGGGATGGAGCTGGGGATGGGGAAGGAGGAGACCTAATTTCTAATCTTGGCTCTGGGCCTCAGTTTCTTCAGCTGAATAACTAGGTGGTTGATGATAATATCTGTAAAGTGCTTAGCACAGTGTCTGACACAGTAGGTGTTTAATAAATGTTTAATTCCCTCCCTTCCCCTTCTCACTCTAAATCTAGGATCTGACGATCTGTAAAGTCTGTCTCTATGACCTCTAAGGTCCCTTCCTACTCGAACAGTTTTTGTTCTGTGTGCTGGGTCTTCTGCAACTTTGGCAGCTCCTTGGCAAATTTGGGGAATGATGAGCCAAATTTCTCAGGCTGGGAAAAGGATGCAAGGCTGTTTGGAGCCAGAAGCCTCTTACTACATCCCATTCTCCTTCCTGCACCCCTTTCTTCTCCAAGGTCTCATGGTGGCTTGCCTCATTATTGTATGTGCTGCTCTCTGTTCTTCATTGCATCTCTTTCAAAGGGCCCAAAATCTGTGCCTGGCTGAGAGCACTGATTTGTACCCAACAGCCTCTCCACACTGCCAGTCTATGGGGTGTCTCTTGAGTAAGCAGATAAGGTATCATAAGATCATGAAAGTGTGGGTGACTATTTGCAATCTCCTTTTCAGATTTGCACAATCTGTCAGGAACCTGAAACTCCTTACCCATTAGTCCCAACAGGATTATAGGATTTAGAGGTAGAAGAGAATTTATAGGTTTTTTGGCCCAAGCCCTCATTTTAAATTTAAGAAATTATGTTCCCAAGGCTTTATACATTGTAAATAACAGAGCTGGAACTTCCAATCCAGGGCCATTCCTCTTCCCACCATATGATGCTGGTGAAGTCAACCTATTCTTTATTCATTCTTTCATATCTTGCTTCTGTCCTGTGTGACCTTGATTAGTCTGTTCTCCTTTTGGGCCTCAGTTTCCTTATCTGTAAAATGGAGGGATATTGGACTAGATGATCTTTAAGGTCCTTTTCTGCTTTAAATCCTGTGATCCTATGACTGTAACCAACTTTTTTTTTTTTTTGCTTTTTGGAGGGGGGAAGTTGGGCAATTGGGGTTAAGTGACTTGCCCAAGGTCACATGGCTAGTGTTAAGTGTCTGAGTTCAAATTTGAACTCAGATCCTCCTAACTCCAGGGCTGGTGCTCTATTCACTGCGCCACCTAGCTGCCCCTTAACCAACATTTTTTAAAGTATCTATGGTGTTGAAGACATTGTGCTGGGTAGTGATGTCACAAAGGTAGGATGTATCCCGCAATCAGAAGTTTATCATGAAATTGGGGAGGGGATAAAGCCACATCTACAAGTAACTGTGACACTAGGAAGAGTGAGAAGAGTGCAAAAGCAAATGTCCAGGTAAACTGCTTTGACAACTAGGACAAAGGAGAAATCATTTTCAAGGAGACATCATGGTATTATGGAAAGATCTAAAGCCCGAACTCTATCATTCTCTAAGCGTGTGACCATCAGAGAAGTCATATCACCTTCCTAAGGTCTCCATTTCCTCACCTGTAAAATGATTGAGCTGGTGGAGATGACCTTCTCTGTCCCTTGTAGTTCTAGCTCTGTGAGTCTCTGGATCTTAAAATTAACTCTAGCTGGGAAGTGGTCTGAAATGAGTGTTGAAGGAAGCAAGGGACTTCTTCGGATGGCTGTGAGGATCACCACCCTTCCTTCCATTCATGATGTGAGTGAAGACATGGAGACTGGAAAGGGTAGCACAAGAATGGAGGATGCTGAGGTGTCATTCAGCAGAGAGTATGGTGGGGAGCAGTGATACATTGAGGAGGACCTTGAATGCTAGTGCCAGGAACTGATGCTTTATTTGGTTATTAAAAGAGGACCACTGAAGGTGTTTGATAGATTTCTGTTGGGATAAAGGGACTTTCCTATGAAAAGTGGGCTGGGAGGACCTGAGGCCTTACTCTGCTCCCCCTTCCCCCCACTTCTTTAAAGTTTCAGGGGGACAAAAAGGGATACTGAGACCACCACCTGGGATTATCAGTGACTGATTGGCATTTCTCAGTGTCAACCTGATTCACACAGCAGATCCTGTTCCCCTCCCTGGCAGCTCAGAAAAGACACAGGAGACTGAAGAAAAAGATGGTAGAGGCTTTGGAGCCTTAGGTATGAAGAGGGAACCAAAGAAAGCTCATTACAGTGTTCCCTTTCGGGAAGTCCCTCTCTTTTCAGTTCTTCCCCTTCTAAGACATCCCTCTTCTCCTCTTTCTTCCTCTTCTGGGTAGCCCCTCCTGGCTGATCTCAGCCCTGCTGTTCTTTTTACCTTGGTATCTCATGTAAGCAACAATGATTTTCACTCTAAGAGGCTCCACTTCTCCTTGTCCTTGGCCTTCTCCTTTCTCCAGAGGTTCTTGAGTTTTGAGGTCTTTTAAACTCTGGGGAGGGCTCAGTAGAGTAGACCAGACTGGGATCTGGGAGTAATGGCTTCCCAGTGACAGAGCAGTGCCAATGGAAAGGTCACAAGATGTGGATTTATAAGATTTGCACTATGATCCTAGATCTGACATTTTCTAACTCTACAATCTTGGACAGCTTGTTCTCCTTCCCTCAGCCTCTGTATCCTTTTTTTGTAAATCAAGGGGACTGAATTCATTGAACTCTGAGGCACCTTGCAGCTCGAAATCTATGATTGATACTTCGAAGCCCAATTCAAATAATACCTTCTTTGTGAAGCCTTCCTTGATCACCACAGATAAAAGCAACTTCACTTTCATCTGATCTCTTAAAACCTATGAGCCTTTCCAGCTCTGACAATCTATGATTCTAAATATTGTGTTGTATGTGTGTGTGTGTTTTGTGTCTTCTGCTGCCTCTGATTCAGCTCCAAGCACAGTACTAGGCACACAAGACAAGTTCAGCACAGACTACTCACAGCCCAGGTCAGAATCTACCTTTAGGTAGTAGAGGGGAATCTGAAGCCTAAGCCCCCTGAGGATAGGCCGCTGAGAGAGCCAACTAGGCAGATCCTATCTGGTCTTTGGAGTAATTAAAATGCCTGATGATGCTATAATAAGGTATCTTATTTCTATGCACTTTGAGGATTCTCAAATGTTTCCCTCAGTAAGGGGAAACTAAAGATATTGAAGACCCTTGTTCGAGCAAACCCTCCTGGGAAGCAGGCAGACAGCTAAGAATCTTATTTCCTTGAGAGCTAGGACCATTTCCTTTTTCTCTCTGCAATCCCAACCCTCACCCCTTGCCTGACTTAGGGAATATGCTCAGGTAGCGCTTGTGGATTGATTTAGTCCTGGGCCATGCTGTTGGTGATGGTCCTTCATTCTCAGAGAGGACCAGTAACATCAGGAGGGCGATGTCTTCACTTGCAAGTGAATTGGATCTGAGTAAGGCTGGGCTGTATGGGCCATAAGCACTTAAGAATGTGTAGTTTGTAAGAGGGTTTCCAAAGAGCCCAATGAATAAGAGTAAGGGTCAGAGGTGGAGGGAGAGAGGGCCTGAGTTTGGGAAAAGGCGGGGGAGGCCAGAAAGTAGGAAATGGAAGGATGTAAAGGTAGGGGGCAGGGTAAGGAGGGAGAACTTTTCCCATCATGCTGCCTAGCCAGGCTTCCCCTAGTGTACAGTTTAGAATGTTGCAGATGGAAAGGAAATTTGAACTCCTAAAGACCCAGAGAATTGGATGGACTCACCCAAGTTCACATGCACAGTCAACCAGTGGCAGGCCCCCTGGTCATCCAGGGTCATCCACTGTCACACTGTACTCCCCTCTCCCCCCAGCCAGCTCACAACAAAAAGGCTGCAATTCTCTATTGTTTTCCAGGCTTTCCTTTGGGGTCAGCATGTGCCTTGGTCAGCTTGGTTGGACCATCACCTTCCTCCTGATACTCCACTGCAGTAAGTTCTCTAGCTTTGATGTCAACCAGTCTTTTACCTGGGGGAAGGAGTAGAGTGGGGAAGAGGGAGATCCTGCCCATGCCTAATCACTACAGGAGGGAGGGTGTGGGGGTATATGCATGATAATACTCACCTAAATCCATATAGTACTTTAAGGCTCATAAAGCACCTTGCTCACAACAACCCCAAGAAGTAGTTGTAAACATTCTCCCCCCCCCTACTTTACAGATGAGGAAACTGAGGTTCAGAGAGTTTAAATGATGTGATTGACCATGATTACCCAACCAGCCCCAGGATATAAATATCTTGGAAATGTGAAAACCCTCCAGAGGTCATCTAGTCCTTTCCCCTGTCTCCAGAGAATCCTGACCCTAAAGTAGCCCAACCCCCAGAGAAGTGTCCTTTTCCAAGATATCGTCCAGGCAGAGGACTTCATAACCTGTTTGAGCAGCCCACTCTGATGTCTCACTGTCCTGATGAGCAGGAAAATTCTTCCTTCGGTCTGTTTACAGGGTCTCACTTGATAACCTTAAACCCTAGCTAGACTTGAAATTCACAGGACTGCTTCATTACCTTGTTTGATCAATTAGTTAGGCACCCCCAGGGCGGAGCCCTGAAATAGATATTCAGGAAAGATGATGAAGATAGTTTCAGGTCATTGGAGAACTAAATGAATGCAGAAAGGATGAATAAGCACACATCCAAACAACAGACAGAACTCATTACACATAAATGCATATGAACACGTAGTGCCAGGTCTGGAAGGGACCCTAGAACACAGAATGTAAGACTTAAAAGGGACCTTAGAACAGAAAATGTCACATCTGGAAAGGGGCTCTTGAGCATAAAATGTATCCTGGAACATGGAATGTTAGAGTTCAAAGGGACCTCAGAACATGGAACACAGAAATTTAGAGCAGGAAAAATTTTGTGCTCTAATTGGAAAGAACCTTTCCAAGATCCTTATTTTACAGATGGGAAAAAAGAGGCCCACAGAGGGGAAGTTACTTGCACAAGGTTATACAGAAAGTTAATGGCAGAGCCAGATTTAGAAGCCTGGTCTCCTGACTCCCAGTTCAGAGTTTTGTTTTGTTTTTACACCGTATTACATTTCTCCAATTAGGACAGAGTCCCTAAGTACTAAACAAACAAACAAAAGGAACTTGGAATCTGTGGAAGGATATAAATGGGGAGACGGGGCTGGGGTGGGGGGGGTAGGTAACACATTTTGTTCGTGGGGCATTCCAGGAGAGGATCATGACATATGTGGAAGCCTGTAGGAGTCTTTGGAGCTAGCCTATCACACATAAAGGTGATTGAGCTGCTACAGGGGGAGGAACTCTAGAGGGGACCAACTTCTCTGCCTGTAACTGACTCCGTGACATTTTACACTGATTTTTTTTCTTTTTAAGACTCAGGGACACAAATAGCCTGGGCAGGAAACAGATGTCACTCGTTTTATTTTCCTTTTCTAAATAGATAGTCTCTTCCCCAAGGGGACCAGGCTGCTCCACAGGGTTAACTTATCCATTCGCCTTCCTGTTCCTCCTGGGGAGGGTTCTCTGGGTCATAGATGTTGTTGAATCGTTTTTTCAGCTGTGTCTGACTCTTTGTGACCCCATTTGGGGTTTTCTTGCCATTTGCCATTTCCTTCTCCAGTTCATTTTACAGATGAGGAAACTGAAGCAAATAGGGTTAAGAGACTTGCCCAGGATCACACAGCTAGTAAGTGTCTGAGGCCATATTTGAACTCAGGAAGATGAGTCTTTCTGATTCCAGGTGTGGGCACTCTATCCACTGCACCACTTACTTGCCTCTCCTATGTACCAGGCACTGGGCTAATCGCTGTCAAATATGCTGTAGAAAACAGACTTTATACACATCTACGTAGGGGGAGTTCAGAGCAAGGGGAAGGACCCTGTAGGGTGGCTTTAGATAGGGGAGGATTGTTGAGGTAGTTGGCTCTTGAACTAAGCCTTGAAGGATGATGGGTAGGTGTTGGAAAGACTTTCATGTGGGGCATACACCCAAAGGCATCAGAATGAGAAGCATAGTATGTATGAGGTCGAGAGAGAAGTTTGAGTAGCCTGGACGATGTGGGAGTTGTGAGAAGCAAGGCTGAATGAAATCATAGAGTGCTAGGGCTAGAAGGGCCCTCAGATATCATGCAGTCTAAACCACTTCATTTTACATGGGGGAAACAATTTACATATTGGGGAAGTGGCTTGCCCAAATTCACCCATTGAGTCAGCAGTGGCACTGAGGTGAGTTAGAACCCAGTGGGTGTCTTTACTCCCAGTTCCCTGCTCTCTCCTTGGGACATCAAAGTCAAATGGAAAGAAAACCCCCTAATCCATACAGAAGGATCCCTGCACACTGACTTAATTTTTAAGATGTAATGTCATCTATGTTTTGTATTTTAATTTATTTTGTTAAACATTTCCCAATTACATTTTAATCTGGTTCTGGCTGCACTGGGGAACTATCAGCATGTTTGACAGATGCTGCCCGAGGTAGATCTGCGTGAGATTGTGGAAGACTTTTAATGGCAGGAGAAGAAGTTTGGATTTAATTCTGTTGGCAGGAGGGAACTTGAGAGGGAGAGAGACATGATGACAGATGTGGTTTAGGAAGATAACTGGCTTTCGTGTGTAAGACAAATAGCAGAGGGGAATCAAGGAGACAGAGAAACAAATGCAAAGAAAACATTCTTTCCTTAAAAGTCATCAAGGCTCTTGGGAAATGGAAGGGGCAGTATGAAGAGCTTGTTGAAATCATTCCCATTGTCTTGCAATTAAATACGGAAGTGGGGTAAATGAGAATGGATCTCAGCAGCTAATTGGATGGATCCCAGGATGAGGAAGAAAGACTCTTCAACCCCCTCATTTTATAAGGAAGGAAACTGAGGTCCAGAAAGGGCCAAGGATATGCCCAAGGTGATACTCTTTGTAAATGACAGATCCAGGATTCAAACTCTGACTCCTAAGTGAGACCTTTTCCCATTAGACCACATTGCCTTCTGGTTTTGAGCCCATGTGAGGGGCAAGATGATATTGCCATCAGGAGGAATAGAGAATGCTCACAGAGTAAACTCAGCCTCCCATTCAAGGCCCTCTACTATTCGACTCCTATCTGACTTCTTGTCCCACTGCTTCCCCATTATGAACTCTCTGCTTCATACTGGTCTTTCCACTGTCTATCTATAGCATAGATACTATATATAGATTATATGTAGATATGTAGAGACATAGATGCGGTTTCCTTCACCGGGAAGGCCCTGAACCCTCATACTGTTGGGAATACAGGAAAAACCGTTTACCCAAAGGGTGGGAGACATTGATTCTACTTCTGCCTCTGCTGGCTGTCTCACCTTGGGCAGATCACTTTGTTTTTCATTTAATGTGCTTGCCTTTGGTGTATTCAGCAGGGCCTTGAGGCTACATGTATTGGAAAACTTTTTAAGAATATGACTTAGTAATTTCTAGAAAATCCAAAAAAAAATAAGAAGGAAGAGATGAAAGGGGATAGATGACAAGGGAGGGATGAAAAATAACGATAGTGTAGGGTCCTGCTTGCCATAATTGAAGGTGGGCTACATGGAAGGGGGGTATCCATTGGCCTTTAAGTCTAGGCCTGGCTTTGTATCCTGACCCTGTCCCTTAGTCTATGGACGACTCTGCAGGTGGCATTTCCCCCTTACTAGGCCTTGTTATCCCAAATGGAAAATGGAGATGAACTTAGATGATCTGTAAATTCTCTCTTGCCTTAAACTCTATGGTTCAATAGTACTTTGTGCTCTTCAAAGGGCAACCCTTGCAATAGCTTTGAGGGGGTGAGTGGAACAGATGACCATCCCCATTCTGTAAATGAGGAAACAGTCTTGGAGAAATGCTGTGATTGTTCTAAGATCACACAGCCATTAAGTGGTGAGGCTGGGACTCAAACTTACTTATTCTGATCCTCAGACCAGGGCTAATCCAAGGGTCTATGGTGATCCTAATGCAGGAAGGATGAGGCCAGAGCAGGGTGGGGAAGGAAGAATAACTTTTGGAGAAGCTGGAAGTTCAGGAGAATTCTAAGTGGAGGAACCAGGTTAAAACACTGATGAGAAAATCATTCTAATTCAGGTTCTATATTTCCCTTTGGCCCATGAAAGCCAGCCAGCTTACACTAGTACAAATCAATGGCATCTCCAATTCTACCTTAACCACCTGCTACCCTGTGAGTCCCTAATGATGTTCCTAAGCTCTGTCTCTAGAAGAGCCCACACAGGACTAGCCTGCCTAGAAGATCTGGGCTGCTTCCTGCCACCTGCCACCTGCTATTTTTCTCTCCTTGGGGGTTCCCAGCTGGACCTTGAGGAATTGACTAGGGGGGATGTGAGTTAGAATGTGCAGGAAATCACAAGGGGGATGTGAGTAAGAAGCTTCGTGACAACATTCTCCTCTCTCCTCCTTTCCCCATTCTAACTACCCTAGCCTCTGGCTACCAGGACCTCACCTGCCATACAGACTATATCCAGAACCTGACATGCATCCTGCAAGTGGATCCTGCTCATGTAGAGACCTCCCCTGACCTCACCATTGAGTGGTAAGTGCCAAGGACAGGAGAGAAGGGGGGGGGGGAGGGGTGAAAAAAAAAACAGAGATGAAGAAGGAGAGGAAGAAGGAGAAGGAGAAGAAGAAAAGGAAGGAGAAGAAGGAGAAGAAGAAAAAGAAGAAGAAGAAGAAGAAGAAGAAGAAGAAGAAGAAGAAGAAGAAGAAGAAGAAGAAGAAGAAGAAGAAGAAGAAGAAGAAGAAGGAGAAGAAGAAGAAGGAGAAGAGGAGGAGGAGGAGGAGGAGGAAAGGGGAGAGGGGAGAGGGGGAGAAGAGGGAGGAGGGAAGAGGAGAGAAGAGGGGAGAGGGGAGAGAGAGGGTGGGGAGAGAATGTTGGGCTACAATGATTTGAAATTCTTTTCCAGTTCTATAAGACCAAGTTAAGGCTAAGGTCAAGTGACGGTGGGACATCCAAATCAAAGGAATAAGCAGAGAAGGTTTCATTTTTGTCATTGAATCCCCAGTGCTTGGCATATAGTAGGCACTTAATAAATGCTTATTGATTGATTGATCAATACTCAGCTGGCAGCTGGAATGAATTAAATACACTCAACCACCAATTATGATATGAGGTAAATAAGCATGAGGAGGGAGGCAGTCCCTTCCACTTTTGGACAGCTCTACTGGCTAAGCTACCCTTCCATCAAGCCTTAATTTTTCTCTCTACAACATCCACCAGTATTCATGGTTCCATCCCCTGCCCCTCCTCCCTACATCTATGGTCCCAGTAGAACAAATCAAATCTCTTTCATTTGAAAGTCTTTCAAACACATGAACATAGCTTTTCTTCTCTAAACTAAACGCCTCTAGTAACTTTTACTGATGGCATGAATGCAAAGCCCTTCCAAAACCTGCCTGGTTGCCCTCTTCTGGACAATATCCAATTTTTCAAGGTCTTTCCTAAAATGTGGCAGGCAGAACTGAACAGAAGTTTCCAGATATGATTTGGCTAGGGTGGAGGACACTAGGACTTGACATTATATCCCCCTTTTAATGCAACCAAAGATTGTGTCAGCTTTCCTGGCTGTCATATTATACTGTTTACTCATTTTGAGCTTAAAGTGCCCTAAGACCCCCAGATCTTTTTTTTTTGGGGGGGGGAAGGATAAACTACTATATCTAGTCTTGCCACATAGAATCATGAAATTTTAGAATTTTACAGATCTTCTTGTTCCAATACTCATTTTCCAAAGGAAACCAAAGCCCAGGGAGATGAAGAAACTTTTCTAAAGCCAAACCCGTTTTCTGCCTCATATTCTTTTCAGTATACCATACCATCCCCCATGATGGTCTGGAAGCCCTTCCATATGAGGCACTGCTACAGGAGAAGTGGGGAGTCTGGGATGGCATAATAGCTGTCTTCAAATATTTGAAGGACCATCATGTACTGGGGGATTAGGTGCTAATTCTTTCCTGTAGAACTAAGGGGACTTTGAAGGGAAGCAGATCAGTATAAGGAAGACATTTCCCCTGACTGGCATCATCTATTAAAGGAATGGGCTGCCTAAGGAGGTCCTAAGTGCCCAGACTCTGAAGGCCTTCCAGGAGAGGCCCCATGACCACTTATGAGAGATGTTCCAGTGGGGATTCCTGCTTCAGGTAGAGGTCGGGCTATATGACACCTCTGAGGGTTCTTCCAAGATCCTGTGACTTTATGATCATATCAAGCTGCTTGCAGATTGAGAGATGACTGGGCTTGTTTGGTTGTTGTTGAAGGAATGATGCCTATGGGGAACTGGAGGAATTCATCAACTCTTGTAGCTTCAACCGATCAACCTACAACCACACCCATATGCAGTACACATGTCACATGGATGTGTATAAACTGATGGCAGATGATGAATTCAACGTCACCATCACAGACAAGCTAAGCAACAGTTCCAGGGAGGGAAGACGATTCATCCTGGCTCAGAGCAGTGAGTAGCATGGCAGAAAATGGTGACATGTTTTTCTTTTCACTTGCTCTCCCTCCTTTGCTATTGTTTTGACTGCTTTTGACTTTCCTGAAACCTACCCTCTACCTCCCAGTCTCCTCATTACCATGTCCTTCCTGGATAATGCTCTATTTACTGAATCTTTCTTTGCCCAATTCTTGATGTCCCATCAAGACTGCCCTGCCCTGTGTCCTATCCCTTTGGGACCTTGACATCAGCTCTGAGCTGATGTCCAACTAATCCCAAGACATCAATCCATATTATTGTGAATAATAACCTATCGATACACTCTACATCTACACGTCTTACTTGTGTAAAGTTTGTAAAGCACTTTCCCATCCATTATGTTATTTGATCCTCAGAAAAATACTGCAAATTAGTTAATATAGGTCTTCTTCTCCTTGTTTTACAGAAGAAGAAACCAAGTCTCAGAGTTAAGTGACTTGACTAAGATCACACGGCTAAGCAGATGGTAGAATCAAGATTCCAACCCTTATCTTCTGCTGCTTACTAGATAGAAGATTTTTAACAAGTCACTCTACCTCTGTACCTCCTCATTCAAATGAGAATAAGAATCACAGGGTCACTCAGACAACAGATCTTTGTCCGAAGTTTACTAGCTGTGCGACCCTGGGCAAATCTACCTCAGTTTCCTCAACTGTAAAATAGAGATCTACCTCCAGGCATCTACCTCCAGGGTTGTTGTGAGAATCAAATGAGATAATATTTGTAAAGTACTCAGCACAATGCCTATCTCATCATAATGTTTGTTACCTTCCCCCTTTCCCCCTCATAGATTTAGAGTTGGAAAGAACCTTAGGGACCATTTAGCTAATCTAATACCCCCATTTTACAAACAGGAAATTGAGGCTTTGATAAATGGCTAGCCCTAAGTAACATAGCTGGAAAATGACACAGTCAGGATTTAAAACCAAATCCAATGGCCCTTCTATGACATTTTGTGAGCAGAAGGAGAGGTGGCTTATAGTCTAGCTCTTCCCTATCTCATAAATTGGAGACTGTCCAGAAAAGGGCAACCAGGATGTTGGTGAAAGGCTTTGAATGCAGGCCATATATGGATCAGTGGATGGAATTGGGGATATTCAGCACAAACAAGAAAAATTGTCTTCATATGTTTGAAATGCTTTCAAATAGAAGACAGATTTGTTCTGCCAGGCCCACGGATGGAGGGAGACAGGCTTGGGGACAGAACTGAGAAATAAGGAGAAAGACAAACCTTTCAACTGTACTGGGTGCCATGATTAGAATGATGCAGTGGAAAGAACCTTGGATTTGGAATTAGAAGACCCAGGTTCAAATCCTGACTGTGCCCTGATATAATTTGTGTGACCTTAGTTTCCTTATCTCCAAAGTGATGGGATTATACTAAAATAACCTCTGAAATCCCAGCTCTCTAAATCTATGAGCCATAGATACCTCTCTTCTTCAGAGGGGAATTTGCCTTTGAACCAGGATTTATTAGAGATAAATTGCCTTAACATAGAAGTTCTTAGCCTGGGATCTATAAAGTAAATAAGTATATTTCAGGGGGCCCGTGAACTTGGATAGAAAAAAAATCTTTATATTAACCACTAACTGAAATTTATCACTTCCATCAATTATATAAAGATATTATCTCAAGAACAGAACCATAGATTTCATTAGATTGTCAAAAGGATCTGTGACACTCCCAAAAAAAGGTTAGGAACCTCTCATTTAACCCAAAGAAAAGACTAGAAATCCTGATCCTGCCACTAAGTAGTTGAGTGACTTATGACAAGACTTCTCACTCAGTTTTCTTCTCTGTAAAAAGAAGGGGCTAGGCCTAGATAATCTCTAAGACTCCTTTTAGCTCTAATCTCTATGTTCTAAGGCCCTTTTTACCTTCTAATCTTTTATTTTTTGTGTTCTAAGACTCCTTCCTTCTCTCTTCTGTGATTTAGGAGATAAAGACAGAGAACCGGTGCTAGATTTAAAGACCTGGCTTTGAAATTCCAGATGTACTTTTCATTCATTCATTCTCCAGTGATAAAGTCCCTATTGTGTGCAGAGCACTATGCTAGGCTGGAGGGAGAGACACAAAATCTAAACTTTGTATGTATAGCTCACTGCCCTCATTAAAATTAGGGTCTAACAGGAATATAAGATACAGAGCCAGTTATGAGAGAAGATTATGTACTTTAGAGAATTATAGCAAAGCCCTTGGAGTGGGAAGTTACTACTGACCAGGGAGTATTTGAGCATACCTCAGAAGAGGGAACTTTTCAATTGGGATTTATGGGATCGGTAGGAATTCATCAAGTAAGTAGGAGAAAGAATGATATTCCATATGAATGAAGGCTTGGTTATGGAAAAACACATGCCCTATTGGATGGAACTCTGGGCCTGAAATCAGTAAGACCTGAGTACGATTTCAGTCTCATATACTTTATAGCTGTGGACCCTGGGCAAATCACTTAATTTTTGTTTGCCTCGGTTTCCCCAACTGTAAAGTGGGGATAAAAATAGCACTTATCTCACAGGGTTGTTGTGAGGATCAAATGAGATAATATTTATAATAACTACTTACTTAGGGGCAGCTAGGTGATGCAGTGAATAGAGCACCAGCCCTGGAGTCAGGAGGACCTGAGTTCAAATCTGACCTCAGACACTTGACACTTAACTAGATGTGTGACCTTGGGCAAGTCACAACCCTAATTGCCCTGCCTTCTCCCCCCCTCCAAAAATGAAAAAAATAAAAACAACTTACTTAGTACAATGCCTGGCACATAGTAGGCACTATGTAAATGTTTATTTCCTTTCCCGATTTTCCCTTCTCTTCCTTTCCCTGCAAGTTATCCAGTATGTCTGTGGTCTATATATAGGACATGAAGGGAGTAAAATGAGATAAAGCTTAAAAGGGAGGGAGTATGGGGCCAGGTTATCCTGTGTCTTGAATCCCTGCTAAAGGAATGTGATTTATTCAGGACACAGTGGGAGCCACTGAAGATTTTTGAGCAGAAGTGGGACATAAACAACATTGTACACCAGAAGGATTAGTCTGGCAGCAATATATGTCTCCTGTGGGAGGTAACTAGGGTGTTATACAAAGAACCCTGTATTTAAAGGCTGAGGACCAGGAGTGAATGCTCCTTAATTTAGGGGATTCCCTTCCCCTCTTCTGTAAAATTGGGGATGCTTGGTCTAGATTATCTCTGGCGTTTCTTCCAGCTCTCAGTCTTAGGAATCTTCTGACTCTTGTTTCCTTGTTTATAAACTTTTCAACTACTGTGGAAAATGCTTCCACATTTTCGCATGTCAACATAAGCTAAGAAACAGGAATCTATCTGGAATTCATTACTGGAATCTATTGTCTGCCTGGACCAGGCCCCACCCACAGGGACATTCCCCTCCTGTCAGGTGTAAGCATTTGGGGGGGTCCAGAGTCCAGAGAGAGGGAGGATGAGGACACCAACACTATTGCTTCTCCACAGGGTGAAAGACTCATGAGACAGGCAAAGGAAAGTGCCAGTCACAGGGGAGTCTGCTTTGCATTTGGGTTTTTTTACCTAGGCCTCTAATCTGAGTCCTGTGGTTTTGAAGTTTCTGAATCTTCTTTTATTTTTTTTTTCTCTTTCTCCTCATTCTTCCCCACTCTGTGACCCCACCCCCAACCCTTACCAAAATCACAGGTAAGGAGACTGGGGCCAGGAGGCCAGAGCCGGAAACTATGTGTAATATGCTAAAAGCCAAAAATTCCTTCTGCTCTTAGCCTAAAAAGCAAAGCAGTTTGGTGTTATCATAATGAGCTTCAGTGTGAGCAAACCCAATTTATGAACATCTGGATGTACTTTTCCAATATTTCAACAGATTTGTGATTTTCAGGTATAGGGCTAACTATGAGTCAAGGAATGGAGAAACGTAGGGAGTGTGGCCGAGAATAGGCTGTGAGTTGTCCAGTTTGGCAGAGGCATATCATGGATAGATTGTGAAGGCAAGTGATAAGAGATTCAGGTTGAAATGTGTGGATTCCAGCATCCATATCTTCAAATCCGTGAGGTAATTGTATAGGTCCTCCCTTAGATAATATACTTTTGTTCTTTGGATCTCAATTTCCTCATGTGTACATGAAGTCACTCGTTTAAAAAATCTCTAAGTTTCCTGCCACTTCTAATGTTGTATTTTAATACAGTAGTTCTCAAACTTTTTGGCCCTTTTACACTCTTAAAAATTATTGGAAACCCCAAAGAGTTTTTATTTATATGGGTTATATCTATTGATATTTACTGTATTAGAAATTAAAATGGATAAATTTAATATTTATTTATTCTTAAAAATAATAATAAACCTGCTAAAGTTAACCTAAATAACATTTTATGAAAAACAGCTATATTTTCTAAAACAAAAGAAGTTTGTTGAGAAGGGTAGTATTTTCTCACAAATCACTTTGATGTCTAGCTTGATAGAAGACAACTGAATTCTCATAACTGCTTCTGCATTCAGTCTGTTGCTCTGTGTTGTCTTGGTTGAAGTATATGAGGAAAATCTGGCTTCACAAAGATATCTAGTTGGAAAAGGGAGGAGTGTCTTAATAGGCAAATAACAATATTTGACTTTACAGTATACCATGAAAGAGTCTTGTGGACACCCAGAGATCTATAACCATATTTTGAGAACTACTATTCTAGCATTCTATTTTCTAAGGTCTTTTTCAAGTACTAACATTCCGATTGGTCAAAGGTCCTTTCTATCTCTAACATTCTATGGTAGCTCCTAGAATGTCTCCTTTCACAAGAGGATTCCCTCATTTAGAGCATTTTGAGGATCAACACCCACTCAAAACCATAGCTCATGAGCCCCTACCAACGTGTTTTCTTTTAACAATCAATCAAATGATACATTAGTGCAAACAAAAGATATTTATTCAAACAGTCAAGCCAATAAAGTGGTACAAGGAGATTACCTGAATGTATATGTGTGGGTACCCTCTCCCTCAGGTTACTATACTCTTTTTTTTGGAGGGGGAGGGCAGGGCAATTGGGGTTAAGTGACTTGCACAAGGTCACACAGCTAGTGAGTGTTAAGTGTCTGAAGCTGAATTTGAACTCAGGTCCTCCTGACTTCAGGCCCACTGTGCCACCTAGCTGCCCCAAAGTTACTATACTCTTGACCTGAGATGGTATAGTGGTAGGCTTAGAGGGAACCATTGATAAGAGCATGGATGAAGAAACATATACTAGGAACCCATTTAGCAAAAACATATTGGAAGGCACACAAATAGGGAATGTTTGTGGGGGCAGCGCAATTCTGATATTTGACACTATAGGACTAGTGATGTCCTCTGGTGATGGCTTCATTTAGCTCTCTGTGGGGTGTCACAGTGATAATTTCAAGGTTGCTACTGATCACGCCATCTCTACTGACGTTGTTCTGCTGGTTGCTGTTGGGTATCTGTACTAGGCACATAGTCACTAAGTTCCTTTGGGCTGCCAGTTTTTGAGTATCCTTTGAAAGGGGCATCTGATGGCTGTCTCTGCTCCCATCTGCTAGGGTACAGTAATGAGCAAACCTTTACCTGAAAAAGACAACCTAACATCTCCTTAGCCATAGCCAGGACTATGAGCCACCATGCCTAGCTAAAGGACCAAAAAGCAAGACTCTCAGGCTAAGATTAAGTCTTTTCTTTTAACTCTGAGAATGTGTCTGAGAATGAATTCTAGTCTATCATCCTAGACAACTTTTCTGACAAGGTTAGATATTTCAGAACTCCTTTTTATCTCTTTATGAGGATCCTGTTCTCCCAAAACCCATTTCAGGGGCTATGCACAATGAGCACTGTGGAAACTAGTGTTCGTGGCCCACTTACTCTATTCCCCAAATCCTTGCTGACTCAGCATGAAAATGAATTTGAGTCAAAATAAATGGTAAACGAAGGAGGTCAACGTTACTGACCTCTACTCTCAGAACTGCAAGGTTAGTCAATCAGTCAATGAACATTTAAGTACCAACTACATGCCAGACATCTGCTCAGTGCTGGAAGAGGTTTTAGAGATCATATTGTCCATTTTTCAGAAGGGAAAACTGAGACCAGAAAGGTTAAGGTGATTTACAAAAAATTATTAGTCTTACAAATGTTCCTTGAGGCATGAGTAGGATATGCCTTCAGTTTACTCTTCTGTTTGGCATTTAAAGTCATTCAGAAGCTCACTTCTACCCATCTTTCCAGGGTGATTACACATCCCAGCATTCCATGGTCCAGTCAAACTGGTGTACTTGGTGTTCCTCACATTCGATGTCCCATCTTCTGCTCCCATGCATGTATGTTGTGGCTGACCCAACCCCCCTCACTTCTTCCTGTTGGAGTCCCTAGACTCCTTCAAGGCTCAACTCAAGAGCTCCCTCCTGGAAGAAGTCTTTCCAGATTCCTCTAGTTGTATTCTCTCCTCCATACCTCCCTGAAATGACCTTGCATTTACTTTCCATATATTTTGTACTCCCTTGTATGTACATGTTGTTTGTTCCCCATAGAAGGCAACCTCCTTAAAGGCAGGTCCTTTTAGCCTTTCTATTGCCCACACCTATCAGGGTGCCTGGCACATGTTGAATTGAATTGAAGTCACTAAGTGTTTTCTATCTGTCTATGAATATACTTTTCTTTCTTCCCAGTTAAGCCAAATCCCCCTTTCAACGTGACTGTGGCCTATTTTGGAGATTATAACATTTCCTGGAAAACCCTCTATGAAGATCCTCGTTACTACGCATTACAGAATACGCTACAATATGAGCTGCGCTACAAAAAACAGCAGGACTCCTGGACGGTAAGAATTCTTCCAGAGAGAATAGCGATTGTCTCACCACAGAGCATAGAATGTCGAAGCTAGGAGGAGCCTTGGGATTCAATGCACTTCAATATACATTTATTAAGTACTGTGTTAGTCTCTGGGGACATAAAGACAAAAATGAAACAGTTCCTGACCTTAGGGAGAGTGCATTCTGCTGGGGGGTCTTATGTGTACATAAAAAAGTCAAGATAAAAATACAAGATAATTTGAGGAGTGAGAAGGTACTAACAATTAGAAAGATCAAGATAGACTTTGAATAGGAGGTAGCATCTGATGATTCATTCCAGTCTGTGCAAAGGCATTCAGGTGGGAAATGGAATGTCAAATTTGGGGGTCAGTTACTGAGTCAGTTTGGCTGGAGTGTAGGGACAGTGTGTCAAGGAAAGTAAGATGAAATAGTTTGGAAAGACAGATGGGAGCCCTATTGGGAGGACTTCAAATGCCACACTGAGGAGACTGTATTGATTCTAGGGACAGTGGGGGGTCCATTGAAGATTTCTGAGCAATTAATTAAATGCCTAAAGAAGGTAGAATGGACTGTTTTGTAAGGAAGTGGAGATTTCCAGAACACTTGGTTTACTCTGGACAATTATTAGCTTGTTCCGACATTTGGTTACACCTTCTGAAAGTAATTAACTAGTAGATGTTCTTCAATGGTGAGCCCCAGTCTCATTCGGAAGGTAGGTATAGTGTATGTGAAAATGACTTTCCTGAAAGGTCATGGCAGAAGCAGAGTCAGGACTAGAGCATAGCAATCCTGACTCCAGCCTAGGGCTCTTTTTCTAAGATAGTAAAAGAAATATGAAAGACTTAACTTGTGACTTTATTGACATAGGGAAATTCCTAGTGAAGAAATTCCTAATCGACCAATGTACCAACTCTTTCCCCAACTTTGGTCTTCAAGAGATGCCTAGAGCAACTCTAAGAAGTTCAGTGACTTGTCCAGGGTCACACAGCCAGTACTTATGTTGCGGTGAGGGCTATGCCCATCCCAAAACTGTTGGAGTTTCATGATGTGTTGTGGTAGAACCATTTCAAAGAATTCAGAGTCAGACCACCTCTAATCCAAGTATAGGCATTTATTGAGATTGACACCTCTCATGAAGCAGGCTAAATTCCAAGAGGAACCAGCAACTTCAGAGAAAGCAGGATGGATTTATATAGGGTAAAGATGCTAATTACACAATCAAAATTTACATAGAATAGAGGAATATAATTAATATTAAAAAGGCAGGAGGAGTTTGTTAAGGGATTAGGTAACAGAGGAGGGATCCCATCTATGGTTCAGTGGTTAAACACTCTAGTCATGCTGCCCTCCAGTTGGCTAGCTATTGTCCTAGCTATGGTCCTGTCTGGTCAAGATGGATAGCTATGATTGTGTTCCTGTCTTGGGCTAGATGGATGATGTGATCGTGATTGAGTACAGAAACACACTTGTTTCTGTGGGAATGGGTCTGGGGGCAGTGACCAGGTAGAGGCAGTAGCTGGGTTCCCATCACATGGACATACCTGCTGTTTCTGTGGGAACTAAGAGTTCAGGGACTCACCTGTTGTTCCAGTGAACAGTGAGGCATATATGAAGAAGTTAGGATATTAGCAGGGGTGTCTAAGTAGGTACAGTGGGGCTGGGTCCATAATGAAGTAAGAATATTGGGGGTGAGGGAAGCTTTATTAGGATTCCATCACTTATAAGAGGTGGAAGGACTTGAACCCAGGACTTCCTGGTTTTGAGGTCAATGCTCTACCTCTGAATATGAAGGAGGAAGGATGTAAGCAGCTATGAGAACCTGCATGTTCTCTATCCTCAGAGACCTTCATAAATAAGCTAGGCATGTTTCACTATGGGCAGTACCTTTGCCAGGGGTGGGGGCTAGATCGGATGAGTTCCTGGGATCTTTCTCAGCCCTATAACTCTACTTAAATGTTACGGCAGACTCAGAATGTCAAATCCATCCCAGCCGACTTGAAGTCAGTGTCACTCCTGGCCTTGGAATTCCAGAAAGGCTCAGTCTATGAAATACAAGTTCGAGCTCAGCCCCAGCCATCTTCACTCTACAGTGGGGTCTGGAGTGAGTGGAGTGCTCCTGCCAACTTCACAACTCCACCAGTGGGTAAGTATGAAGCCATTGGAGCCCCTCTTCCCTGACCAGGAGCACCATCTTCTGTGCCACCATCCTGACCTTAGGCTTCCTGGGCCAAATTTTTTGAGTTCAGAAACCCCAAGACTCTTTAAGTATGCTTTTAACTGTTTGGACCCCAGTCCAACAGCTGATCAGGCATCCAGGTAGTCAGTCAGTCAATCTGTCACTCACTCAGATTGTTATCTGCCAATCACTCTTTAAGGCTGCCAGGCAGTCAACCAATAAGTCAGTGATTTATAATCAGTGTTAGCTAGTCAATTGGTCATATTATCATTCGGACAACTATCTAGTTCCTTAGCCTCTCTCACTCACTCACTTACTCAATCAGTCGGCTAGCCCATCACTCAATCAATTCACTGCCAGTCAGTCAGTCAGTCAACTGATTGATTAGTCAGTCTGACTAATGAGTCTGTCACTCACTCAGTCAACCAACCAGGCAGCTTATGAGTGAATGAGTAAGTAAGCTGACTGTCAGTTCAGTCAAGAACATATTCTTTGTCTTGACTGCACTGAAATCAGGAATAGAAACCATGGGCTGGCAAGTGGAGGTCGTCCTCAGAAGACAAAGCTTATTATAGTCTAACTGAGAGGTCCCCTGGGTAGTAAAAGACCTCTGATCCCATTCCTCGCTACTCTGTGCCTTCATTTTCCATTGCCAGTATTTTACCATCATTCGTATTGTCCAACTTTCTCCCTGTTCCTTCACACTAGCCTCTTTCCCAAGTTCAGGGGAAGGACTCGAATTCTGATCCATTTTATTTTATTCCCCATGAAGAAGAGAAAACAGAATGGTCCTCTTGGATATTTCCCATCTCATTCATCGTGACCATATTTACTGCTTTGGCTGGCTGGAAACTGACACAGAGGTGAGAAAGTCAGGGTCCCTTGGAAAGATGGGGATGGGTTGGGAGACAGGAGCTGGGGGAAGAGCTAGCATAGACCAACCAATAAATTAGTCGATCAATAAGCATTTATTAAAGATCTACTATACCAGGCACTGTGTTAGGCCCTAGGGACACAAATGTCAATGAAACAACAATGAAACTTGTAAGAAGTTTACATTTGGATGGGAAAGACAACAAGGACAAAGATACACAAAGATATACAGAATAAATACAAGTAAATAAGGAGGGAAGAAACTAGCAGGTGGAGGTAAGAGGAAAGACATCTTGTGCAAGGGAATGCTTGAACTGCTTCTTGAAGGAAAAGGGATTCTGTGAGACCCAGAAGAGGGAGTGCATTTCAGGAATGTGAGAGAGTCTATGCAAAAGCCTGGAGATGAGAGGTAGAGTGTGTGAGGAGCACAGAGAAGGCCACTTTGTCTGGATTGCAGAGCTCACAAGGAATAATTCCAATGAGGCTGGAAAGTTGGTGGGACAACATTGTAAAGGGCTTTAAAAGACAAACAGGAGAAATGATGTTTGATTCTAGAGGCAACAGGGAGCCTGGTCAGATCTTTGCTTAAGGAAAATAAATGCCTTTGTATGCTGGATTGAAGTGGGGAGAGACTTGAGGAGGGAAGCCAATCGGAAGACTGCTGTCCTATGAGCTTAGGTGATAGCTGAGTGAGTAGAATGAAGAGGTGTTGTGGAGGTATGAAACACCAAGATTTAGCATCTGATTGGAAATGTAGGGGGAAGGAAAGTGAGAAGTTGAGCATAACACCAAGGATATGAAGCTGGGAGGCTGGAGGAAAGGTGGGAAGAATGGTTGGAAGAGGGGAGGGTTTGGAAGCAAAGATGAGCACATTGTGTCTGAGACATTCTGTTTGGAATGTGCAATAGGGAACAGTGGGATAAAGGAGTCTTAGAGGGAATTTAATAAAAACAGTAATAAAGTGTGTAACATCTGTATCATGCTTTAGAGTTTCTTAAAAAATACTTTTATTCATGCAAAGAGAGTTTATTAAGTGAGCCCCTACTATGTGCCAGAAATTGTACTAGGTGCTGAGGAGACAAAAGACCAAAAGAATCCTTTCCCTCAAGGAGCTTACAGGGGAGGAAGAAGGAGGGGAGGTTTTAGTGGAAGGGAGTAGGGGTGAGGGGAGGGGTTGTCACAGAAAAAAAATTACAAAGAGATAAAAAATAGAAATAAAGGAATTGAGGGAAGGGAATGATATCAGCCAGGAGGTCCAGGGGAGGCTTCCTGGAGGAGGCAGGTACTTGGGCTGAACTTTGAAGGAAACTGGGGATCCTGAGGCAGAATTAGGGAGGGAGCATATTCAAGGGCTTTGCACAAAGTAGATACTATTTAATAAATGTTTGTTGGAATTGAACTGAAAGGGGCATGGGGTGGGGGTAGGGAATAAGAATTTATTCGAAGCACTTTTAAGAAATGTTATCTCATTTGATCCTAGAATCTGTCTAGGTTCTTCCTTTAACTTTGGGAAAAATCTCTTCCCTTCTTTGGGCCTCAGTTTCTCCCTGTGTGATATAAGTGGGTTGGAAAAGGAAGAATCTTGAAGGTCCCTTCTTTATCACTCTAAGGGTCTAGACAAGGTTCATTTCCATCAGAAAAATGAAGATACTGAAGAACACTAGCAAAGATCACTCAACTGTGTCCCTGTAAATAAATCAAGATAGGCCAGCAGAGGAATCATTAGTTCCTAGGGATCTGATTTTTTTAATTAAGAAAGATATTGAAGGGGTATTAAGCAAATCACATGCTAAGTTCATGCAGGTATAATGGAAATTACAACCAGGTGTGTCAGAGAAGAGCAATTTGTATGCTTTTCTGGAGGGATCTGCAATATACAGACTATCTTGATCCTGGAGGGTGGAGCTGGTCCTTTCCCTGGGCTGGTGAGATTGCATATTGTTGGGTTTCTGTGCGACGGAGACTGGCCTGGTCAAGGCTGATCCAAAATGTTAAGGGAAATTTAGAGGCACCTGGGCTAAACCAATCCTCTGTGGGAGTGAGATTAGGCTAGCCAATCCTTCTGTGAGGGAGGGGGTCGAGTTGAGCCAAACTATTAGGTGGTTGACCAATGCCTTAAGGTATCAGGTAATCCTTATCAAGACTCAGGTGTGGCTGGGCTACCCAGTCTTCTGCAGAGGTGAGGGGCCTCCAGCCAATGCCTTTCTTTGTGTAGAGCTCAGCTGAACGTTCTCTTGGGGGCAAGGATGCATCTGGGTAGCCTCACCAGTCCTTCTGTGGGAACAGGGCTGGGTAGAACTGAGTTAACCGATCTTCCAGTGGCCATGGGCCCAGCCCATCTTCCAACACCCCTGACCCTGGTTTTGTTTTGTCTGTTTCTCTCTCTTTCTGATGTTTCAGGCTGTGGAAGAAGATGTGGGTGCTGGTCCCCAACCCCGCGCCCTTCTTTCAGCCCCTGTATTCAGCCCATCAGGGCAACTTTAAGGTACTGGTGACTCAGAGATACAGATACTGTTGTCAGAAAAGAAAACACAAACACTTTCTAGGGGCCAGGGGCTGGTGGGAGGAACGATTTGCTCTCCACAACGAGCTCCCTTGGAGGGGTAGGGGGGTGGTGGCAGGGGCTCAGAAGCCTCTAATGGAAAATAACAGCCTGGATGAGAAGACTCTTGAGGCAAGACTTTTCCCCTTGAGTTTCCCCCCTTGCCTCCATGGGCTTTCCCCAAGTCACACAATCATAGAGCGTTCAGATTGGAAAGGACCTTAGAGGTTACCTAGTCCAAATCTATCTTGTTCGTGAGGCAGCTGAGGACTAGAGGGGTGGAGATCAGAGGCAGAGCTGGAGCAGGACCCCACTGGCCTGCCTCCCAAGTCAGGCCTCTTCCTACTACATTCTAGTTTCTCTCCTTTCCTTTGACATCTCCTTAAGGAGCAGACTGTGTCTTCCCTGCCTTGGGCCTCCTCAGGCACCTTCCTGCAGCCTTCCCACCCTTTGGGGCCAGAGCCAGGAATTAGCAGGAGAGGGTTTAGGGCTATGGTTGAGGCAGGATGGTGGGAGCTGCTCTCTCCCTCAGGCTACAGGACTGCCCGTGGTTGCCATCCTGTCCTCCCAGAACCCTCTATTCATGAGTTGGATCTGACCCATCAGAACGTGTGATGTTATGCCTTAGAGCATATCTTCCCCCAGCCTATGACTGGGAGAGGAGGAAGGGGGTGGTGGAAACTTTCCCTCCCTATCCACCGAGGGGCCTCCCGATACCCCAGGGCAAGGAAGAAGCACAGGTGTCATACCTAACATTTATTTAGCACCTTACATGAATTCTCTCCTCTGATCCTTACCACAATCCTGTGAAGTAGGTGTTATTATTATCCCACAGGAAGGATACTGAGGCAGGAAGAGGTTAAGGGACTTACCCAGAGTCACACATTTAGTCAGTCAACAGGCATTTCTTGTGAGTTTACTATGTGCTGGGCATTGTGCTAAGTGCTAGGTATGCATATAAAGGCAAAAACACAGTCCCTGCCCTCAACGAGTTTATATTCTAATGAGGGAGATAATATGAAAATAACTGCACATGCTAAATATATATGGTGTAAATAATGGGTAATCTTAGTGAAAAAATACTGGGGGGGCGGTGTGGATTTTAGCTGAGTCTTGAAGGAAGTTGGAGAATCCAGGAGGCAGAGGTGAAGGAGAGGGTTCATTCCAGGCAAGGAGATAAATCAATGGAACTTCAGAGTGTGGATGGAGGTGGAGGCCATATGTGAGAGACAGTAAGAAGGTTGGTGAGTTCAGGGAGGGTCAGAAAGTATGAAAAGACTGGAAAGGTATATGCAGAGGCTACGTTGTGAAGGACTTCAAATGCAAAGAGGGGGTTTTAGATTTAGTCTTCAAGGTAATAAGGACCCACTGCAGCTTATTGAGTGTGTGTGTGTGTGTGTGTGTGTGTGTGTGTGTGTGTGTATGTGGGAAAAATGGGAGGGGGCTGGGAAATGACATGATCAGACACATGCTCTAGGAAAATGGCAGCTGAGTGGAGGATGGATTAGGGGAGAGATTTGAGAAAATAAGTATCTAAAGTCTTCCTGATTCAGACTCAAGTGTTCTAAGCTACCAGCTGCCATTGGCATCTGTCCAGATGTGGGCCGGACAGGCCTCAAGATGACATTTGCTGGTGGGGATTTCAGCCAAGACCAATCTTTCAAAAAATAAAAAAAAATCTTTTCCTCAACCTTCTGCCCCAGGACTGAATTTTCCACCAGTTCCTACCTTCCCAACTTGAACCTGAGGCAGGGGATGTCCCAGATGACATTTAAATATGTTTCCTGGGAAGAAAGCAAACATCCAGGCTTGTTCAGCAATGCCCCTTTTAGCATGAATTAGTTTCCTGGATGGGCTGGCAGACAATAAGGCCCTGAGGAGGTGAAAGAGAGGTCAGCATAGTCTTTATGCTATTGGATCATGAGGAATAGGTCCAGGGGACCTCCTGTAGGGTGGGGGGTGGGGTGGGGTGAATGAGCACCCAGCATTTAGGTGACCAGTGATAGGAGAAGGGCCCTGGGTGCCTGATTAGAGGGAGCAAGTAGGCTGTGGCTAAAAAGACTGAAAACAAACTCACCCACTGCTCTGCCGGTCCCCTTGGCCAAGAGGCTTCCTACTTCCAAAAGCAGAGCCTGGGATATACATAGGAGAGGAAAAGGACAGGGGGAAAGCAAGTCATCTGCCAGGCATTCACCCAGCGGCTACCAGGGTGGGGGGAGCACTTTCCTGAGATACCAAAAGAAATACAGTCATGTGTATGATGGGCTCGGCTGAGAAAAGATGAGTCAAGCTGAGGGCCCGGTCTCAGTTTCCAGAATGATTTCCTGTTCTATATGCTATATCTTAATTGGGGTCAAGGCAGCACTTTCTGCAGAGGAAATACTAAATCTGTGTCCTCCATCATTCAGCCTACCAATTCTCTAGGCTTGGTTGCTCCCTGCAGAAATCTGGGGCCCAGCTTTAGGAGGAGGCCTTTCTAAATCTGTTGCTGCTCTGGGAGCTAGGCAAGCTGGTGGGGTGGAGTGGGGTGTGTAGCTCTGAGGGTAAGGACTAGGGAAGGAGCAATCTGAGGACCTGGCCCAAGGGGACCTTGGACAGATCATGGGCCCTCTCTAGACTTCAGCTCCATTATCTATCAAATGGTCATTGCTTGGCTGTTTCCTTCTCTCCTAGGGAACATAGGAAAATATCAGAGACCTTCTATACCTTAGCCCTAAGGAGGGAAGGTGGGGCTGTGGAAGAGATTTTTTTGGGAAAGCCTTGCCCCACCTGAAAACCACACTAGTAGGTGTCTTCTCTGTGAAGTCTGTTCTGCCCACATCTGGTCAGATACAAGTGGCAGCTGGTGGCTTAGTGGATGAGAATGTGGAATTTCATTAAGAGTTCTTAACTTGGATTCCATGAAGCCCTAGGGAATCTGTGGATAGATTTTAAGGGGGGAAGTCTGTGAACTTGAATGAGAAGAAAAAACTCACATCTCTATTTCAACAGAATTAGTTTTGTAATCCTATATATTTTATTTTGTGCATTTAAAACATTTTAAGAAGGAGTCCATAAGCTTTCCCATACTGCCAGAAGGGTTCAGGACAGAAAAGAAGCTAAGAACCACCAGACTAGATAATCTCTAAGGTCTTTTTGAGCTACTAAAAAATAGCCTGAGTCAATTATCAGTCAATCAGCAAATATTTATAAAGTGCCTACTATGTGACATTAGGAGAGACGATAAAGCAAGGAAGAAGCACAGGTGCCATAGCTAACATATATTTAGCACCTTACATGAATTCTCTCCTCTGATCTTACACAATCCTGTGAAGTAGGTATTATTATTATCCCACAGGAAGGATACTGAGGCAGGAAGAGGTTAAGGGACTTACCAAGAGTCACACATTTAGTCAGCCAACAGGCATTTCTTGTGTGTTTACTTTGTGCTAAGTGCTAGGTATGCATATAAAAGCAAAAACAGAGTCCCTGCCCTCAAGGAGTTTACATTCTAATGAGGGAGATAATATGAAAATAACTATACATGCTAAATACATACAGTGTAAATAATAGGCAATCTTAATGAAAAAGTGGGGTTCTAAGGAAGGTCAAACATATGGTCAGAAGTGTAGGGGGTAAACCTATACACTAAGGGGGACTTAGCCAGAGAAGGGCTGAGAAGCTATAGCAGCTGAGTTATTGAAATTAAAAGAAAGTTGAAAGAAGAAAGCAGGTAGTGGGGGTGGGGAGTTCTGGCCAGTTGGGAAATGGGGTCTTCCTCAAGGGTCAAAGACTCATAGATCTAAAGCTAGAAGGAACCTTGCAGGTAATCTATTCCAACCCTCTTTTTTTTACAGATAAGGAAATTGATGCTTAGGGAGATTTGCCCATGGTCTCATATGTAGTAGACATCAGAGGTGAGATTTGAACCCGATTTCCCTGGCTTAATGTCCAGTGCTATTTCCAGCAGGCTGAGACAACACAGCTTTGTTCCTTCCTGAGGCAAATCCAAGCTCATATTCATTCTCCCCTCTCTGGGTCACAATATCCAGGTTCCTTTTTAATTAGGAGCATGGGCTTGAGTGAGATAATTGGTAAGGAGGTTTCCAGGAAGTAGAGGAACAATACAGATGATGAGATAGGCCGTCACTGGGGATCCATGTTAAAAGAAGGTGATAGCTGCCACACACTGGGTCTACTCCATTCATTCATCCAATATTCACTCTTGGGTGCCCTGCCCTGGTCTAGGAGCAGTGAGGGAGACAGATGAATGAGACATATTATTAGTCCGATGTGGGGCACAAAATGGCAGACATACAATTGCAATAAAGGCAAGAACTGATAAGTAGCACCTTTCAAAATACTGAGGTGCCAGGGGTATCATAGGATTTGGAGCTGGAATTGACCCTTGTAGATCATCCAGTCCAAAATTTAACAAATGGGGAAACTGAGGCCCAGAGAGATTAAATGACTTGTCCAAAGTCTTATATGTTGTAAATTGAAATGCTGGTATTTAAGCCATAGTTCTTTAATTCCAGAACCAGCAGGGAATAGAGTATCACTGCTAGCTGGGGGGAATCAGGGAAAGCTTGATGGAAGAGGTGGGCTTTTTAAACTGAGTCTTAAAGGCCGGACTGGATTTCAACAGGCAGAACCTGGTGCTGGGTGGATGGATGTTCCAGGTAAAGGAAAGAAATATTAGAGTATGTTTGGAATAGTAGTCTTGTGTGTCTGGATTGTAAGATCCACAAAGGAGGGCAGCGGGAGATGAGGCCTCACAAGGAAATCTGCCCCATTACTTTAGAATTATGCCTCAGTTTTCAGCAAAAATGGTAATCTGCAGTTTGGCAGCCCATCTTGTTCACCGGATTTGACTCTACCTCTGTTTCCTCTTATATACAATGAGGAGATTGGACCAGATCAGGGGTGTCCTCGAGGCCTCAGGTTTCCCACCACTGGAACAAATGATGGCTACCTTTCCTCAAAGGTCCAACGTTTGATGTTCTATAATTCACAGAATGACTTTATGGCTAATTCAAAAAATCACAAATGTTCTCTAAGAATGAAGGTGGCCACCAGTGAAGTTCTTCTAAAGACTGTGTTCCTGAAAGCAATTTCCAAAAAATTTAGAGCAAAGGTAGTGACTACTCACCTAGATGGATGAGTTGTGGTGTATTTGTTAAACAATTAAAGGACTTATAGGCATGGCCCAGAAAAAAAAAAAACAAAAAACAAACAAACTTGAAAACTCTTACAAAACCACAAGTGAGAATAACATCTCTTATGTTATAGAACATCTGCTTTCAATGTATTTTCCTTGCAATGGAGTAAGACAGTTTAGTGCAAACACACACACATACACACTTTCTTTTAAAAAAACTTGTGATTTCATCTCTGTATGTGGCTACTTCCTGGTAAGGACTTCCTCTGCTAATGCAGATTGATACCTTTCTCTGCAACTTTCAGTCTTAGGCAATTGCCTGAGGCACTGAGAAAAGTTAAATGACTCACCCAGAGTCACACAGCCAGTTATTTGTCACTGGTGGAACTTGAACTCAGGTCTTCCTTACTGAGAGGCCATCTCTCTATGCTAGGTCATGGTGCCTCTCAGTGCAAGTATAATTATCTTAAATTTACAGATAAGAAAATAGAGGATAAGAAAACTTAGGTTAAGTGAGGTCCAGCGATTTGTTTAGGGCCCAAAAGTTCCTAAGTGGTCAGCCATGTGTCTTGAACCCAGGACCTGTACCTACCACTACAGCTTCAGGACTTGGGCAACTCTGATCTGTCCAATGAGCAGAGTTTTATAGTGACCCTTGTAGGTGACTGAAGATGGTGCAAGGAGCTGAGCCTGTGGCACAGTGACAAGGGCACTGATTGGATGTCTGGTCACCTGGGTTCAAATCAGAGCTTTTCTGCCGAATGACCATGTGGGTTTGGCCAGATCACTTGGCCTCAGTGAGACCTGGTTTAGTACACAGTAGAAAGGGAGCATAGGACTAGGGGACCTTTGACTCAGGGATCCCAAATTGTCAGACAGGCCTTTGTCTTCATAAGTTAAAAACTGCTCCAATACTTAAGAATAGGGCATGAGGGGTAGAGGGAGACCCTTAAAGTATCCCTAAGGTGACTGCCGTGAACTGAGTCCTTTGTAGACTCCAGAACCTCTGGGAAAAATGAGTCTACATTTTGGAGACAGAGAGACAGAGAC